>NW_020537758.1:50245312-50378427 GCF_003426905.1 Ctenocephalides felis
CAAAAATCGAAATTGAAATTATTTGCATTTCTCGACGTTTTGAAGGTTTCTGAACATTTTGGCATACTTTAGAAAAAATGGATATGTGTGTGTATGTGTGTATGTATGTATGGATACAATTTTCCAGTCACGGTTTCGGGCGCACGGATCAACCGATTTGAATGGTTAAAAAAACATTCGATTCCTATCGATAGGAAGATGTGCTGATTAGTTTTTGGCAAAGGCAGATCCAGCAGTTACGGAAAACAAGAGAAAAGAGTGCAGAAAATAGAAATCGAGTTTTTGAGAGAACGGAGCATCCGATTTGAATGATCTAAAAAACGTTCAACTTGTAATGATTGGGAGAAGAGATGATTAGTTTTTGGCAAAGGCAGACCCAGCTATTTCGAAGATACAGAGCTAAATGTGCAAAGAATGGCATAATTTAGATTTTAAGTTTAATTCTTACTAAAGTTTTAATATACTTTACACAAATAATTTCAACTTTGTAATTTAGTTTATATAATTCTTATAAATATTAGACAATATTACAGTATTTATTTATAATAGTTTATTTGAAAACATTTAATATTCCTCGAACATTTCGTTACGATACTGGAAGTTCCAGCAATTTGCCTTAAGGCACGATTCCATACACCCCACTAGTTTTATAGTTATTCGGGTGGTTCACTCCAACCTGCGGCCTACGTCTCTCCACCGCACTCCACTTATTAATACTAGCATAGGGCCTACTTTGGGATCTTAAATTATCTATACGTAATTTTAGAAGTCTTTATAAGAAAATCTAGAAAGTCCGACATACCAAAATTCAATTAGTCGTTATCAGGCCGAGGTATTTAGCACTTTGTAAGACCTGGTTTTGAGAAATCAGGTTTTTCTATTAGAAAGAATTTTCTTTGCAATATTGTAATAGTTAACACACTACAATATGTTAATATTTTAATGTTAATGTTAATATTTTAATTAGACCATTACAGAATTTAAATGAATATTGTACTGTTTACGTTGATGGAATGCTTCTATTCGACCATAAAATTTTAATCAGCAATGCCTCAGTATTTGTGACTTTGTCCTCTATCCTGCGATGTCCTTGTGATGTGGCAGGATATTATACGAGCTTATCTTCGGCATTGAGCGGACGCACGGGGCTCCTGTTTGTAAATAATATAAACCCGCCCGCAAGCGTAGATCCGTGCATTCGATAGAACTGCAGACGGCTAAATTACACACTCTGTAATAATAGCGATACGTTCATGGAATAGAAACTTGGGTTTGATATTTGGTATTGATACCGAATAGTAGTTTCCCAGTATCGATAAAAGCACATATCGAACGTATGATCGAATTCAAATGCGCGGCGCTACGGCTTGAAATAAATGTTTACAGAATACATGGGTGATTCTAGAGTATAAAATAGTTTTATAAATATATTATTGGGCGTTTTATTCACCTTACTGTTTGCTTACTGTGAAATATTTTGCATTGATTTTAAAATCTGTTATATCAACGTATTTTGAAAAAAGAATATGTATGCCAATATCAAAAATTGTAAATTAACTTAGGTGCCGATATTTGGATAACGAAGAAATGTTGTAGTAACGTTATGTTTCCGTTTAACTTTTGTATGAATTGATAGTAACAAACTAACAAAAAACTATATATTTACTTAAAAAATAATGCAATCACAAGTGCATCTTTCGAATGTGTGATTGAGAACAAATACGTGAAGTTTTATGTGTAAAACTGTTTGGGTGGGACAATCACGGATATTCCCCTTGTGTCCCGGGTTTTCCTAAAAACAATATTTGTCTCGGATTGTCCCAGTTTTTGAAAAATATTAGATTTAAATTGAATCTACGCAATTTATGATAAAATTACAACTATCAATCACATCTTAAAATGTGATATACAACGATTATGTCCCAATTTTTCCTAAAGGCAATATTTGTCCCGGATTGTCCCAGTTTTTGAAAAATATAAGATTTAAATTGAATCTTTACAATTACTTTATGATAAAATTATAACTATTAAACAAATCTTAAAATGTGTTATATAATGACTATGCTTATGTAAAACAATACTTTATGGAGAAAAAATTTGACGAATGTAAAATTCCGAAGATGGGTTGAAATAACACATTAATAAATTCGAACCATCATTTTCCAATTTACGAAAATTCAAAAATAGAACGTTCTGACTAACTATATATATACGATTGAACTGGCTGGCACAAGTGCTATATATTTCTAAGTTAAGAAATGAAATAAAAAACTAAATTTTATACAAGGCTTAAAAACGACTTGTACGTTCACCATAACATTTCTATATTTTCTTAGAATTAGTCCCTTAATATCGATAGATAGGTAAGGCTATGTTTAGATATCACAAGGAAAAAATCTGCTACACGAAATTGCAAGATGACATGACATGACTAATGGACTGATTATGCAATGTTATCTCACACTATAATCGTGTAGTGAAATAACCTGGCAAATTTATTCGAGAATATGCCTACGATTGATTTTATTACAACATCTTATTTTAGCAAGTTAGTCTTATTTTAACTGTTCCAAAATTTATTTGCTCGAAATATTTCATTTTTCGAATACTTTCTTTCACTTATAGATAAATTATTTTTTTATATTCTACTCGTACGCTCAAGATTTCTGTTTTGACTCCACCATTTTTATTTGTCTAGAATTTCATTTTACTGTCTTTTTTCGTATCTAGTTAAATTTGATGTTGAATTATATGCATAAAATTCATTACAGACTCAAATAAAACTCCTGTCCCGAATATATTTTCTTCCTGGGATCTGTTGTTCCCGAAAATTTGCTGGTTGCTTACGTAAATGTACTAGCCAAAAAGTAGCATATCACTGATAACATACAGTGTACATTTGTTTGTATTTAATTAAAATACACACATACGATATATATGTATGTGTGTATAGCTTTGTAATCCATTGATATCAATATTTTAATGAAATTTTAAATAAAAGCATTTATTTCGAATATTTTTTTATTCTCAATTCTCAATTAAAAGTATTAAGAGGAGTAGTTGGATGTAGTGGATGCTAGGGGTTTGTTGCAAGTTCTGTTTTGATTAGTATATTTTGAGATCTACGATATCTTCGATAATCATTCTATGAAATAAAGATAAATAGATACAATAACTTTTCCTCTACCGAATCCAGTAAAAATAATTCCCCTACTATTGTTCATTATTTAATAATTAATCATCTTCTAGAAAAAAATGCGGTTACAACTTACCCTGTTTTTGGGATTAGTTGCAACACCAACCATGCTTTGGGGTTGGTTGTAACGACAAAGAAATTTATTTCATAAATCAACTAGCCCAAAATCTATGATTAATACAAATCGTATTATACAAGTAAATATATAGTGTCTCAGATAAAAAATCCTTAATGATCGACTTGAACTTCAATTAATATAAATAAAAGATAGTATTTTCTGTAACACAATTTACATATGCTCTTATCTTACAAACTATGAAATGTGTAATTCTTCACTTCAATCTGTATATAATTTTGGTATATTACTACTACTAGTAAAAGGTTTTATACCAACTAGCCCCAGTTGTGATTTTTTTACATTAAGATGTCTATTTAAACAATTCAGTAATCATAAAAATTGTTTCACATTATTATTATTAAATTAGAATTAAAATATATGAAATATAATACAAGTCGACGATAATAACGCAAACCGAAATTATACGATAGAACAATTTTATATTACCTAGAATAGACCCTTAGAACTACCACTACTTCATATGAACAGAATAGTATAATCACTTATTGAAGCGATTTTCTGACTCTAAATATAATATTCAATAGATTAATTTATATATGTGTCTGAAAGTGTGTATCTATGTATGCGAATGAATAATATAAACCAAATAGCTCATAGAATTGTCCTGTATTCTGATTGCTGTTGAAAATTAAATTAAAAAAAATATTACATGTCAAAAATGACGGACCAGAACAATTCTGTTCATTGCGTCGGCCTGCGGGATAGTAACTATGATAATATTATGCATAACGGTTATATCATTTAGGATCCTATTGAAAAACGCCTGTTACCACTTACCCCTGCTACAAGTAGCCCCTAACTCCCCTACATAGTCCAGGTTTCAAAACTATAGTTAGTAATTTAAAAAATCGAACTATCCGACTTACCTCGAGGACAGGAATGACTTTGGAAGACTTCGTGATTTTGCACGTATAGACAGAGCCGGACTCCGTTCCCTTTCCCTCGTTTTGGTGGGCGCACTTTCCGGTCTCGGAGCAATCGGAGCAGGCGTCGGTCTCCATTGCTCGTCACTGGAGGACGAGCTGAAGAACGGCGGTTTTCTTTTATGCGATGCTATCGCATTCAGCCTGCGTCTCGGCAAACGAGGTTGTTCTTCGAAAGAAGAACTTCCTCCGCCTTGAATTCGAACGGGATAACTTTGCGAAGGTTTTATGTTACCGCGAATATTGTGAGAGTTTTTCGGTATTGATTGCTTGGGAGTTTGCAGAACGGTGGGTGCAGTACCACAATGCGGCCAAAAGTCACAAGACCCCGTTGCATAAAAGCTGGAACAATAAAAAATTGTTTATTTTTTGTAATGTAACGCATAAAATAATTAACTATATTTACCATATAATTTAAACAGAGTTATGATATCGTATAAAATTTTTGTTGTACCTCTGTCATAATATTAACTCTACTTTTATTAAAATTATCAATAGTACTTTCACCACGAACTTAAGAAGTTTTTTTTTTATTGATTAAATTTATATGTAACAATCAGAATAAAGTAAGTAATTATATGAGCTACAGTGAGGGTATAATCTAAACAAATCTATAATGTAAAGTAAAGGAAAAAACAAATAATAATAATAATAATAAAAATAATGAATAACTTAACTAACTATAATAATAATAACAAATAAATAGAAATAATAATCATGAAAATTATAATAAGAAAAATAATAATAATAATAATAATAAACTTAAGAAGTATCGTGAGAAAAAATATAGATTTTTTTCATATTAACTTTCGGATAGAAAAGTTTGTCTTCGCCAAAAAATTCGATTTGCTAATTTCATGTTTTCTCAATGTTTCATTCTTAATCGCTTGAGAATAAACTTGCAAAATGTATGTATTTGTTCGTGAGCTGATTTTTGACCTTTCGTCGACGACTTCTCAAAAACGGCTAAAGCGATTTCGAAAACAACCGAAAATTTAAGACATTCAATTAAGATTAATAAAAACTCGCCTTAGTTTCACGGAACTCTCAGAATTAGCCGAAAAGTGGAAAATTTTTCATGCACATTTTCATAAAAATTCTGATCCAAATATGGCAATATGAAAAATCGCTTAAAAATACTCTTTGTGAATCGTGCTGATCAGTTTTAGGCAGAGATCGGCCGAGTCGTATCATCGAAATCAAGTCAAATTATTTTGTCGTTTCTAATAAAACTATAAGGCTCAATGTCTACTATAAACGAATACCGTAACATTTTATATTTCTACGAAAAAAAATTACAAGGCACAGATTCATATATATGTGAACATGTAATAAATATAATTACATGTAAGTCGTCTATTTGAAAGATATCGGTGTGGGATCGCAAAATCAGTTGAACGTTTTTTTTATGAAGCCATACTAATAGCGAATAATTTGTGATTCTCACAAAATGCTACTACATTTACTTTTAGTTGTTTTTTATTACAAACTCCGTTTCGCCACCAGATGGTTTCGTGAGAAAGATGAAGAAATTTTTTGTTCGTTTTATATTTGAAAAAGTAAAATTTGATTTTATTACACAACAGTAATGAATTTATTTCGATTACAAAAATGAAGTGTTTTTAGTTGAACTTCTCTAAGTAAATGAAAGTGAATCCGCAAATTATCCGTTTTATTGAAGTGCTCTTTGGTAAACCACATTTTTTGTTTTTTGGTCTGACGTTAACACAAAGCGGATGGTTTTTCAACTCATGAACAGGCAACTTATAACTGCCCATGAAAAACAATGATTTTCTAAATAATCTATTTGAAATTTATCCCGCAAACACTAAGCGATTGGCCTTGCGACTTGTTATTGCAAGGCGAACTGGAAATTTCAATCGTTTGAGATGGAATCATTGGTATGCCACTAAATCGCCAGCAATTTTTGATTGAATGGTGAAATTCAGTGCGTGTACATCATTATTCTATGCGGTAAGAATTGCTCGTTGACTTAACCAAGCATAATTCTGATAATTCTCATTAATGTCATTACTCGAATTTTTAATTACGGTGCGTGAAGTTCCAGCAATTTGTATTAAGCACAATGCCATGCACCACTAATTTTATTAGCTATAAACCTTGCGAAGCCTGAGACCTTTCCAACAAATACAAAATTGTCGAAATCGGTTCGTTATATCGTCAGGAAGTAAAACCCGACTTATTTTTATATATATGTAGATAATTATTGATATTATTATACTTGCAAATTTATGAATACAAAACATAGAAACGCAATTGTTAATAAAAGCCTATTCAATTGTGTTATATGAATTAGTTATTTTTTGAAATTTGAAATGTATCCTGTCATTTTGATGAAAATCAACCAGAAATGTTTATTTTAAGTTTTAATTTTTACAAACTTTGTTGTTGAACATTTAAATAATAAATTTAATTATTTTAAAACTTGTAATTTTTAGATAAAATATTACTTTTAGATAGTTTACTCATAATCGACTAAAATATTACATTTTTAGAACATATCATATTTGACTTTTCTTACTATGGGTTTTTATTTTTCAGACCTTTAAGAAATATTGCATAAATCATAATTAATAATAAATTATTCATATCAATGCAAAACGACAAAAATCCGCAAAATTCTAAAAAATACTCGATGTGTACAAATCACCAGTTAAATTTAACATCACACAATTAAAGAAAAATTGCTAGTGATAAAGATTTCTACTATAATTGCACTGACTTAAAAATTAATTCTATTTAACCTAAACATTTCAATCAAAATTAATATTGATCAAAACTCAGCAAATGGTGCTTATAAATTCACCACTCGCAAGTACCAATTGACTAATTACGTATCTGACTTGGCTACATGTATCAAGGTGGAATTGAGTCTATAAATCTCTTCTGTTTTAGTTTAGAGAAAATTAGAACACCTAAAGCCAAGATCATCAGACATGTGTTCTCGATAGTGCTAAGCAACATATAATTCGTGTAATATATAAAGTTTGAATTCAAGAGACTTGGCTTCTGCATTTATGTTCTCGAACCGAACGCCTGGTCGGTATGATACTTCAATAACTTTGAAAACTTTACAAGTTAATTTAAGTTACTACAAGTTCGCCTAACGAACTTGAATTGTTATGTCATCTACAAATGTCGCACGCAATGCTACTAATTTATCACTAATTTGGAGCTGAAATTCTGTTTGGAATGGGTATATTAAAATTACGTCAATTTGTTTTTGAACTATATAATTTATCAGAAAACAATACTAGGTTTGCATAGCATATAATAATAGTCCTTATACATACGCGTGATGTATTATGAGGTATAAGGCGCAAAGCCTTTTAAGGCAAGTTGAAAAAAATTCCAAAATGCGAGTATAATCGACATAACCACAAGTTGAGATCTAGCAATTTTGGAAAATTGTGACAATACAACTTCGAAGTTTTGGCAGAATCGCTATAAACTCAAATATTTTTTTTTTATATTTAAAATACTTTTTGTAAAGGTCTTTATTTTTTAAGTATATTTTTTAATAATATTTTAGGATTCCATTAAAAACATGCATTCTATCAATATGCAAAGTGAAGGTGATTAAAAAAAATATTTTTAACTCTTTCGTTATGAATGCCGTCCATGGACGTTTTCCGCATGACGTGCTGTGTGTATGGATTTCGTCCATGGGTGAAATGTTCCGCGTCGAACTTTGCTTCAAGATTCACTATGAGTTCAACTATTGGTAGTTTTAATTTTTGGTTTGCTAGAAGCATTTTTAAATTTTCAACACGTTTTTATTGATAATGATAGAAATACCTTAAAATCGTTGTATCTGGTCCGATCAGTAGCGCTACTAATGGACACCTTTGCTATTGATAGGAAAATATGCTGATTAATTTCAGCCAAACCCACATCCAGTCATTTCGATGATACGGGACTAAAATTGAGGAATTGAGGTTTGAGTGATTCAAAAAATATTTTACTTGTATTGACGGCGCTAATTGATTTAATTTTTGGCAAGGCGGGTCCAGCGGTAACGAAGATTCAAAGAAAAAATTAAAAAATGTTATTTTGCGCACAAAAATTATCATTAGACATTTGCACATCAAATTTTTAGATATTTTATAGCGAATTTATTGATATGTAAAAAAATGTTTACATTTGTACGGGTTCCTTACCAAAATTCATAATATTTAACTGTCGCATACGTGGCGCATACAATTTTTAATTTTTTGTCTATAAAACTATATTTATAAATATTTTGAAAACTATTAAAAAATTTCAATATCATCATAAATGTTGAAAAAAACTCAGTGCGGAAAGTTTTAGCAATTTGCCTTAAACACGATGTCATGCACCACTAGTTATCGAAAATGAAAATTTTTATAGGTATATTTTTATAGGAAAGGCAGGTCCATCGCTTATGGACTCTCAATAAAAATAAAATAAAAATATGCCATTTTTCAGTCAAAAATGTTTATTGGACATATGTACATCAAATTATCAGATACTTTATAGAGATTTTTATAATGTGTACGTGTAACTACAAAAATGATGTGTACAATAATGTGTAATTTTTTTGGGTTCCGTACCAAGATTTTTTGCACAATGCCATGCACCCCACTAGTTTTTTTTTTTTTTAAATATTCAATTGAAATAGCAAATAATTTGTGTAAAATTTTGCCATTTTTTCATGACAAGAATATTCGTCAAGTTTACTGGTTATTACTTTGAGACGTCAATACGTAAATATATGAACGGTTTAAATTTGTATAAGAAAAAAACAGGCATACAATTTAAAGGAAAGAGAAGTGATGTATCGTAGTAGAACTGTATAAAAAAATCTGAGGGCTCTATACGTATTATAAACACAGGCTTTCAATATCGACAAAAACATTCAATTTGAAAAGATAGATTGATTACTTTGATATTCCCTTACTTTTTCGCATTCCTCGCGACATCCGCCAAGGCGGAAGGCGCCGTAATCCCTCTCGTCAGTGTCGGCGCTCTCGTCCTCCTTTCTTGCTCGCGGGCCTCCAAATGATAACGTCTCAGCAGCGCGGCGGCCCTCGCCCTGTCTCCGTGCAAATACTCGGTAACGAGTTCGGCTTCGCGGAGCAGGGTCTGCTCGTCGAGTGCGCGAGACCGCAACACGGGACCCGGGGCCGCAATCGCGTGGTCACCGACCGGCGAGTTGCGGGCGGTTCGTGCCTGCTGAGCCGACAATTGCAGACTACGCGAACGGCGAATACGCTGTTCAGGTCGTGTATCGCTGCGGGGATAGAAGTTTTGTTGAATTGCATTTGTATTTAAAGCAATTAGGGATTGGATTAAAACATTGACCGTAAAATTTACTTATGCAAGCTAATCTAATGGTTTGCTTTAACGATTTAATGATTTACATGTAATAATTACATCGTTCTGAATAACGTTAATACTATTTACTTTAATACTTGCAACTTATCTATCTACTAAGCAACTTATATATTAATAATAATGTGTGCTTTTTATTATTATCATTAATTACTGTTATGAAAATACATATACAGTAGAACCTCGATTATCCGGACCTCGGTTATACGGATTCGCGATTATCCGGACATAATCGCGTCGGAACTTGCAAATACCGCCCGCGCCGCTGTTTCGCTGTACCGCGCGGCATTATCGCTTTATGTAGTTACTAGTGTGTTCTGACGTGCATATATACATTTTTAAAGGGTAGTGTTATCCCTTAAATATAAAATAAATATTATAGAATCATTAAAAAAGGCGAAACCGGCCGTAAGTCAGCTGATAGGTATGGTGTAGGTACATCCACTCCAAGCGATATTAAAAAGAATGCCGATTCAATTTTCTCGCACACTTGCAAGTTAGATAGTGAAGAAGGGAGTGAAAATCGGAAAATGATGAAGAGACCGAAAAATGAACTCTTAGAAGAAGCTCTATATTGTTGGTTTTTACAAAAACGATCAACAAATTATTCGTAAGCAACTTTTCTTCTTCATTGATACTTTACGTACCACCTGAATATTTTACCTCATGATTGATATTATATGTATAATGTAATCTAAACACATATGTAAGTGTTAATTTTCTAATAAACATCGATTTTTGTTGATATCTATGTATGTATTTGTTATTTTAAAACATTATTCTTTATAATTTGGATTATCCGGATTTTCAATTATCCGGATGCCTATCGACAATTAGTCCGGATAATCGAGGTTCTACTGTATTAGGATTAAGGTAGAGCGGGCAAAAGTCTAAGTTGACTTTCAGTAATTATACTGACTGTACTAATTCGATAGTAGAACCTCGATTATCCGAACCTCGGTTTCTTTTCTTCTGCAACTTTTCTTCTTCATTGATACTTTACGTACCACCTGAATATTTTAGCTCATGTTAATATAATATTATATGTATAATGTAATCTAAGAAAATATGTAAGTGTTAATTTTCTAATAAACATCGATTTTTGTTGATATCTATGTATGCATTTGTTATTTTTGATAAACAAAAAATTATTCTTCATAATTTGGATTATCCGGATTTTCGATTATCCGGATGCCTATCGACAACAATTAGTCCGGATAATCGAGGTTCTACTGTACTTAGCAACACTTGGCATTAGGGTTTGTCGGTTTTCAAAAACCGTTTTTTTACGAAAATTATGGAATTCGCAAACCGGTTTTTTAGTAGAAAAAGTCAGTTTTTATTGTATAAATGGAAAAAGACAAAAATAGCCAAATATAAAAAATAGATGCAAGCGTTTTGATTCTTGGAATCATATCGGTTCGATAACATTTCAGTCTATGGCTCCAGAAAGGTTTTGTTATCTTAAAAAAAAGAATTTTTAGCCCTACAGCCTACTAATAAAAGAACAAAAAACTTAAACGAATTATTATATCAGAATTAAAAATAATTAAGCCCGATTTAGTCGCAAATAAGAGAGTATTTTCTATTTCGGAAAATTTTGTGAACAAACAAAGAACACGCCTAAATCGATAGACGTTCTCAGTTTTTTTGAAATCATATTTTATTGAAGAAGAAAATAATTAGAATTTTTAAAATTAGTTAATTAAAATTGCTCGGAATAGAAAATACTCGGGGTTTGTCTTAATTGTTTTGAAAATTAAAATTGATATTAACAAGTATGTATCAATATATATCCATTTTTTTTAATTTAATGTATGTTTTTCATTTAAAAATGTTTTATTTTTATTTATTCAAAACTTTCTTTTCACTATCATATGAATATTATCATTCTTATATGTGAAATGCTGCATAAATAACAAATAATTATTTTCAAAGTTATTTAATCTAGATAAACTATTATTTTTTGTTCTACCAATAAAAATAATTTTATTTACTATCCATACAATTGACCAATAAATAAATTCAGTCAAATGCTGCTTTAAATCGCACTAAATTTGCTATAACGGCTAAAACCGGTTTTCTGGTAAAATTAAAATTCGAAAACCGGTTTTCTGAAATGTCGGATTTTGTATAAACCCAAACTGGCATCAAACAAGCAACTGTCGAACTATGTTTAGTAACATCTAATTCTAGAAATATGTGATTTAGTTATTCCAAAATATCATCTGCCTTTTTCTTCCTTGAGGGCGTGGTAAGAAGGGGACAAACAAATCTAAAGTCTTTTTTATTTTAAAAAGCTTTTACGAAATCATAGCTACATTAATTTAAACATACATAACTTAAACAAATGAATGAGTGTAATACAAATTTTATAAAAAACATTTTTCACAAATATTTCTTTTTATATAATCTCGATCTGGTAGTTTCAATCAAATATTCATCATTAGAGGTCAACTAACTGTTAATTTAGATTATCTTAAATTTTTCTTTCTATTTAATTTTTCTTATTATTCGCACAAGTGTCAAATGTAAAAATTTACATTAGCTACATTAATTTAAACATACATAATTTAAACAATGTGAAATACAAATTTTATGAAAAGTTTTTACAAATATTTCTTTTTTTATAATCTCGATCTGGTAGTTTCAATCAAATATTCAACATTAGAGGTCAATTAACAATTAATTCAGATTATCTTAAATTTTTCTTTCTATTTAATATTTCTTATTGTTCGCACGATTGCCAAATGTGAAAATTTGGTTGGTTCTCTTTACCTCACTAACATGTAAGCTGTTATAGAGGATATATAAACAACCGTTTAATCTCATTTAAAAACAATACATCTTATAAAACAATTAAATAACGTATACCAAAAATTATATTCAGTTATAAACTAAATACAAGAGTTCAAAACCAAAAATCAACCAGCAAAACCTGATGAATATTGATATTCTTTTATTTATTTCATGATAGCGGCGTCGTAGGAGTTAAGATTATGACTAGTTACACATTATTTGCCTTCTACTTTCAAATAGTATCATAGAAAAATTATATACTTTTCTTGTTTTTGAGATAATGAAGGTGAAGTTTTTACCGCAGTCCTTTAAACTCCGCTCTACCCCGTAATATAAATTTATAAACTGCAAAATATGTGCAACTTACAATTTGACATATTTTTTTCTATATTTATTTAGATTGATATCAGTCGAAATATTATAATGTGTTCAGTATTATAAAGTATTCTTATCATTATATATAAATGCATAATTGGTCAATATTTTGCGGTTCTAAATTTGAAATTTCTCGTTTTGTATATATTAAATTTTTCTACATAAATACATATAAGTTTACTATTGCCAAGAATATATATTTTACCAAAACTATATAAACTAAAATTTTCGATATTTATTTTTGGTACTTACTTTATTCTGCGCGTGGGTCGACCTTTCGTTTGTCTTTCTCTTGAGGATGGTCTAGGTGACATAGTCGATGATGATGTTGATGAATCTGGTGAAGAAACACCAAAAGCTTCGCTCATAGGCGATCTTCTATTGTATCGAATTGGAACTGGACAAGCAATGGAAGAACTATTGCAATCTTCTTCATCTCCATCTTCATCATAACCAACTGACGAATCCGTCGTTTCTGCCAAACTTGGCATAACACGCGTTGTAGAACCATCTAAACTTCGGAAACCCAAAGAACCACTGGAAGACGAAGAAGATTCTATACATTTTTGAACAAACCTCGCCCGTCTTTCTTGAGATGGCTGTTCTTCAAAAGACCTCGAAACAGTGTTCTGTCTTAACACTGTAGGTTTCATACGTGATTGCGATTTCGTATTCACGGTAACTACACTATTACTAGGACTATTTCTTAAATTTCCATGATGTTGGACAGTTATCGAAGGCTTAATAGGTCTAGGTTGTTTTATGTCTTGAAAGGCAGGAGGAGGTGATATGATAGGAGTTATGGAAGGTGGGGATTCAAGAGGACCATCTGCAGGAGATGGGTTTTGGGATATGGTTTTGAAATCTGAGTTCAACGATAAATATAATGGGCGGGTTTTATTTAATTTGGATGAAAGATCGTCGTTATTGACATAAAATCTCATGTTCTTACAGTTATTGTTATTATTAATAAGTTTTTCCGGTTTTCGCCGAGATTCTTTGGTAACTTGCACATCTCCATTATAATTTCTAAAAGTTTCTCTGGATTGATGTTTGGAGCGATTTTCATTGCTCTTTCTTGCTACATAGTTTGTACCGCTATTGCCATATGAAGCTTTTCTACTTTCATCTAACGATTTCTGTTGCACTTGCACCCAACCCGAACGGTTTAAAAAGACTCCGTGAACCTCTTGGTCGCACCAACGTACAGGTGATAATTCTCTGCTACAACAACTATTTTCTTTGCTACTGACCTCAGCACTTGCTGATGATAGATATCGCGTATCTTTCTTTTGGCAGTATATTGGATTGTCGACACTATTATTATCTACATATTTCGGTTCTTTTTTATGGCAGTAGAGAGGATCTTCAACACTATTTGACGTTAAATAGGCTGCCTCTCTCTTTTTATGATACATGGAATCTTCCAAACTATTTGATGCACGATATTGCATCTCTTTTCTATAATTTCTAGTTTGTGTAGGAGGTGGTTTCCAAAGCGTTGATCCAGAGTTGGTGATTAAGGAAGTATCGTACGTAGTTGGGTTGTCAAAACTCCTTAGATGTAGTACCGAGACGTTCGGACCCCTGAAAATAAAAAAAGGATTCATATATTTGTTTTCACATAATAAATTTATAATATATGAATGAATAAATTCGAATGAATAAACTTTGATTGAATAAGTTTTACGATATGTCACATAAAAAAACTAGTTGGTATTGGTATTTAGCCTTGAGGCAAGTTACATGAGCTTTCCGATATGTGTAAATAATCGACTTAATCAATAAAATATAAATTAATTTATGAGTGGGTAAAAGTATTCCGAGTAGATTTATTACACATCACTGAAAATGAACGAACACGTAAATTCGGAGTCTTCTCTAAAAGCGAATCGGATTTTTTGATGAAAACATAAACTTCTCCTTCGGGAAGTTAAATATATATTTTAAATTATTAGTTAAACTTAATAAGACCGGCAAATATAAAATTCTAAATTTCTAATCGCTACTATATTTAAATCGAAATTGTTTCAATAATTAAAAAAAATTAACTAATATTATATATAAAATATTGCGTGGATAATTTTTTTAATTTGAAATAATTTATATAAACTGAGATTGTATAACAAATATTTACTTTTTATATTAAGCATTAAATATTATACATAATATTTGATAAGTTTTAAGTTATGAATAATATATAAAAATTATAATAAAATGCTTTATTTGAATTATACGCTCGGTCCCATATAGTTTATATCCCAAAATTTAAGAGAGCTTATAAATTTCCCTGGAGTAATAAGATATTCCATCATAAAATAAGTCCGATGTCAAATCATCAAGAGATTTGTTTGCAAACTTTGTTGATTTGCATCCTCATTTCCTTATTATATGGATGGCCAAGCATTTTATTCGATTCGAATACGTTTTCTTTGAATAAGTTGCAGCATTATCTTTCTCTATGGAAATAAATAATGCTATGGTTTCTCGAAACGTCTCTTTAGGATTAAAAAATTTAAAAATCATAAAATAGATATGATATTGTTACTAATTTTGTGGTTTTTGGGGAGCATTTTCTTTGGCTTGAAGCGTTTCTAATATTTAACATTCAAAATTGATTTTTGCAATAATTAATGGTTATATTTATTTTCGTAATAATGAAGCAGATAAAACAGGTGTTTTAGTTTAGTTTTCAAGAACATTTAGAACAGAAATGGTAGAAACCCTGTTGAATGCTTTGCATAAAAAGTTCGTAAATAAAGCCTTTTGTTTCCACGTCTATTATGAGGTTTCAGAAAAAGCATTAAGAATTAAGTATTCCCTCTGTAATCTACTAAAAGAAGATCTTGTCGATATTTTTTTATTTAAATACATATTTTGCAGGTTATCATTTTTTTAAAAATAATCTTACATTTATATTATTTTCAGACATATGTGTTTTTTAAATATTTGTTTTAATGTTAATGTATTAAGAATGCACTGAAGTTATATTTTAAACCGTTAGTACTCTTTTAATTTTCAATAAAGCCTGACATTTACAATGACGTGTATTTATTGTCAAATGATTCTAAATTTCATACCCAGAATCATATTAGTCTATGCATAGTTTTACTAATTAATAGCTTTAAAAAAACTTTACTGCAAAAAAATTAAAAATGTTTCACCAATTTATTTTGTAATGAGGCAAAATTATCTGTCAGTAGAATGTACATAATCACATGTATGGTGATATCTTATTA
The DNA here is from genome assembly GCF_003426905.1 of Ctenocephalides felis. Lineage (NCBI taxonomy): Eukaryota > Metazoa > Arthropoda > Insecta > Siphonaptera > Pulicidae > Ctenocephalides > Ctenocephalides felis. Next base: position 50,261,360 of record NW_020537758.1, read on the forward strand.
TTTGATTAACAAGATTAAATATTTAATGTGATTATTCCTATCTCATCTTTCAATTATGTTAATAAGGCTAATATTATTATAATTATTAAATAATATATTTGTTTTACAACTTTCACACATGCGGTGCCAGCGTATTACTTTATTAACAAGATTAAATATTTGATGTGATTATTCCCATAGTCATACCTTCTAATTGCGATATTAAGACAAATATTAATATAATTCAATTAATTGTAAATAGAACGAAAATTATTTATTTCTTGTATATTTTGCAATAAGCTTATTTTCGTACCATACAGTTTGCTTGCCATGAGATAATTATGATCAAAATTAAATTAAATCACAACATATTTTATTCCATATCAAGTTTTAGTTTAGTTTTATATGATTTTTATTTCATTTCAAATTTGAGTACAGTGTTTAGGCATTATGTCATATAAACTATGTATATCTATCAAATTGATAAAAATACATTAAATTAAATTATATTTGCACATTCTATACGCATTACATTTATTCAAAATTCTAAAATAAACTGTATTTAAATCTTGGTTAAAAATATCAACAAAACAAACCAACTTTTTATATTTCCAAATCGAGTAAGAAGTCGAAATAAACTAGTGGTGTATGGCATCGTACCTTGAGGCAAATTGCTGAAACTTCCCGTTTTATAATAAAATATTCAATGTTCTCAAATATATTATAAATATTGTAATTTTCATTATTCGTATTTTATAAACAAAGTATAAAAGCTTATGAATTGGAAGTTGATGTTCATATAAGTTTACGTGAAAAGTAAATAAACAAAACTTAATGGTTTCCTTCAAAGGGGAGTTAGAATGAATAATAATGTCTCATAATTCTAAGAATTATATAAACTGAATTGCAAAGTTAAAATTATTCATTTTAAGTATATTTTTGCTAGAATTAAAATTAAAATTCGAATTATTTTCAATATTCAAAAAAGAAAATATTTTTTTGTAATTTTTTTTTTAAATATTTTTTTTTTCTGCTTTTCTCAAAAACCATCACTTTGTCACCACAAGGAAAAAGCTTTCTGAATCATTCAGATCGGATGCTTGTTTTTTTTTTCAAAAACAGCCATTTTTAACACATTTAGCTCGGTATCTTCGAAACGGCTGCATCTGTCTTTGCCAAAAACTAGTCACCACATCTCCCCATAATACCGATTCAAATCATTCGAACATGATGCCAGATTCTCGAAAAAAACGATTTTCCATTTTTTTTTGTTTTGTGTCAGGGAAGGCTTGACCGATCTTTCCCAAAAACTAATCAGTACTAATCCCCATCAGTAGTAATCGATTGCTTTTTTGAATTATTCCAATCGGTTTAACAAATTGAATTATTCACATACATACACATACACGCATATCCATTTTTTCTGAGGTATGTTCAAAAATCTCAAAAATAAAAAAAAACACAATGATTTTTTCGATTTTTTGCCCATTACTATAACTTACCCTACGGGAAGTTAATAAGAGAACAACTTGAACCAACCACTCATCCAGTCCAGTCATTTTAGCTCAAATTAGGTAAGAATCTCGGAATTCGAGATATCCAGCTATAAGTTTGTAAATACTCTGTAAATTCACTGTAAAAGTTGTCTCAAAACCTACATATGGTGCGTACACCCTACCATATGTAGGTATTGAGACAACTTTTAGGCTGTACTTACAGAGTATTTACAGACTTACAGCTGGGTATCTCAAACTCCGAAGTGAATTTACTATAATGACTAGACTATCATTTATCTAAAGGTAAGAGAGTAGTGAGATAAAAGAGTAATTTAATTTTTCCGCCATAATAAGCGCAATATTTTTCACTTTAATGCGTGTATAACTTTCTCCCAATATTAATCACTTAGAGTGTATAATTAATAAGCTCTACTCTATTCCATGTGATTATAATTAGCAAATATTGCATATTAATCGCAAGTTCACATCGTTCACACGAAATGCATCAATGTCGTCGCACTTGCACGAGTAATAAGGAATATTTTAGTAATTGCGTGCTTTGAGCATTTAGCGGCATAGATGTGAAAACATGCGCTTATAATCGTATAATTATAATAAATTAACAGAGCAGAAATTAATGGCGAATGGTGATGAGAAAATCAGAGTCAATAAAATTTAAACTATCCTGATATTTTCGCCTTAGCAAAGTTACCAGAATATTACGATAGTAATAAGAAATATACAAATTAATAGGCTGGTTTTGAAACCTCATATTCGGCGGTAGTTGAAGCATTTCTGCATAAGTTTTTGAATTATGCAGAAATATCATATAGGGAAAATACGCCTTATTTAATATATGGCTAGTTAACATGCTCGTTAATACAACAAAAAAAAGCCAAAACAACAATTTTGTCAGATTTTGAGTGTCATTGTATTCAGATTATTTTATTATTAATATTAAGCGTGTTTTGCGCCTTAAAAAGTTTCTTTGGAATGTTTTTTTTATGTTTTTGGGTTATTGATATTTGTAATTTTATCTATTAAAATTAATTAACTTATATTAGTAATAGTAATTTCGATCAATTGTATTGCAATAATCTGTTGTTTGACGGAATTTTGATTAATTATTAGTTCTCTTCAGTTTTGAACAAAATGATAAACTTATTCAATGTGCAAAATGATAAGTACTATTACGCAATATTTACAGGAAAAAAATAAAAACCTGTCCAAGTGAATTTCTCTCAAGAACGGCCACACGATTTTAAAAAAAAACATTAAGTAATTTGGGAGAGTCGCGCCAAGGTATTTACCGAAATGGTTAATTCATCAAGACACCGATACACTCACAATCAGTGAAGAAATTAAAAAGAGTGCCCTTAACTTCAAGAGCAAAATTGACCATCATCTAAATGAGCTGATAGCGAGTTTTTACAACACTATATATAATATAAGACTAAAAAGAAAGCATTTAATAGATCTAACACTTTAATTAATAATAAGTTGTTCTACCATATTATCTATAATAGGTGTGTGTATGTATGTGTATATGTAGTCTGTGTAATGTACTTTTTATAATTGTATGTATATATTTGAGTTTCCTTTTTTTTCTTTATAATACCAAAATTTAATTAAGATATAGTTTAGCACGCACTAATACAAGGTGAGCCACTGGGTTTTCCTTTTAAAATTTCCTTCTAATCCTTCAAAAATTCTATTTTATTTGTCAAATTAATTACTCAGTCTTTTTATTTAGACAGATTGTAATTTCTAAGAAAATAAAAAAGAAATTGGGAGAGCAGTAGCGGTATATTCAGACATAAACTGGAAAATTTTTTGTTCAAGCTTTTTTTTTTACTGTGTTATGTTTTTTACAATGTTTAGAAATCTAACAGTAATCTTCTGTAGTGTTTTTTAATGGATCTACCGTTTTTGACTTTGTTTAGAAATGCCTTTTGAATATTTTTTATTGACATATTATTTTCATATCTGTCAGGCAGGGGTGCTTGGTATAACAGATTATGAAGCAATTTTCATATTTCATATATAAGTACATATAATTTATATCTATTTCATACTACATCTATATATTTAAATATCTCATCAATCTCTTTCATCTTCAATTTCTTTATAATATTTCTTTATTTTATATTTTGAAATTAAAGTCATCAATGGTCATGTTGAATTCGATCGGATGTTTATTACATATTTTACTTGCGCTTCATATGATTTTCGCTCATTTTCTTTTTTCTAGTATGTTCAATGTGAAAATTTTCGGTTGTCTAGTGTAATGTTCATGTATATCTTGATTTATGTCTATTGTTATACTTGATTTTATTCTTTTATATTCTATTTTGTGTATTAATTTGCATTTCTTTATTTTAATACATTCTTTAATGAATCATAAAATTCATATTAAACCTCTTATATAATTTATATAGAACCGTTTATATAGAATATATTTATATAGAAACCGTTTATATAGAATCTTGATTTATGTCTATTGCTGTCTTGTTTTTATTCTATTATATTTAATTTTGTGTATTAATATGCATTTCTCTATTTTAATTATGTTTTTTAATGAATGATTAAACTAATATTAAACCGTTTATATAATTTATATAGAACCGTTTATATAGAATATATTTATATAAAACCGTTTATATAGAATATATTTATATAGAAACCGTTTATATAGAATCTTGATTTGTCTATTGCTGTACTTGTTTTTATTCTGTTATATTTAATTTTGAGTATTAATTTGCATTTCTCTATTTTAATTATGATTTTTAATGAATGATTAAATTAATATTAAACCGTTTATATAATTGTCAAAACCTATCAAGCAGCTATCATGTTGCAATCAACGAACGTTTATACTATTTGTATTTACAATTTCGTATCTATATTTATGAAACTCTGCTTGAATTATTTACATAATTATGAATCTTATAAAAGTTTCATGTCAAACATTTATAGTTCATAATTTTATACCAATTAATCAACAAATCCCATCTCAAGTTTTTCTTGATTTATAAGTGGCTCACAAAAAAATCTTCTAAATGGAAATAAGTAATAAGGCACCTTCCTTTACTTATAATCAACAACTCTAAATACAAACTGCCAAAAATTAACATAATCCATTGTAAAAATTAAGTAATCCGAGCACAGTTCTCCATCACCCACAGCACCTAATTCTGTATTTAATGGAGACATTCAAAAAGTGTCCGCACATCAAAACCTCTCGTATTCGTGTTGAATTCAGAGGAGAAAATGGAAAGAAGAAAGTCATTACTCATAATGGCGTTGGGTTTTATGCCATTAGTAAATTCTATTTATTTTTCAAGGCTGTGCATTAAATTCATAAAAGGGATTCAACGAGTTCTGCAAAAACTTCAGGTTATATTACACAACTATTGTTTTACGGGTCAGAGTTTTTGCGAACAGCTTTTTACGAGGTGATTTCAGATTTCTTTACCCTGGTTTTTAGTAGATCATAAAACACAAGCAGAGAGGTGAACGCTCTTAACCCGATATTAAAATATATAAGAACGTTAATAGTATTTTATATTTAGATATAAAACTAAAATTTCTTTACAAGTTATCTATTGCAACTCTTCCTGAAAGCCTGGAACGATTACGATACTTTTGTAGGAGATCAAGTTCATTTGTCAATAATTCAGATTAATGTTCCTAAAATTCAAGGGGTCCATGTCAGTGAAAAAAAACAATTTAGAGTCTTTGAAATGAAAATGTGGGGTCCACGGTAGTGGTTCGCAGTACACAATGTTAATATAAATTTTGACTAAAAAAATATAGTGCGTTATATACTTATATCGTTATATCCGATCATAAAACATAAAATTGTAAATTTGATTGATAAAATAAACATGACTAATATAATCGTATACAAAGTCAATAAAACAATAATAACAATAAAAAAATCACTTACACTATACAATCTATAATAAAGCTATTTGGTAATGATATTTTGCCTTCAGGCAAGTTACATGAACTTCCCGATATGTGTAAATAATCGATTTAATCAATAAAAAATAAATTAATTTATGAGTGATTAAAAGTATTCCGTGTGGATTTATAACACATATTTGAAAACGAACGAACACGTGAACTCGGAGTATTTTTAAAAGCAAATTTTCAAAAATCAATAATTTTTATAATTGAACCAGTTTCTGTAGGACTTTAATGATTTAGTGTGTTCAATAAGACTAAGTACTTTTATTGTTAAACCAAGTACATCGTCTAATTTTAATTTAAACAAACGTCAAAAATACTACTCATTTTCTCAAACTTTGATGAATTTTTAAAATTAAACTGCTTGTCGTAAGACAGTAATACTTCAATAAGTTCTATAAGACCATGATATATATCGCCAAAAAAGTTTCATAAAAATCGGCTTTCAACAGTTAATTACAAGAAAACGGTTCGGTAGATTTTCACCTAAAACTAATCAGTATCCCAACTAATATCTTTCGAACAGTTTTTGAATTTTTGAAATCGATTCGGTAGTATGAGCTTAAATGTGGAAAAAAAGTTTAAAACCTTTTTTCAAATTGCAAAGAAACGGCTCGGCAGATCGTCTCACAAACTGACACACGATAGTCTTTATTGAGATACATGAAATGGCTTTTTAATTTCTGAATTCGGTTCAGGCGTTTTTGAGAAAACATTGATCAAAGGTCTAATTTTGACAAATGCCAAACTGAAATTAAACAACTAAGGGCCGTAATATTTTAGTATGATCTATAAGACTATGGTATCTACCGCCAAAAAAAAAATCTTTACCAAAAACTAATCAGCACGGTTTCTAACCAATATATTTCGAACAGTTTCTGAATTTTCAAAATCGATTCAGAATTGCGCGCAAAAACGTGGACGAATTTTTTTTTTCACTTTTCTACGATTTACAAAGAAACGGCTTGGCTGATCGTCGCGCAAATTTGATAAACGCTAGTCCTCATCGAGATACATCGAATGGCTTTTAAATTTTTGAAATCGGTCCAGCCGTTTACGGCAAAAAATCTGTTTACATACAGATACACACACACACATACACACATTCAGAATGGCTTGAAACATCGAGAAAACATAAAATTAGCGAATCGGATTTTTTGATAAAAACATAAACTTTTCCTTCAAAAAGTTAAAAATCGTATACAATACTTAAAAATATACATATAAAGTGAAAAAAATGTATATTTCTATAGATTTATAATGAAAAAATCGATGGCGATTAAATAAGCCCACGACACAAACTATTTTAAGAACCTATGGTCTAGATTCTAGATTAATAATTAATCTAATTTAATATTTAATCTAGTTTTCTATTTCACTATTTTCAATAATATTTTTTCATATTAAAAAATATATGTTAATTTCGTAAAATGAAAATACTATATATCAAGTTAATTTTTTTCTCTGCTGTATTAAATATTTATTCATGAATGATTTCTTACGTTTCTTCTTGGTATTAAGCTTTGCAAGTTATTTATAAGCAGCTCTATTGTAATCACTTTTTTATGTTATTATTTTTTAATAATCTTTCTGCTTATTCACAAAATTATGTTGTCTGAATTAAAAATACTTTATATCTAATTTTTTTTTATATCTAGTAAATTTCTTATGAATGATATCTTTTTTAGTTCAATATCGGAATACGTTTTTTCTAGGTGAGCTTTGGCAGTTGTTTATAAGCAGCTTTCAAAAGCTCAGCGGAGAAACGCAGTTTCCCAGATTCTTAGTGTAAAAGCGCTTTTTACATTAGAACATAGCTGCACTTACGTTTTTCATACTATGCATGAAATTACTAGAATAATAGCATAGTGGGTAAAAGTGTAATGTATAACAGGATTTTATAAACACGGAAAAAAATCCATAATTTAAAGGAAAGCTTATAATGAAAAAAGGAATAGCAATCCTTTTGAACTATCATACATTGAAATATGTATTTTAATTAGCATTTTGAAGTTGTAAGATTTTCACAGAAATATACTTTAATAATATTATTTGCTGGAAATTTCAACTGGTAATAACTGAATACATTCTAGAATAGAATATGTAAAAATAATATACGAATATCTCCTAAAAATATTTTTTTAACTTAGAATACGGTTTTAAATGTTTTTATATGAAAAGCAAAAATTAACAGGTAACAAGTTAAGCTCATTAAGATGTCTAGCAAAGTTCTTTCGTAAAAACTTTTATCAGAACTTTATTAAAGAACCGGCGTTGTAGAATATAAAAAATGTAGTTTTTGCAATAGTTTTTCTCCGACGTTTGAAAAGGACTTTCAGAAAAACCTAATTCTATAATTTACTTATGGTGCATATTTACTTATATACTTCACTAATAATATTTTTTAATAAAAAGTGTTTCTAAAATATACTGTTAAAAATTTTATCACAATTATTTGCGAAAGTTGCGAAAGTGATTGAATGAAATCGATTATTTACACATATCGTGATCAAGTACAAGTTTCAATATAAAATGCTTATAACACTTAGTTTTATTTCAAAGTTTTTAAATAGAAAAATTAATATTATATAAAACAATAAATATATACTTTTTGCAAATTATTGTATGCTTTACTATAAAACTCATCGTGCTCTATTCAACTAAATGAAGATTATATAAACGTAGATCTTTTATATATCTTTTTATAATCTTTATCTTTCTCTTTTAAATTAATTGCACTAAATATAATAACAATTATAATAAAACCAAGGAATTAAATATTTCTTTAGGCAAATCAAGCAAACTCACTCTTTATACTTTTCATACTTTTACATTATTTATCATACTTATTTACATTCAAAAGAAAATAATTCAAAATTAAATTTAAGTTAAAATATTACCTTGGCTAGGTTAAATTCCAGAAATAAAAGTTTGAGCAAATAAAAATACCAAATTAACATAATTGGTCAACTAAGAAAATATCAAAGTTCAGAAAAAAATGCGAAAATCAATATTGATACTTTGATGTTTGTATATTACATACATAAATTTACAATTAATTATTTTTCTAAAGTTTTCAATATTATATAGATTTCTTGTAAGATATCTACATTTCTCATTTTGTTCATCTACGGATTATTGTTGACTGGGGTATAAATCCGTACAAATGCAACGGAAGTGCGTTACGGCCGAGTCGAGCGCCAATGATTCGTTCGTCACTAGATGAAATCATTTCTATACGGGTCATTTGTGATTAGAGTGTATGCGTACCAATATCAACAAGGAATTGAGTATAGATAAATAAACATTTTAAAGTTACATAGTAGTACAAATCTTGATTTAATGAAACATGCCTGAATCAGAACATTTTACCCAGTTTCTTGAAAATAATAAAACAAATTAAATATATGTGCCGTGAACTAAACGTAAGTTTATTGGCTAGAAATTATTTCTATACTATTCGTAGTTTCTATAAATCTTTGCAGTTATTAAAATGAAAAATATTTTTACGGAAGATAGATATTATTTGATTACATAATATTATTTGAATATATAAATATATATAAATATGTGTATTAAAAGAATATTTTATAATTATTAATTAAGACATTGTAATTAGAAGGAGCTATCAGTGGGTAGTTATCCTTCTCACGCCATTTTCCATAATTGTCAAAAATTTTAGCCTAATGTACAGTGTATAGATTGCTTGATAAATAAAAAAAAAAAAAAAAAAAAAAAAAGATAGATATTACAGCTGTTCAAAGAATGAGATTATATCGCCAGCGAAAAAGTAAAATAAATATAAGCAGTCAATGAATGTATGTAAATTTTAATTATATGAAGTTCTTCAAACACAATTACATGATGAGCGAAGTTGCGAAAACAATATTTGTTTAGGCGTCAACATAATCCACTGTGTGAACGAATCTTATAGAATTTGTTAATCAGCAATTACTTCATTTCTCTAATAAAAAAAAGTTCATTTCTAAATGCTAATTACAATGACAAACCGATCATTCAATGATCTACAATGAAATTCATATTTGAAATATGACTTTAATTACATTATTGTTTTTAAATATTATACATATTTTCAATGCTATTATAAATACATAATTTAGAATTTATCATTATATAAATGTGTATAATGGTTGACACTCGTCGTGGAGAAGGTCGTTAACGCGTTCGATTCCCCGATCTGACAATCTGACATCGGGCAGCGCGATGTCCACTTTCAATTGAAAATATAAATCAAAATATGTTTCCAATTGAAAATAAGCCCATCTCGGACACTGCTGTGTGAAAAGGCAATGGGAAATCTCTCACACTATTCTTCCCTGAATCGAGTTGGAGTTTTAACTCAGCTCACGGACCCGGCCTAGGGCAGTGCACCCATTATTTATTATTTTATTTATCACGAGTGTTACCATATTACTAATAAACATTATTCAAAATTGTTATATGATGTATTTATTTTTACTTAAATCCCATCTTGTACAGTAGCAAATAAGTTTTACTTCAATTGCGCGTGAACCTTAAGCATGTGTTCACTAAAAATCTGTCGCTTCATTCTCCGAACTAATATTTGTAATAATACCCTTCACCAACACAGGAACTAGTTAAGGATTCCCTGTTGTGCTTTCGGAAATTAAATGTCAACATTTGACGGAGCTTCCAACTGTGATACTATTATCCTGAAATCACAACCGTCTACGTTGACATTTATCTAATATATCAATGTATCTACAAAATACATATACATCAATTTCCGCAAAAAGCTAATATTTTCTCTAAGATTTTCTTATGTCCGAGCTAAAAATATTTTTCTCTTGTCTTATTAGATTAATGTGAGTCATGAGATTCAAAGGAACTTCTTGGTCTAGTGAGTTGTGAGTACTTTTCCCTGCAAGAGGAAATCCGTGCTGTTTTTACGTAATCATATTTCTCGAAAGCAGCTCACATATTTCAGTATGAAGCAAAAATGTGATGGTTCATGTAAGTTTCATTCATTTTCCATAAAAATTTTCAACAGTATTTCGTGGAAGCTTTAAAGTATTTTGTACATATATGTTTGCACAATATCATTTTAACTATACTTTTATTACATTTTTGCTTATTAAATATATTTATGTATGTTAACAATTTTTTATTTGCATGCTGTCATTAATTACATGCTTTTGAGTTTACTTACATTTAAATTTATCTAATAAAAATTAGTGCTGAAAACTTAATATTCTTCAATCATATGTTACCGATAGTTCAATATATGCTATTTGTAATGTATAATATTTTTTAAATTATTATTATATTATAATTAATCATAAACTTTAAGATTTGAACGTTAAATGCGTTTTTAAAGTATATAAATAATTGCTGATTAATATTTAAACTCGTTATAAATCTTGTTTTGGAACTTAGAGCGCTCTAAAACTTTAAAAGTTTGACTTATATAAAAGTTTTACAAATATTACCAACATTCATTTTCAACTAATAATTAAGAAATTATAAATGCAATACTTCATTCTAGAAGTGGAAGCAATAGTCTAAGTTCAATATATAAATTCAATCGCCTTATGCAAAGTACCACTAGCATTTTTATCGTTAAATCTGCCGACTTATACTTTTTTGAGCAGATACATTTTTTTTAATTACAATATTTATTACAACTGTTAAAATTTAACATCTAGCAATAATGATAAATAATAACAAAAATTTAAATAAATAAGAGTGCAAAGGATACATAATTTTTATAGAACAATCACACTGTCAGATTATGGACCAAATTGAAATATTCAGTATTGGTATTTTATTGGAATAGGTAAGGAACTCAAGGCTCCAATTTGACTTTGAGCAATTATATTGTAAAAATCAAACCAATTATATCACAACAAATAACACATATCAAGCAAACGACTATCTAACTATGTTCAGTAAAACTCTCGGCTAATTCATCATTGTAGAAGTGTTTTTTTGTTTTTCAAAAATTTGTCATCTGGTCCTGTCTACCCCATCGGCCGGGTAAAATTGAACCGTCAGGAGGAAACAAGTCTAATGTATTTTTCCAATTTTAAAGGATTTTTTCAAAATGATATCTTGATATCTATATCATTCAAACAATGCAAAATATAAATTTTATGGGTACATTTTTTACAGAGTTTTCATTATTGTATTTTACAGAGAAATATTCAGCAGTAGAGTTGGAGTAACTATGTATTTAATTCACCTCTTGCAAAAATGTTTAACTAAATTTACTTCTTATTTACTATATTTTACTGTTTACGCCTGTGCCAAAAGACACAGTTGGTACTTCTTATCCCACCCAGATGTGGGGGTTTTACAAAATATTTACATTCTAAAACAGACAATAACTTAAATCTGAAACTATATAAATAAATCAACTATATATATTTATATTAAATTGTACAACTGCATAATTCTCTTAGGTTGTTGACCTACTATAATAAAAATTGATGTGTGTGTGTGTATGTATGTATGAATACAATTTTTCGTCCACGTTTTCGGGCGTACGGATCAACCGATTTAAATGGTTCAAAAAACATTCGATTTCTATCGATAGGGAGATGTGCTGATTAGTTTTTGGAAAAGGCAGATCCAGCAGTTCCGGAGATAAAGAGCAAAGAGTGCGGCAAATAGAAATCGAGTTTTTGAAAGATCAGAGCATCCGATTTAAATGAAGAAAAAACATTCAATTCGTAATGACGGGGAGAAGTGGTGATTAGTTTTTGGCAAAGGCAGATTCAGCCAATTCAAAGATACAGAGCTAAATGTACAAAAAATGGCATTTTTCGAAAAAACTAAGCGTCCAATTTAAATGATTCAAAGAACTTTCAGCTTGTTTTAACAAAATAATTGATTTTGGAAAAAAAATGTATATATATATACACTGAGTGTGTTTAAGTCTTGTGTAGTCGTAACATCTACAAATATCTTCCAAAAAAATCGAGTGTTTTTAACAAAAAAAAAAATAGTGATATGGATATATAAATTATTACAGAATAAACCTGATGATGGAACGTATCTAGTTCCGAAACGTCGTATTAAACATCTTCAAAAAACAAATTGTTTTTTATTATTGGATTTACTGTTCGGAAAAGAAACAATCAATATATATATATATATATATATATATATATATATATATATATATTAGTTTTTTTTTGCACATCGAAAATAATTCAGATTTTATTTTTAATTCTGACTAAAGTTCCAATATACTTTAAACAAATAATTTTAACTTTGCAATTCAGTTTATATAATTCTTATAAATATTAGACAATGTTATAATATTTATAATAATCTATTTGAAAACATTTAGTATTTCTCGAACATTTCGTTACGGTACGGGAAGTTCCGGAAATTTGCCTTAAGGCATGATGCCATACACCGCACTAGTGTGTTCACGAATTATAAACAATTTAGGCTCAAATTGATTCTACATTTTAGTTAGAAAACGTTTGTATGTGAAAAAAGGGCTGTTTTTAGGGTTTTCCCGGCAATTATTCGATTTTTTCTCGCCTTAAAAACAAACCATCCTTGGACTTTAACAAACATTTTAAAAAAAGAATTCGCCAAATTGGTCCAGGCATTGTTGAGTTATACGCTTACCAACACATTTTGCGATTCATTTTCATATTATAGATAAATATGGCACTCTCGCAGTCTTTCCATATCTACAAATATTTTTTGATGAAATATGACTAAATTTATTATCAGTAATATCTTTTATCTAATGAAATCATTTATTTCTTTCGTGAACAGTATATAACCCTCTGATACCAGAATCGGCGCATTCGATTTTTCCCAATCGTACAAATTGAGCTTCAAAGTGCCAGTAATCGACTCGTCTTTGGGATATTTCTTTGTATGTAACGTCGAAAAATTGTGAAAAGTTAGCTTGTTTTTTTCTGCAGCGGTATTTAATGGCCTCTAGGGTACAGTAAATGGCATGGAATATAATAAGGTCGATTCTAATATTACACAATGGAGTGCTTGATGAAAAAGGTTACGATTTTGAGATGGGAATATAAAAAGTATTTAAATATCGACGTGCGTTTCAATAGGGATAAATACATTTGAGAGATCGTTATTCGAATTATGAAATAATACATATAGATTTGTAGGGAATGTAAATAGCAATCGGTGCTTAAAAGTTCTGAAATATTATTACATTTAAAAATATTAATAAACTGGGATTTGAATCGCCATTTTGAAATACTAAATGATTTTTGTAATTTTTTTAGTAAAATTTAATTTATATTAGGAATATTGAAAAGGCTTATTCAGTAACATATCAAAACTTAAGACATATACATTTATACTCAGAATTATACTGTATTTGTATTTGAATACAAACTGTTTCGTTATAAAAGTAACTAAAATTATTTTATTACCGTAAACGTTGTAGATCATATTTAAAATAAAACAGCAACGTTTTTTAGAACTGTAGTTAGTATACTATCAATGTTATAGTTGAAACTTGTGATAACATACATTCATTTCTTTATTTCTGAAGTACAACTTCTTGCGTACAAATGCAACGGAAGTCCGTTACGCTCGAACTGTTCGATTGTGATTAGCCGTCGTGTATGTAAATAGAGATCCGTCGTTGTATGCTTACAGGCATCAACGTTGTATGCGTAGCGATATCAACAAGGAAATTGGCATAGATAAATAAACATTTTAAAGTGATATCCTAGTACAAATCTTGATTTAATGAAAAATGCCTGAATTAGAAGAATATTTTACCCTGTTCCTTGAAAATAATAACACAGATTATACATTTGTGCCGTGTACTAAACGTAAGTTTATTGATTAAAATAAGTTATTAAAATGGAAAATATTTTTTACGCAAGACAGATATTATAGCTGCTCAAAGAATGAAACTATATCGCCATCGAAAAAGTAAGAAAATACAAGCAGTCAATGAATGTATGTTAATTTTAATTACATGAAGTTCTTCAAACACAATTAAATGATGAGTGAAATTACGAAAACAATATTTGTTTACGCGTTGTTTATAATTTATAATTTATCATTATATAAATGTGTATAATGGTTGACACTAATAAATGTGTGCATCATTAGTGTTATCATTTTACTAATGAACATTATTTAAAATTGTTATATGATATATTTATATTTACCTAAATGCCATCTTGAGCAGTAGCAAATAAGTTTTACTTCAATCGCATGTGAACCTTACGCGCACTCTTTTTATTGAGTTATTCAATTAATGGCAATTATCTCTACATTAATATTATTAAGTATATGTCAATTTTTTAAACAAATTATTAGTTTTTTCGGAAATGTTCATATATATAAAACCTATTAAATCTATTTTTAAGAAAATAGTTAACAATTTACCATACGTTATAGTAATTATAAAAAACATCTAGAATAAAACTTGTTGCATAAATTAAAAATGAATGATGTGTGTGTATATATATATATATATGTAAAAATTAAATTTACATTTTCATAAAAATGTGTTCTCCTATAACCACATTTTATCAGAATTAATATTGAAATCTACTTTTCTGAAGAGGTGCGATAAAATCAGACACAATAAAATATGCGCATAAAAATGTCTTTGGGCCATATATTTTAATAACCACTTTTATCTCGCCTATTAAAATGAATATTGGAATAAAAACGCGTTTTGCAAATGGCTCAACAGGCACCATACATCAGCATCTTGTTTGCACATTTAAGTTTTTCTCGAACAAGGCGATTCGGAGCGTATTGAAACATAAATTTCTATCGGAAAACACATAAATAAGTTTAAGTACGCGCACGGAATGGCCGAGAGCCTCATAACATATTTATCGTACACTTACTTAGCCCCAGAAAGTGAGGCGAGCAAAAGTAGACAGAATTATGGACATTTGTAACATAATTCAGTACATTTATGAAATGAAAAATGAAAATTATTAAATTATGAAATAGAATACAAAGTCATATACACCGGATTTTATTTATTATTTTTTTGTTTTCTTCTTTCTTTGCCAGGGTAAATATTCAGTTGTCCCTTTTTACCCGACCTACGTGTGAGCTTTAGAAGTTACATTAAAAAAAACTGTTACTTGAAATTAACAATACATCTTAATGATATCTCTGATTAATAAGTTCTATAATATTTGTTCACACAGTGGATTATGTTAAACAACGCGTAAATAAATATTGTTTACGCAACTTCACTCATATGTAATTGTCTTCGAAGAACTATATCTAATTAAAATTAATAGATATTCATTGGCTGCTTGTATTATTTTTACTTTTTCGCTGGCGATATAATCTCATTCTTTGAACAGCTGTTATATCTGTCTTGCCTAAAAAATATTTTCCATTTTAATAACTTCAAAGATTTATAGAAACTACGAATAATACAGAAATAATTTATAGTCAATAAACTTATGTTTAGTACACGGCCCAAATTTTTAATTTTTTTTATTATTTTCAAGGAACGGGTAAAATATTCTTCTGATTCAAGCATTTTTCATTAAATCAAGATTAATACTACGATGTAACTTTAAAATGTTTATTTAACTATGCCGATTTCCTTGTTGATATCGGTACGTATACAACGTTGATGCCGGTACGCATACAACGACAGATCTCTATTCACATACAAGACGAATAATCACAATCGACCCGTATAGAAATGATTTCATTGAGAGCGAATGACGAACAGTTCGGGCGTAACGGACTTCCGTTGCATTTGTACGGATTTACACCCTGGTCGCGCCTAAAGAAGTTTACTTCAAAAATTTGTTGTGCCCCCCTAATTTATTCAACAATTTTATTTCATAAATACTCGACTGCAATATTATTTAAAATATGCATAGAAATATTTATTTTTTCATTTATTTTTTTATATTAAAATTTTTGATTCATTTTTGAAAATAGTATTTTCCCCTAAGGGAAAGCGACCCACAGGTTGGAAACCGCAGATTAGCCACCAGAAATATTTTATTTAGTTGCTTTTATATTTAACAACATTGCTAGAAACAGGTGGGGCAAAAATCCAATAATATTTTGACCAATCCAATAATATTGTGAGAACCAAAACTAATATGTCACAACAAATAACATATTATCTATATATTATAAATTACAGACAAAAAAATATCTAAGTTCAGGAAAATTCACACTTAATTCGTAAAAGTAAAAATTTTTATTTCTGTTTTTCAACCAGGTCCCGAGTCCCAGGTCAATTTATAGAGCATTTTACAAAATAATAGCTACATTATTACAACTAATGCAAAATATAAACTTTATGGGTACATTTATCATCAGAGTTAAAATAGCCATTTATTTAACTTGTCTCTTGTAGAATTGCTTTTTCTATTTTGATTTTTATTCACTATTATTTTTTATTGTTTTTACCTTTGTTAGGGTTAATGTTCAGTTGGCTCTTCTTACCCCACCAAGTGTGAGCATCAGAAGTTACATGAAAAAACTGTTAAATCTAACTTAAAATTAACAATACATCTTATAAAACAATTAAATAACGTATACTAAAAATTATATGAGGGTCTCGAAAACTAAACAACAGTGCTCACACCCAAAAAAATAACAACAAAAGGAAATACTTTTGTTACGGATTTTCAAACATGGCCGTTTATCTCCCAATAGTGAGAATGAAGGCGATAGCTGGTTGTACATTCTTCCCCTCTACTTTCAAATATTGTTTCAATACTTCTTTTGTTATAATACTACTATTACCCTTGGAACTTTAGGCCTCTCTTTTTTACTCTTGGAACTGTAGGCCTCTCTCTACCTACACATGCTTGTATGTGATACAAGTAATTTTATGAAACTGAAATTTTTATCTTTTCTATTGCCAATATTTTTTCAATACAAATATAAAGTTGTATTACAAAAACAACATACTTTTGCCAGTTTTTATTTAAATTAATGAATATCTTGAAGATTTGGTAAATTTTGATTTTTTTATAAATTATAGAAAATACAGAAGATAGGTTTAAATAATAAAGTTACAAATTCCGCAACAAAAAGATATATTTCACGTGAAGCATGGAGATAAAAATAAATTAAAAAGCTATTACACATTTTCCATGAGCTAACTCATTTTAACATTCATTTCTAAAAATTACGAATGCAAATCCGTGAAATTGAATAGTCATAACATTTATGCAGCACCTAAATTATTCATGTTTTATTGCGAATGGAAAACCTATATATTCAAAAGCCACCAATGTGACCACTGAAAATTTGCATGAAATTCAAAAATATGCAATTCACTTTTCATAAATATGCGATGAATCTGTTTTATTTCCTGAAAGTATAATATAGCTATTTCATATAGATACCCAACGCACTAAAGAGTTTTCTTTACTCATAAATATTTTATAACGTTCGTCGTTGAGATTTTATTTAAGGTTGGATCTCCTTGGCGCAAAGGATTATTTCAGATCGTAGGAAATAATAATATATTTTCTTTTAGAATAGTACTTTTTATATCTTTCAGAGAGATAGATGGATTTTACCATATTTTAAATATCTAATACTAAAAATAGTATATATAATGAAAAATTATATAGTTAAATCAGTATTATTATTATTAGGCATGTGCACTAATTATTGGGGATGGTCAATTGCTGATTTGTATTATTTATACATGTTCATTATTCATACTTAATGTAATTTATATACAATGCAAATACAAAAACTAACTAGTGTTGACATTGTGGCATCGTGCCTTAAGGCAAATTGCTGGAACAGAAAACTTAATCGAACGGATTTAAAATAAAGAACATTGTCTAATATTCATGAGTTTCGTATAAAGTGAATTGCAGTTCAAATTAATTATTGCAAGTATATAAGTGATGTTTAGAACTTAAACTAGAATTAAAATGAAAATCCGAATTATTTTTCGATATTCAAAAAAAATATTTTTGAAAATTAAAAAAAAGTAAAATTAATTAAAAAAAATATAGAGCTAAATATATTTTCGAATGGATGATTTGTTTTGAATTTTCATTTTGATCATATTTTTCGAAAAATGAAAAGCTATCCGATATTGAGTAAACAATTATCACAATTTAACATATCAAATAGATGTTCAAAATAAGGCTTTTATTAATTTTTTATCAATTTAGCAATAATTTTAGTAACATAACAATATTAATGATGTACCTACTCGATTTGATGTTGAAAACAAGATTAGAACCTATAAAACGAGTATTATATAAACAATATTCATTATTCCTTCGATAACCTACAAATTGTACTTGTACTTGTACAATTGTAATTGTACCAAAATTTAATATATCTAATCTAATATATATATTACTTTTTTAATATAATTTACTTCTGTAAATATTTACATTAAATTGATATTACTTTTGGTATGAGATAAAAAGTGTAGATTTTTCTTTTTTAAAAATAAACTTTTATATTTCTTTAGGCATGCAATAATTTCTACATTCAATTCTTAAAATGTGTAAATGAATTTTAATTTCCAAGTGTCATATGAGAATGTGCAACATTTTTCAATATTAGAAGATATCAGGACTGTTTATGAATAAGTTAGTATCGAAGATTCTCCAATATTTTTCTAAACTTAAGGGTCGATAAGATTTCATATGAATTCTTATTTTTTCTCATTCTCAGTATTTTTATCTTTATAATTTGAAAAATATTTGCAGAAACAATATTGAAAATAAGCAGATATTTGCAGCAATTTAAATTGTTGTGTTGTCAACCATTTATTTTGTATATTTTTATATAGTTTTTTTTTTTAACTTTTTTTTTGTAAATAAAACTTTCTGGTGAGATCCTTTAGCTACAGTAATTTATTGTAAGTACCTGGCACAGTGTCTTAAGCTTATCAATTTTGATCCACTAAATTTAAAGAACCTGATGTCAACATAAGATATTATCTTCTTAAAAATATTTGCAGAAACAATATTGAAAATAAGCAGATATTTGCAGCAATTTAAATTGTTGTGTTGTCAACCATTTATTTTGTATATTTTTATATAGTTTTTTTTTTAACTTTTTTTTTGTAAATAAAACTTTCTGGTAAGATCCTTTAGCTACAGTAATTTATTGTAAGTACCTGGCACAGTGTCTTAAGCTTATCAATTTTGATCCACTAAATTTAAAGAACCTGATGTCAACATAAGATATTATCTTCCTAGAGATCTAATTTATGCTTATCGGTGTCAACCCTCCTAATTCTGCTTAATTCTCCTTATGAGTCCTTCCTCCTTAGTATTATCATTTCCTTAAATCGATAATAGTTAGTAAGAACGTTTAGCAATATTAATGAAGGCACTAAATTCCTGTCCGATCTGTCGGTGTGAAGGCAAACGTATAACCTGGTTGCCATTTGTAACAAATTAATCCATTAGGGCTTTGTAGTTGAAAGTACAAAAGATCCAACTAATTCATTGCCCAGACAGGAACCCTTAATCTGACGCACAAATCCTCATACCTATTGTTAACATATCTACATAGTGTTTCTGAATCTGGATATGATGATAATCCTGCAGAAATTATAGATTTGGAGTCGGTCGAAATATTATTTAAGGCGTTTCTGATTATGTTGCGATTTATGCTTAATGGATTTATTGACATTTGATAATACTATTTGTTTAAAATTATAGGGTTGCAGTCTAAATATCATTTAGGGGGAAGTCTCGTAACGCCGGACGGCACCTGATGCCGGACACTCTATTTAACACGTATTATTTAAGCGTGTATAAATCTTTTTATATCAAAATACAAATGCAAGGGGCGCGGCCACGGCGTGAGCAACCTTTTGCCGTTTTAGGCGCAAAATCACGGCGTCACCTAAATATCAATGAAAGTAATTCTAGTATAATAATGCATTCACATTTGAGTGGCATTCAATGATAAAAGTAGTACTTGATTGTTAACCGTAAAATGGTAGATATTTTAAACAATTATAGTAGGTACCACCAAATGAACAAACATGCCTATCCCTTAGCTCATAGCAGTAAACATATTGGTATTTCTTGTGAGAATTGACGTAATTTATTTTAATTATTAAATTTTGTTCTATATGAATGCTAACGGTCACTACATACTCTCATTTTTCGTATTTTCTAGTCAAAGAATGAAAATCTTATGATGAATGCTCCAGCTGAGAGCATCAGTGTGGCCCAGCCAAAAGGGTGGAATACTAGTGATTTTCTTTGCAATATCTAAGAATATTCGTCATACACAAATGTGCAGACTTTCCAGATGACTACATATGTGTTCAATGCTGGTTATTTTGAAATGTCCGGTACTAGGTGCCACTTTATAAAATTATATTCTTTGTTACCAAAGTTTGATTGATAGTATTAATTATTGTTTATCAAAGATTGCGTTTTTGTTAATTTAGTTTGATTTCTGACTTTGTTATCTAACATAAGTCATAATTTAATAAACATTTCGTAAAATATTTTTAGATTTATTTATAAATAACCTTAGGTGTCCGGCACTCGGACTTCTCCCTAAGTCATTTCCGATCATGTTTCTGTTAAGAAGTTTTTAAAAATTATATTGACTTCTGATAATAATTATTAATGATTCTCGTTTAAAGTGAAAAATGCAACTTTTCTTGTGTATTTATATAATTGATACCCATAATTTTGCTCCGTGTATCTCAACTTTTAATTTTCTAAGTTTATCGACCCGTCAGTTATTTACTTTCTATAGACATGATTAATACAAATAATTATTATTTCAGGTCACTAATAAATATTGAAATAAAATTTCGTCGATTATTTATTTAATTTTGATAAAGAACATTAAAAATAAAACATATTTAAATTTAATATTTATCATTTATTATACTCAAACCAATTTTTATGCCTGCGCAAATAATCATAGTTAATTAAAAATGTGAAATATTTGAAAATAATTGAAAGTAACAGTAAATATTGTTTTGCAAGTGATTAAACATTGAACTGCGTATATATTAAGTTGTGAGTAAATAATTTTCGCAAATCAAATTGTGTAAATTGCGAGATCATAGCGTCTAACTAATATAATAATTAAATCAAAGAACCTAAACCATTCAAAGTAATAAATAATTTAAAATAAGAAAAATAATTTACATGTTTATAAATATCTTCTCTAGTTTCCGGGTTTCTGATTCTATTCTCATATTCTAAATTCTTTCTCCAGTGGAAATTCATTTCATTTTTCAGTTTTCACAAATTTCAGTTCGGTTTAAGTTGTTTTCTCATATATAATATTCAATAATTTCCAAAGTTTAGGTATTGAAAAACCAAAGTCTACTGAAATGTCAATGCCCACATTTACAAAAAATATTTTACACAGGGTAAGTTTAATTGAAGTTTTTGAACATTTTAATGCACTAGTAAATTTATTACGAGTAATTATTATTTATTAAAACAAGTCATTTTTTCAAAATGGAATATTTCTTAATCTAAAAGGTCAATGCAAAAATTAATATGATAATTATTTATTTTTAAATATAATTTTCTGCTAAAGTTTTAATTAGAAATTTAGTATCCCTAATTTGGAACATAACAAAAAATACATTTCTTTTAATGAATTCCTTAATTAACTTTCAAATTAATTGAAAAAGTTTTTGATCAATATTCAACAATGAGTCTACAGAAATTAGGAAAATATACTGAAATCCTTGTTGCTGTGCGTTAATATTTAATAATATTTGAAAAAGGTAGAGAATACATTTATCATGTTCTCTTAAAATATCTTAAAATAAAAATAAGCCAATTATTTTACTGTACAGTAAAATAAAAATAATAATTAAAATAAATATTTAGAGAAGCTCCATGATATATTATTCAAAAATTTCAGAATATTTTGTATTAAATATCTGTAAAATTACAATATTTTTATATTATATTTGAGATGTGAAAATTTGATTGATGGCCAATCAGAAAATATTTTCTCCAATATGACAAGTATAAAAAATGTATCTTATAAAATATATTATGTAGATGATATCACATAATGTATTCAGAATCCCAAATCGATCATGTCTATTTTGCTTCTCTATTTTATTTTACCTTAAAAAAGTAGTAAGATATGGAAGGTAATAGATTTATAGATCTCAAAATTGAAATAGTTAGTTTTAGTATTTGTTATTATAATACATAATCTGTTCGAAGTACTACTATAAGATATTGTGATCTACTCTTCAACTTACTATTAATGTTTCTAGAAGGCAATTCAGTAATTCATCATTCTCTTCCTGATGAGATTATATTGGATATATTTTAATAGTGATGCGAATAAATATTGCAGCAATGCCCTAAAGAACAATTTTCACTAGATATTGAATATGAAATCTATAATATCAAATATAAATATATCACTACATCTTAATATCAAGCTGGTTAAGGTAAAGCCAGAGGTTGCTAATCCAAATTTTTACCATAGTGCCATGGCCAGCTTAAACCGAAAATGTATAATTGAAACGAATCAAAAATAATTATGTAAAAAATCACATAACCAATATATTGTATCCAATCTTCATTATATGACAGACAATTCGATCTGAAGTATCAGTTTCCTTATAAGATACGAGGTGTGGGTTTGGATTGTGGATTCTGTGGGTGTCACGAGTTATGTTGAAATATGTGCGCAAGTTCAAGTACCTCGAGTAATAAAGATTAAATGTTTCAAGTCAAACAGCATGTGTTTTGCGAATTTGATATCTTTGAAATGTATAAAAACTTAATTATAATGAAGCTTCATATCTGCAGGAACGTATTAAATGAGTTGGATTTTGTATGTTTTACTTTGCTTAATTATAGGGAATGTTCAATGCTCGTAAAATATCATTACAACATAATCTTGCCAATTTCTTTATTTTAGGAGATATGTTGAGCACCTATTGCCAAAGAGCATTATGGGTTCTTACATTTGATATATTACAAGTGTTAATCAAATATGTCGTCAATATCAATCTAGAACGTTTTGCTCTAAACAATTATCTAATATAAGTTCATAACTACAAGCAATATTTATCAAAAAATGACTATTTGCAAAATCTATTTTTTATATTACGTTGATTATATTATATATTGATCTATTATATTATTAGAAATAACAAGTGTTCGCACTAAAGTAAAGTATTACATTTTTTAATTAAGATTTATATGTTTTTTAAATGCTGGGTTATCTCATTTTCTTGCTTATTTATAGAAAATATTTTACTTTTATTTCTACATTTTATCATTACTTAACATACCGTAGGGTCAGTTATAGTAATTGCAAAAAATCTAAAATAATTTTTTTATATATCTTTATTTACGTTTCAGAGGTTTCTGAACATTTTGGTATACCTTGAAAAATGTGTGTGTGTGCGGATAAAATTCTTGTGAACGATTTCGAGAACACAAAAGAACAGAAAAAAATCGATTCCATTGATCGAGCAGTCGTGCTGTTTAGTTTTTAGTTACATAGGCGTAGTCGTTTTGATGATACGGGGCAAAAACATTTTACTTGTACTGATAATTTTTTTGGAAGGCAGGTCTAGCGGTTTCATAAATTCAATAAAATAGTAAAAAAAATCCAAAGGAGATCTTTAGACATATGCGCGTTATATAATAAGATTTTATACAGATTTTAATAATAGGTACAAATTTTGTTTACACTTCTATTTATCAATTCGTCTTAGTCTTCGACGTGTTCATTCGTCTCTATGCAGCTACAAAAATCAAAATTTTCAAAAAGTCATGAAAAAAAATTCAAAAATGTCGAATTTTTCCAAAAAAATTCAAAATTCTCAAAAATCAAAACATTTTTTTCAATTGTTCAAAGAATTTTAAAGCTTTAGAAAAAAATAATTTTTGGGAAGATCGAACATTTTGCCTTACGGCACGATGCCATGCACCACTTGTTTTTATGTCTAATGTTTTTATACCTTACTCTGGTAAGGTAGTGCGGGGCTAGTTGAACAAATTTTTACTTAAACGTATGTAGCTCCTCAATAAAAAGTCTCAATAAATTGCTATATGGCTTAATGGATTTGTTGTTTATCGCTTAACAAAAGTGTTAATACTATTTTTTGGTAATAAGTAAAAATTAAAAGTTACAGCTCTTTAAATACAAAAAGTCAAATATGCTCAATGTACCCCATAGGTGGGGCAAGTTCAGCACTAAGAAAGTATAATGAAATGATAGGTTCAATGTCGATTAGTGATGAAATAAAATAAGTTTTTAATAACCAGTTCTATATTTATAGTCTTTATTGACAGAGAAAATAAAACTTATAGTAACTTTCTTTGAATAATTAACCAAAAGTAGAATTAACAAAACAATCGTATCTTAGGAATTATTTTACCAATATATTCAGAATTTTTGTTTAAAATCATTATTTCTTTATATTATTACTCATAGACTTAGCTTAAATCTTAAAAATAATAATTAATTTCTGGACGTTAATGGTAATTGTCTTAGTGACAGAACAAGTTTAGCAATTATGCGCAACTAACCCCAACTCAGAATTTCAAAATAAAAGTGAGTTTATAAAAAAACCGTGAGAATTATACCCAGAATCTCTGTGCATATTAAAAGTACTATAATTATATGGAAGAATAACATTTATCTAATTAAAAATAAATAACATTTGACTAAACCAAACAAAAACTCGTGATGATTTACTTTTCTACTTTCATGGTTTCAAAATAAACAAAACGCCCGTGAGCCTCACTCATTTGTCGAGCGGCCACTAGCGATCGCGGGATGTTTATTTCTCCCAAACCTCTATCATTCCGCCATATAATGCCTATAGGGACCGTAAATAGTTTGCGAGATATTTCGATTGCTCAACTTACCCCTATGCTCAACTAGTGCAGCTCCACCCTATGTCGAATACTTGAGAAAAAATTTGAACTTTTTTGCTAATTCTAGAACAATTGCATTCAGACATACCCACATTCATACTACATGCGCACATACACACACATACATAATTTTTTTCTAACAATAAGATATACCAAAATCTTCAGAAATCTTTGAAACGTAAAACTGTGCAAAAATTTACATTTTAGATTTTTTGCTATTACTATAGCTTATCTCATGTGAATTTAAAAAATAAAAAATAATTATAATCTTTTTCATTAATTTGTTTGGTCTATTCTAAAATTTATTTCGCTTCCTAAACTATACTAATTCTAATAACGACAAAGTGTGTTTTATTATTGAAGTAGTACCTTTGATTCAGCAGAGCAGTACAGTTATAAAACGAGTCCCTAATCCGTTGCGAATCAGACGAGCCGCCGCTTCTGTATGTTTTATTCATAAAATCGCAAGTCTTATGCGCGATCTGCATTAATAATTGATGTGAGATAAAGTCTACTACGTACAGTTTGCTTCTTTTAATATAGAACCGAGAGAAACGGATTGTTCTTTACGGTACCTTTTTATATAATTATATATTTATATATTTATATACCAACGTGTATGACATGCCCACGCGACCTTTCCATATGCGGACGACGGCAAGGTCTTCATTTCGCGTTTGGTAAAGCCGAAAATGTACAACGGTTTGTTTGGATAAGTGGATTGACAATTGTATGGTATACTGTAAGATTTAAAAGACTTACACTTGTTGCACGATTGCGAAAGTATTTGCTTCTGAAATATTTCGTCATTTTGAATTTGAACTACCAAAATGGGTTACTTTTCACTGATCCCAAGTGTTGAGTGCACTTTTTTTATTATTATACAATAATTTTCACACCTATCCTAACAGAATCATACGTAAAATCTTAAAAATAGCAAATGAGCTTTGAACAAAATCCTTTCAACAAAGTTAATGATTTTAATAGTTAGTATAGATAGACAGAGTTTAATATATAATAGTTCTCTGGTTCTCGAGAGACTTTTGCATTTGTCTGGCGTCTTTCTGGATAAATAATTTGGAATATACTTTGGAGCATTCAATTTTTTTTTTATTCTGATCCCATAGTTTTAGGTCTAAATTGGATTAATGATGACTTTCTGAATTAAAATTTGTGAAATAAATGAAATTTGTAGCGTATGTCGAATTTAGATTTCTATCTGAGGACTAGTTGAATGAAAATGATAAAATAGTGGTGTATGGCATCGAGCCTTAAGGCAAATTGCTTGAACTTCCCATACCGTAATGGAGTAGTCGAGGATTATTAAATGTTTTCAAATAGATTATTATAAATACCTATATATGTTGACAGAAAAGTAAATGTAAATGAAAACGTAAGTGAAACTCAATCTATCAAATTTAACATGAAGGGCATTATCTAATATTTTTACAACTATATAAACTGAATTGCAAAGTTTTAATTAATCAAGTGAAATAAAATTAGAATTGTTTTTTTGAAGTATATAAGTGAAGTATATAACTTTAGCTGGGATTGAAATTAAAATTCAAAATGTTTTGCCTATTTAAAAAAAATATTTTTTAAAAATTAAAATAAAAAAAATTGAAAACAAAATTACTAAAAGCAATCGTTTCGTCATTTAAACCGAAAACTTTGTTCTCACAGAAACTTAGTTTCTACTTTTTGCAAGCTTTGCTCCGTATCTTTCTAACGGTTGGACCTGCCTTTGCTAAAAACTAATCAACACATCTCCCTATCAATAGGAATTGATTGCTTTTTGAATTTTTCAAATCGGTTCATCCATACGCCCAAAATCGTCGACGAAAAATTGTCTCCACACATAGGCACATACACAGACATCCATTTTTTCAGAAACCTCATTTTCAGAAATGTTCAGAAACCTCTGAAACATGAAGATATACAAAAATTTTCATTTCCGATTTTCGGCCTATTACTATAACTAATCCTACGGGAAGTTTAAAAATCTGTCTTTGTCATGAATGCATTAATGCAATAAATCCAGTATTTAATTTTGTTAGATGGAAAATTGCCATTACTTCGAAATTTCAAGACTATCTAAACGATACTGGTATGAATTTAAAGCAAGGCTCTTCATAACGCAAAATTTATTGGCAAATATAATAAAACGAAGCTGGTCATTTTTATTTTATCATGTCTAATATAATAACTTCATCATTTAATTATCTGAGTTCAGATAAGTTAATGCCCTCGAAATTTATATTTCTTCTCGTTAAGCTAATTTTCGAATTTATTATTTAATTAAATCCATTTTTACATAGGTATCAGTTTCACACGTTGCAAATAAATTCTCCAAATTTCTATCAATCAATTTATACCAAAATCTGTAAAGAAGCTTCAAACAATAGTTTAATTCTAGCAAACTTTCTAGGATTTAAAAATCTAAATAACAATAAACTTTCGTGATAATCCGTCTAATGCAAATAGGGTGTGAAATTCATAGCATACACAGTATAAAATACACATTTAACTAAATGATATTTTTTATTTACTTATTAACAATATTTTTACAAAGCACAATCAGAATTTACAAATTTGTTATAAGTCTGTGTTGAAAAGAAAATCTTTGTTCAAAAATTGGAGATAGTGGTTGTGGTAGTATATTTTGTGGAAAAGATGACGTAATAAATCTTAGTTGTATGATGGGATTTGAATCACAGGTTCCAGGCTCAATATCCGATTCGAGCAACCTGATGTCAAGCAGTAATGATATCGGTTGTCACTTGAAAAAAATAATAAACCTCTTCTTTAAGTAAAAATAGCTCTTACTCTGCATTGCTGCGTCAATAAATATTATCACTATTATAAAAATTGTAATATTCAAAGTGATCTCATTAATGGGACAACTGTTTTTCAAATACTAACTCAGATAGTTGAGTAATTCATCACAACAGCTCGTAGAGCACATACATTCTGATTGACATAAATTCAATGATAATTTAAACAAATTTTTTTATCTATAGTCTGTAGAATAATGTATTTTCAACATCTATTTAACATGTATATTATTATTTATAAATCATTTTGTTGCAATTCATTACAAATATGCTAGGTACATAACTGTTTATTTATAACTAAATAAATAACCTTTTATTATATAACGAGATGCATGCTCTACCAGATGTTTATTGCGAAAGTATCCAAAGTATTTTAATTAAGATGCATTATTCGATTTATGTATCTAAACTAACATCTCCTATCTATGCAATAGTAATATTGGGAATATATTACATATTTGCTTTCCTCCCACTTTATTATTTGAAACACGTTTCGCATTGGCCCGTTCTTCTATATTTACAAAGACGATCTGATTTTACTGCTTCCTACAAATCCAACCTACGTTCGAATTCCAACTAAAGTCAGTTCACTGGCCGCTTATACATGGCAATGAAGTCAATTTTTATTGCAAATAATACTTCAATTGGATTTGGCAAGTGGAAATAAAGTATTTTCTTGTGTCAGTAGTTGTTTATGTTCAGAGAAGAATTTAACTATTTCAGCTTCAGTTCTATGAATTTTTTAATTTATCAAACTGTGACGGAGTTTATGATAGAAATGAATAAGAACAATACGACTTTCAAGATTGATTCATTTGAATAGACGCTTATTGATTTTTTTAGGAGCATAATTTCAATTGCATTGAACAATGAATATTATCCAAAAAGAATCTTACAAGAAACTTAATGGAATACGAACATGAGTGATCTTGATATGGATTAGGAATGATCCAGAGATGATTTTGTAATTATCAACTAGGCAAACATTTTTGTGCATTATTAAAAAAATAATAAGTGATTCTGTAATCATTTCAAAGATGATAATTGAGTTTTTAATTTTGTCCGAGGAATGATCTTTGATGAGAACTGCAAAATGAAAATCTGTAATTATATTTACTTGGAATTATTTGAATTCTTTGTATGAATGTCACTTTACTTAATGAAATACTATTTAGTAATTAGTTACGATATGAGTTGGTACGCCGTTCGAACAGTAATCTTTTCTTGACATTTAATATTTAGAAAAAAAAACTTCCCGTCGGGTAAGTTATAGTAATGTACGAAAAATCGAAATTGAAGATTTTTGCATATCTTCACGTTTCAGAGGTTTCTGCACATTTTGGCATACTTCAGAAAAAATGTATGTATGTGTATGTATTTGTGGATACAATTTTTCATCAACGTTTTTGGGAGTACCGCTCAACCGATTTGAATGATTGAAAAAGCAATCGATTTCTACTAATGGGGATTAGTGCTGATTAGTTTTTCTGAAAGATCAGATCAGCCGTTTCCGAGAAACGAAGCAAGGATGCAAAATTGGAAACTCGATTTTCGCCGAACTAGGCATCCAATTGGAATGAATAAAAACACATTCAATTTGTAATGATGGGGAGAAGTGGAGATAAATTTTGGCAAAGTCCAACCGTTTCGAAGATGCAAAGCTAAATGTGTAAAAAATTAGTTTTTGAGAAAAAGAAGCATCCAATTTGAATGATTCAAATAATCTTTTTTATAGGGGTCCCATAAGCTATTGATGATTTGGTTAAACTACGTCGCTTTACAGGGCAACTCAAAAGTTGGCCTGAATATATTATTGCAAATTTCGGTTTAACATCGGTTTTCTTTATTTTTAAGAGAGAACCGATGTTATCACTGACTACTGCTTGACATCAGGCGACCCAAAACGGGTGTCGATCCTGTATCTGCTGATTAAATAACTAAAGCTATCACCACTAGTTCACTGTGTAGCTTCTGACAAATAATGTAAATGAATTTGTTGTACTCAACTTATTATCTATTTTGAGGACAGGTGTAATGCAAGGCAATTTTAAGTAAAAATGCGCAATTGTACACAACACTTTGTATGTTTTGATCATGAATATGACACCAATAAGCAGCATTTTTATCAGTAAAAGTTTTTCATTTCAAAAAAAAAAAAAATCTTGTAAGGAATGGACGCCAGTTCTAAAACTCGCTTGCAATAATTTGAATGTTTTAGAAAATTTGAGGTCAATGGTTTTAAAATATTTAATACAAAATATGTGGAAAATGACTTAATTTTCGTGAGAAATGTTATCAAATTTAATTATTTTTTATAAATTTTGGTGTTGATACATT
Organism: Ctenocephalides felis; assembly: GCF_003426905.1. NCBI lineage: Eukaryota > Metazoa > Arthropoda > Insecta > Siphonaptera > Pulicidae > Ctenocephalides > Ctenocephalides felis. Next base: position 50,291,822 of record NW_020537758.1, read on the forward strand.
TTCTAGTCTAATACAATTATTGTCATGTCTAGCTAGACTAAAATAAATACTTCCAAACAATTTGGTCTTGTAATGTAAAAAATTTTCTTGCTTCTGAAAAATTTTTGCCTACTTTCTGATCTGCCTCTGTTCTGCAGATATATTTTGTTTGTTATCATACAAATGTAAATGTAATATACAGTAAGCGGCAGCAAGATTTTATATCACGGAATCCAAAGTGCTAATATAGTATGAATTTCAATTATCATTTATAGAACGTCTTGGCATTGACAATACCATATATTATATATATGCAAAACGACTTTCATTTTTCTTATCATAGTCCACTAGATTTTTTTGCTCTGATTCCAATTTATATGCATAACTAAAAACGTGTTTGCTCATATCGGAGACGACTTATTTGAATTGTTTGTGTATTGTTTTCAATTTTGAATTTTATCTCATGAAGAAATCATAAAAGCAAAATAAGATCTGTAAATATAATTTCATATAGATAAAGTATTTTATCAGAAGCTTTTGCTAAATCAAAAAAATAAAGAGGAATGAATACATAGCAAAGTGTTATTAATATATCGATTATTATTTTGGCTTTATAGTTTTCTAAATTATTAATAACTACTTAGTGAAATCTTCTCTTGACACAAATTAAAATTCTGACCATAAGTATGACTATATTTATAATTTCATGTAAATTTTTAAAATCTTATCTGCATCTACAATATATTTATATAATTTTTGTAAGCAAAACGGCCTTTATAATAGGCACTTAACTCGTATTAAAAACCATTTGTTAATCAAATTTATGAATAATTAAATTTTGTAGTTTTATAGATGAAATTATTTATTTATTTATTTATTAATTAAAACTTTTTAATTAGAATAAAAAATCATATGCTTTTTCTGTATTTCAGTGTTAATTTTTTTAATGTTTATAATATTAATATAATATTGCTATATTTAAGTAATTTTAGTTATCTCTTTCATATATTCTTGAAATATTTGATGCAAGAATAATTAGGAATTTTAAAATATAGAAACTTGTATTATTATTAATTTCATAGTTTTTATTTGATATTCGTTTAATTCAAAATTCACCATTACCATTAACACTGACTTAAACCTTCTTTATAGTTTTTATTTATTTTTTTCGTTCAATTCAGTATTTAACATTAACTTCAGCATTATTTGTTATTTATTAATTACGATACGAAAAATAACATTAAGAATCATAGGTAGATAATAAATTTAAGAATTCAATCTTTCTATTTTTTATTTCTAATTATATTATAAATTATTGGTATATTATTAGTTATTTACAATTTGAAAAGAAAAACATTTTATGGAATATATGTTGTTATATTATTATTTTATTAATTCTGTTTTATTTAGCAATCAGAAATATATAAAGATTCCTATGAGCTAAATTGACAATATTTAAGGATCGTATGAAAACAAATTTTATGCTGATTTTATATTCCGTATTTCTATTTGACATTTTTAAATAATATATTCCCAAGCAACATCAAGGAAATATAATGTATGATAAAAGAAAACAAAGACTAAATTAGGAATTTTTTAACATATGAATAAGCAGACAAGGTAGAAGCATTATATATTCAAGGATATATGTCTTTATAATAATACTATTATATACTTTGAGTAAATAAAAAATAGAAAATACGTATCAGGCAGATGAATGTGGTAATGTAGTGTGAATAAGGTTTTCACTTTTATGTTATTACAAGTCACTTTCTACAGAAATACCATATATAGAAGTTATTGATTGTTTCAATATACAGTGACAATGCTTTCTTAGAATCTAGATTTTTTATGTCTCTTGCCATATGGTAGAATTAATACCATAACCTTTTCAAACTGAATAATTTTGATACTATTGCTAAAAATTTCAAATAACATTAAAACTTTAAAAAAACTTTTTACTAATACTATTAATAAATTTAGTGAAATCAGTTTCATCACATATGTAAATACAATATGAATAAAATTAACGACAGTAAAATATATTATTATTATTACTAATATTACTGTGGTAAAATAATAAAAAAACACATTATATTGACACTAAAAATAATTAAAATATAGATAATTTTTTATAAAGTATAGAAAATATGAAAGGCTAAACTGGGTAAATATTATGAAAACAGTATTTATCACTAACATAACTATAATCACTATTCTAAATATTTTTCGAATCCCAATTTTATTACATGTCATTATCAAAATATTAAGAGTGTATTTTTATTAAATAATTTTAGTTAATATAACTTTACATAAAACTAGTAATATAATCTATTTATTAAATGAGGACAAATCACTAATTTTTGGTGTAAGATCGATTTCAAATACCTTCATGTTCCATATATTATCAATTAATAACATTCTTATGAATTCATTTATATCAATTTTTTATCGATCAGATTTTTTTTATCGACAGATTTTTTTTGCATTACACATATAATTAAACTATTTTTTAATTCAATAAGTATATATTAGAAAAGGCTTATTTATGGTGTCAAAAATGTTTCATACCGATTTGTACAAAAATCGCATATTTACCAACATATATTCACGACATTTTATCAAAGATATGCTAAATTAAAACAAATTCATAGATATAAAAGATATGTATTTCACACGTGTCTATTACAACTCTAGAAGCAAAATTTCAAAATTAAATAATTTTATATAGTTGGACCAGTTTCTGTATGACTATAATGGTTTAGTATGATCATTTAAACCAGGTACTATATCACCATACCAAGCAAAACGTCTAATTGCAATAAAGACCAAAAAACGCTACTCATTTTTTCAAACTTTGATAAAATTTAAAAATTAAACTACTTGTTGTACACCGTGATATTTTATGTTGGTCTGTTCTGTAAGACCATGATATCTATATTCAAAAAATGTTTCATAATTTTTTTTTTTGTAACAGTTAGTTACAAAAAATCGGCTCGGCAAATCTTCACCAAAAACTAATCAGCATGATTCCCAACCAATATCTTTCAAACAATTTTTAAAATTGATTCAGAATTGAAAGCTAAGACGTGTACGAAAATTTCTATATTTTTTGCTAATTACAAAGAAATGGCTAGGTTGATCGTCGCGCAAAACTAATAAACGCTAGTCGTAACCAAAATACATTGAATGACTTTTGAATTTTTTAAATCGGTTCAGCCGTTTTTGCGGAAACGTCGACAAAAGGTCAAAAATCAGTTCACATACACACATACTTTTTCCAAATTTGATCTAATTAGATCTTGAACGGATTGAAACGTTGAGAAAACAAAAAATTAGCAAATCGGATGTTTTGGCGAAAAGAATAACTTTTCCTTCGGAAAGTTAAAAACATATTTTGCAGACCCTGTATATACAATTGACACATACAGAATTATAAATAATTATAGTAGGTACATATATCGATGTTCGGACGTATTTTCGTTTTATTATATTGGCCATGAAGGTGACCACCTTCATGACATTGAGCTTTTACATGGAATGGTTGCTACCCTTGGTACCGGAGAAGAGTTTAATGGGACTAATTGTCCACTTCTAAAAGTAAACTCCGCAAAACAAAATGTGTAAAAAATAACCAATTAATATATCTTCTTTAATTATAACATAGTGACAAATCAGTGATTGTAATAAGAACTGCAACAAATACATACAAATACAAAACAAATCAGTGTTTAATACAGTCCACAGCTACAAGGGTTAAATTATAACCCAACAACCTGAGTTATCGAAAGAGAGTTTTTAAATAATAAATTTCATAACTATGTGGCGGAAATACAATCGAATTATTCACAAGGGTGGCAAAATCTGTTAGAGCGTGGGCTAGCAGCAACTAGTCCCAGGTTCGCTGGTTCGATTACCGCTACCGCCGTAGCCCGACATCAGGCAACTTTGATGTCAAATTTCCACTTGGGGTTATAGATCACAATATAATTCCAAATGGAAATCGTCCTTCGTGGACATAGCTGCGACATCCAATCACATGTTAACTAGTAGACGTAAGAGCTAATATCAAAAATATTCCACACATAAGAGAATGGTAAATCGATGGATTGTCTCTCATGAAATAAGTAGTCATAAGTCTTAACCAACAGCTTATAGAACATATAAGAGTTCTGATTGCTGTTCAAAAAAAAAATTATCCACAAAAAATCCATTTCAAATATTTTGCGTTTCAATTCATTCTCTTGCGGGAATTTAAAAAGCATAAAGGCAATTCTATCAAACCCGACAAAAGTCAAAATCAAAGTTTCTTTCCCCTTACATGCTGGTGCGATGACTTCTGATCAGATCGTGCCAATTTTCGTGCGAACAAACAAATCCGAAGGCGTTAAGTAAAGCGTGAGATTTCGTAAGTGCGTATGATTAAGCCCGAGATCAAGTGATTAAGATTGACACACAGTGGCTCTATTTACTTTCTCAATATTTCGCTATTTGGTGTTTATAGAAGGGATATATCAATTTATATCGAAACCTTTTCATTTTCTAAAGCGAGTATAGCGAAATTAATTCATAAGTGTTCACAGTATTATGAAGTTCCGTTCACAAGGTATGATAATGATTACAAATGTTTATATTCTTTCATTATATTTATTTTATTGATTGCAGATTGCTTATGATTAAATAAATAAATATTACACTCGCGAATTCCGAGATTTATATGAATTTTGCGACATCGGAGTGTAAAGGGTTAAAGTCGGTAGCGCACTGCCTTTATATGGATAAGGTCGCAAATTTCATGAAAAAAATTGATATTTGGAGGTAAAAAATGATCATTAGAAATATGCACATCAATCAAATCATCAGATATTTGATAATTTTTTTAAAAAGGAGTACTAATTTTGTTGGGTTTTATAATTTTTAAAGTTTACTTATACGGTTCAAGCAAATTTCAAAATTTTCATAAATTTTTTTTTCCAAAATTTTCAAAAATGTACAAAATGTTTTACTTCAAATATGAATTTTAAATTTACAATTCAGTTTGAAAATGAATATATTTGCGTTATTCTAATCGTAAGAAACATTTTCTCGAATGGAATTATTCGGCACATCTTGCTAATGTAAACTTTCTCAAGTGTTTTGAGCGATAAGATCATTACTGTATATTTTATAAACGATAAAATATATAGTGATTATAGTTAAATATTTTGTTTAAACCTGATTACTGATTTTTTCCCTTAAACATTTAATTACGGTACGGAAAGTTTCAGCAATTTTCCTTAATGCGCAATGCCATACACCACTAGTTCACTTTTTTTCATTAAATCTTTGAAATCGTGAGACGTGCTTTCCTAAAAATTTAATTTCTTCTTTATGTTGTCAATACAAGTAAAATGTTTTGAATGACTCAAATAGAACGCTATGTTCTCTGAAAGATAGAATTGCTATTTTTGACACTATTCTGTTGCCTATTAATAAATAAATTAATGAATATTCAGTTTAAAACAATTATTTTTCAATATTATTATTTTTTCTGAAAATCAGATCGGCAATTATTTCTTCTGATGATCAGATAATGTTCTGATAAAGAGTAGTATAAATTGAGTAGTTCTAAGCTAGTTATTATCTTTAAAAAATTTTTAGTCATTAGAACAATTTTCTGCAATGATTTTGAAATTTGAAAACCCGTTAGATAAATGTTTTTAGATTTTTTTATTGTTGATTATTTTTTAAAGATCATTTATGATATTTAATTAAGCATATTTAAGCATTTCATAGAAAGATTTCGTGAAAATACGTCGTTGCCCTTACACTATGACAATTTATTTATATCTGAAGAAAAATTGAGCTATAACTATAGATTTAAAAAGGCTTGATATTTTGCAATTAATTTTAAACATATGAAAACAAATGTAAAATAATAAAATACACAAAGAAAGTAACTATCATCATGACACCACCAAGTTTGGATGAAATTCATGATGTTTGATGTGATCATAAATTTTATTCAAACCTGGAAGAAAAAAATCAACGAAAAAGCATTATTTTTTAACGTCAAACCTGTATTCTATCAATTATTTTACTTAAAAAAATATTAATGGAAATGAGCCAGAAGACCCCATTCTTGTATAGTCAAACTTAGAAAAACTTTAATATTTACTATCAATATTTAATAACAATATTTACTATTAATATTTACTCATATTTAACTAGACATTACATAATTTATTTTTTAAGGAAAATGTAATGCATACTTTTCATATAAAATGGACAAAATGTGTGATAAAAATGAATACACTTTTTTAAGGTAGTATAAAAATAGTAAAAATAAGTAATGTACAATTAAATCGATCTATTTTTATATAATTCGTTTGTTCTGAATTTTTAGAAAGTCAATAAATGCCCTTTATGTACTACGTTTTTATTAATTGGCTTCTAAAATACAACTAGCCACTTATATTCTAAAATAAATCATTTTTATTTAAAATTATATAAGAATATATAGTTAAGCACACCTAAACTTTTCTACTTATAATTCTCCTAACTTAAATTTACACTCCGAGTAGAGTGAGTCTCATAAGTTAATTTTACACTAAGTTAAATGATTTCTTGATATTTTTATTCCTATAAATCTCGTTAATTAAAATCATTCATTGGTTGTAGTATGTTATGCATTCAAGAAATTGTGCTACGTAAGGGTTATGCAATTTAAAATGTTATAAGTATTTTATAAATTGCATATAAACTAGGATCAGTAATTGAGTTTAAATACGTAGTAATAATATTTATCATTATTAAATGCTATGTTATTTCTAGAGACTTTGGTATTTTTATATTTATTTAACTTATGCTTTCTAAGGGACCTTGATCGATTCATTACATGTTGAATTTATGAACAAGTCTAATAATCGATTTCTTTCTCTCTCTGCACTTTAAGAACCGATGAAATATTTTTCCCCATATATTTTATCTTGTGTAAGTTGAATTTATGATCGCACGAGCGAATGAAATTTCTTTGATCTGCGCTTTAGCTAACACAACTCTGCGGATAAAGTATTGGAGGATTTATAACCTTACCTTGCCTTCTTTTTCTTAAGTCTCTGAAAGCTTTGTGTCGTGCTTTTTAGATTACTGGGTCGCTATTTAAATTAGTGAAGATGCAGAAAAAATGTTATTTAATGGTTAATAAACGGTTTTATTGAAAAATATTATAAAGTTTATAAAAAAGTTCTCAACAACGTACTTTATGGCAAGCTGTACCTCGATCGAGTTATGTGAGGCACTATAATAAATAATTACTCGTATCTAGAAGATTTCCGGTTTTTTCAATATTCAGTGCTTTACCATAGATTTTGTTGAATTCAATTCTCAAGTATTTTTTCAACAAATATGGAGGTTACAAAATCTATGCATTCGCATCTTCAACTAAAACCTCTGCCATGTTTTCATAATCTTTCTTCAAAAATTAGTTATCAATAATACAATATAAATATATATTAGTCTTAACCTAATTTTTGTGATATCAAATCCTGGAAGGATGCCAATTTTTAGCAATATAATGTTATTCAATTTTTTTTGTGTCAAATTAACAATATATTGCAATAGATTATTTAATATAAAAAGCTATAATTTATTCTTCCTTATCATTTACCTTTGTTTGTATTTGCAGGCAAATTTAAAAACAATAACCTAAAATATCAGGATTGAACTTTAAATTTGTAGTTTTTTCTATATATTTATATTTTCTTTTAATATACTTGCTTTATGTAAAAACATTCTGTAAAATATTCTAAAAACGAAGTGTGCTTTTTAGATTACTGGGTCGCTATTTAAGTTAGTGAAGACGCAGAAAAAATGTTATTTAATGATTAATAAACGAATAAGGAAAGTGCTTGACCAAAATTATGACCATAAATTTTAATTTAGTTATTGTCTTCATATAACATTTATTTACAAAATAGGATTTTTTGCCATTTTACTTTAAGGGTGGCTGCTTCTAAAAAATGCATGTAAATTTTTAATGGAATGGAACCTTGATTTCAACTTTATCTTGACAAATTGAGTAAATGTATTGAGTTGAAGTATAAATGTGTTTAAAAAATAGAGTGAGTAATAGCCCATGGTTTTAACTTAATATTTTCAAATTCATGAGTAAAATGTATTTAAAGAAAAGCGTTAATAATAGTCCACGTCCAGGGTTTTATCTTAATATTTTCAGATTGAGTGAAATGAGATAAAAACAATGTGAAATGAATTAAAAATAATGTAAAATAATGAATTATTCACTCGATACACAAGAATCGAATATATTTCAAATAATTCTAATCGGATGTGCTGTTCTTTCAAAAACTGGTCGCTCTTACGCTTTTCGCTCTGTATCTCCGTAAGGGCTGGACCTGTTTTTGCCAAAAACAGCACATCTCCTCTTAAATACGAATAAAACATTTTTCGAATCATTCAAATCGGTTGATTCATGCTCCCGATACGGTGGACGAAAAATTGTATCCAAACATACGCACACATACTCACACACACAGGCATACATCGATTTTTTCTAAGGTATGCACAAATGTTCAGATACACCTCCAAAAAATTTCATTTTTAATTTTTTGGAATTACAATAACTTACCCACGGGAAGTTAATTACAACTAAATCTCATTTCACCATTATACCATATCTCATAATATCACCATACCAGAGCCGAAGCGCGTGTCATCCTTTGCCAGCGATTTTGGTGGCATTGAAAGTTCAAGGCCAGGAAGACCAGGGAATATATATATATATATATATATATATATATATATATATATAGATATATATATACGAGGTCTGTTCAAAAAGTACCCGGAATTACTAATAATTAAATTTCGCGGGTCTGGAGTGTCTGATTGTCAAATTTTTTTTTTATTGTGTTGGTATACATGCCCCTAAAGTATGATGAAATTTTCAGCTATATTCACTGTTTACTTTGTCTGTGGTAGTCGCTAAGGTTCGACAGTGTTTTTCTGAGCTCTGCGATTTTTACAATGGAAGAATTGAAAAGTCAAAGAATTTATATTAAATTTTGCGTAAAAAATGAAATAAAGTGTTGCAAAGTGCAAAAATTCACCAGATATGGCTCCGTGTGACTTTTTCCTATTCCCAAAGTTGAAGAGACCCATGAAAGGACGGCGGTTTTCCTCGATTGAAGAAAATCGCTGAGAGTGCTCAAGGACATATCAAAAAGTGAATATCAAGGGTGCTTCGAAAATTGGAAAAAACGCTGGCATAAGTGTATTATATCTGGGGGGGACTACTTTGAAGGGGACCACATTAATGTAGACGAATAAATAAATATTTTTTTTGAAAAAACGAAAATTCCGAAATTTTTTTGAACAGACCATGTATATACATATATATATGTATGTATATATGTACGTATATATATTGAGTTACCAAGTGGGAGCACTTAAGAGTACGTGCATAATTTTTACCTATATCATATTTATATTGCATCCCAAAGGATATAGGTTATTCGATCAGGTCATGGTGAGGCTCTACTTCAATGCTTCCCAATCGTTTAAGATATGCCCTACTTTGATAATTCTAAAATTTTATTTTCCCGCATATTAACTTGTAAACATTTCAATAGTTTTTCAAAAAATAAATCACTATAGAATTGGTAATATACATTTTTATACATAATAATTATTTGGTTTGCACAGAATTTTAATATAACTTCTAGAAAAACTTATGTGGTTGAGGAAAACAGAACCAACTGAAACTTTACCCTTGTAAAGGTATAAAAAATAACATAATAGTGAAAAATAATATAAAAAGGTATATTTAATTACAAGAGATAGATTTAAATAATACTTATTTCAACTCTGCTGATGAACATTTAAGTGATCATTGTTAAAACGTGCCTATAAAATTTGCTGCATTTGCTCCCTATGGGGTAAAACAAGACAGATGACAAATTTTAGAAAAAAGCTAATAATTTAAAAAACAAATTTAAAAAAAAGCATTTGGATGATAAATGAGAAATGTATTAAGCATATTTCGATAGTTGGTTGTTGGTTATGTCTCATATGCTGTGATTTGTATGGTTGCACAGTATAATTATGCTGATATACATGCTTGTAATCTTAGATTATATATTGGATACGCTATTTCCCATAGTTATAACCAGAAGTGTTATAAATGTGTTATTACAAATATATATTTTATCAATGTGCACATACTCATACCATGGATTAATAATGGTTTCATATGTTATATTAGGATACAAAATTGTAAGTGTTTTATTATTATTACTATTATTATTATTATTATTATTATTATTATTATTCTTGTTTTTCTATGAAATTTCTTACATATTATTTATTTAGTTTTAAATTTTATAGTTAAATTGATTACCACTGAATGAAGGCTAAGGTGCTAGCCGAAACGTATGGATTTTAAATCAATAAATTTTTAAAAACTCTCATGGTATTTTTATTGAGGTAACGCCCGACTTTTTAATTTAAATTAAATATATATATATATATATATATATATATAACGTTCGTGTCTAGGTATTTGTATGCAAATAGATAATAATTTGTATTAAATTATTGTATTATATATTATGAAACTATTTGAGTCTACGTGGGAAGGAATTGTCTCTGTTCATATAACAATTAATGGATCATGTACATCGGTATGCTTTCATAGTTATTATGTTTCTCTAAGTGTGGGTGTTTATTATTCATTGATCTATTTTCATTATTAATATGTTTATTAAGAAAATGTACCGATTTTTTCGTTTTTTTTAAAAAATGTACCGATACCTACAGGTAACTTTTTTCAGTTCAGTTAAGTTCTAAAAGATATTGTTCAATATATAAAATATATACTACAGAAAGGCGGATTGGTACATAAGTTGTCTACCCTTAGGTATTATACTTCTTCATTAGATGTTAGAATATAATATAATTATTTGTAATTAAAATTCTTAATAAAACATGTCTAATTAGTTTACTACCCATTTTTATTTAAGTAATATAAAAATGAATTTCACTTTGGAATTACTGAACATTATACCATATAGGATGATACGATTCAAAAATAATTTATAGCTAAATGAACTTTTACAGCGTTATTAAATTTATCTATTAAATTGAAAAATAATTAAAGTAACCCGGGGTTTAATTCAGACAACGTTGAATTTTAAGCTTATAACATTTCGAGTGTTCGATTATTGAATTTTTATGTTTCTTAATAATAATTCGGACATAATGTAGGAGTTTTGTAATAACACACAAATACCTAATAGACAATAATATATCAGAACTTGAAATTTTAATTTCATGTTCCATTCAAATCTTTGATATATTTTTTTATTTTAGCATAATACACATCAAAATGCTGTTCGAAAATTTTCCCTGAGAAAGAACACTTTATACAATTAAAAATTAATTTTATAAAAGCTTCGGATAATTATTCCAAAAGCTGTTACAATAATAATTACACAACATTAGATTCAATTAAGAGTGGCGGTTGTTCCAAAATTGTCCTTTTTACCAAGATCCATTTCATACATAAATATCAAATTCAGAATTCCGCCCACGTAGAAAATATTACAGGTAAAAGAATATTTTATAAAGTCTCGTGTTTCTGACGAAACTTTTATGCAAATTTATATAGTAATAAACAGATCATGCAAAAGGAGTATCGAGGAAATTTGCAAACTAAAGTAGGTCACTGGTACAATGTCAAACATCCATGGAAATCTATAAATTCAGCTTATGAATATAGGTAGAGGTTTTTCTCCATTTGTTTTAGGATTTATATAAAATTATCACATGAATGCTCATTCATATCTGCATTTAATTTGGCACTCCATTTACATTATATAAATATGGTAAACAATTATACTTAATCGATCACATTATGCATTATTGTATAATCTAATTAAATGTTTGTTGTTAGGATTCATGATGTCTTTGTTTTCAATATTAGAAATGTCTGAACAAGACACAAATATGACTAAATACATTTAGTTAACCTCCTCAAGAAGAAGTTTATTTTGTCGCACAAAAAATCGACCTGATAATTTTCTGTTTTCTCGACGTTTTAAGAGATTTGAGGCTAAAATTGGTAAAAGTATGCGTGTGTATAAATTTTTTTTGAGATTGTCAGCCGATCTACTTCTTTACAACTAACAGATGAAAACAAAATTTTCCTCTACACTTTAATTAAAAATTCTGAAGTGATTTTAAAAATTGAAAAGATGATAGTTGTGAATCGGATTGGGGCTTTGCAAAAGTCGGTCGAAACGTTGCTTCAATCAATTGTTGAAAAAAATTGACAATTTTGATGAAATGGTTTATGATGATAGAATTCATGGCCACAAACATAGTTTAATTAAGAAATTGTCAAAATCCGTGTTATCGATTATTACACATATCGAAAAGTTTTTGCAATTTTCCTTAATGCTAAATACCACTTACAACTAGCTTTATAAGTGATAACTATTGTTAACTCTAGCTTGTGAAATTAGTAAGTTTTAATCAGAAAAAATGTATAAAAATAGCCCCGATTTTTTATATGTTTTTTATTTCATTACCAATTCAACATATAATGATGAAACAATTAAACTAATAAGTTTTGATATAAAAATCTGACTATCCAATTCTGTTTTGGAAATTCTTGAAAATAAAATAAAAGCCTTTTAATAAAGATATGAATTTTCAGCGTATATCTCATAAATATATAAATTTTATTTGAATGAATCAAATATGAAAAATAAAATTTAAATATAAACGCAAGTAAAAAGAATATAATATTAAAATAATTTATTATGCACATATTAAACTTTTGCACATATCATCAAACCTAAAATACACGTAAATGTTTTATTATAATTATTATATGTATGAAATATATATGTAATCCATCCAAAAAAACGACATTTAAATTAGTTTTAAAAATCACTAAATAATTTATTGGTGTTGATTAGTTCATGTGAAGGCAAAAACTTTATTTACTAAATAAACAGTTGAAAATATTAATTCATTTTCCTTTAATTATTCTAGGATATTCTTCAAAATTATGCAATCTACCGTTTTATTTTAATAATTAAAGAAACGGCGCGAACAATCTTCGCCAGAATCTAATCATCACGATTCCAAACTGATATCGTTCGAACAGTTCTTAAATTGTTAAAATTGGTTTAAGCTTTTATGTGCCTGAAACGCGCATGACTAATTTTGCACTTTTCTGCTAATAATAAAGAGACTGCTTGTATTCAAATATTCGAAATCGAATCGAAATCGGTACAGCCGTTCTTAAGAAAACTCCGACGAGAAGTGAAATTTTGGCTCACACAAAAGCACGCGTTTTTTTCCAAATTCGGTTTCAAAAAATTCAGAATGATTCGAAACGTCAAGAAAACAAAATTAGCAAGTCGGATTGTTTAGTGAACAGCAAACTTCTCGCTAGGGTAGTTAGCAAAATGACTAATTAATATATCTACGATTGAAGAGTACGTATTGACATCAAAATTATATAATACATTATATAATTTTAATGAGAATTACAGAATAATTATTCATTCTCCCATGAAATTTCGAGTAGGTAGCCCAGAGCGAAACACAATTATCAGATACTTGAATGCTTATACTTACCAAGCATAATTTTAGCAATGCACGTTAAATTTGATTGAGCTGATTAAAATTATTCATCTATTTCAAGCATGATCATTTTGAATTCTCAAAATAGTTTTGGAAATGCTTCACGTTGCTGAAGTGCATCTCTCTTATTGCATAACTGAACTATTTTTAGTGTAACAAACAGTAAAGGGCTTTAATAAATTGTTATGCTCATATAGTCCTAGTTAATAACAAAGCATAACAATTCACAACAAAAATATATTCCTAATTCCTAAGAATTCAACTGAAAATATATAAATTTAATATTACATTTTGTAAAGATAGAGTGCACTTGTCTTACATGTGTGATAATAACAAAATAGATATTATAGATAACAAACATGTGTTAAAAATTGTAAACAAATAAGGTGTTAATATTTTTACTGAAAACACCACAACAATATTTTTAAACTAGATGAAATGGGCACTTTGTCTTAAAGCAAGTTGCACGAACTTCCCGTAATATGTAATAATTGACTTAATCAACCGAAATTGAGATTTCGATATCTATAAAAAAATTTCAACTATTTATTTTGATAATACAGTTTTTGCTTTCAATTATTTCTAAACATTAATTATCGGTAATTATATTAATTACAGTGCACAGGCACGTGCTTGTATGTCCTAAAATTGTAGCTTATTATTCCAAACTTTAATTAATTTATATAATTCAACCAATTTTTGTAGGGCAGTTTAGTGCAACTTAATCGCAATGCTAAATTTCATGACAAACGTCGAAACACTTTCTAAGAAACGTAATAAATTATTTTGTGAAATATTAAGCATCTGCTATAATAAAATACTGGCACGTTTACATATACATATATCATGTACGTAGTCCTCGATATTATTTATTATTGCTAACATTTTTTTTTGCAAAACTGGAGAATTTTGGTAGACAACTCACTAACTTTATTGCTAATTTCTGAGCCATTTCTAATGACTCTGTTGATCTTTTCACAAACCTAATCGCGGCTCTTCCCTATCGAATTTATTCTTTTTATAACAGAATCTCGTTAAAATGTATAAATATAATACATCATTCATAATCCAGTACTCAAATAGAACCCCATAAAGCGTTAGCGTTAATATCGCTTCATAATGGACGTATTTATAGCATAGGTAAATTTATTCGATTATCTTGCCCCGAATATGAAAATATCCATGGTGGATATTGCTAAAAGCGTTAATAAGCGAATATTACGAGTTTATTCATAATCGCGCGGACCGGCTGTTTGTGATAGGTAACTCATAATAGGCCATTCCCTACCACACTTTGGCTTGGAAATGGGCGACACTGGGTCAACATGGCTCGAATTGCTGAAATAATCGCAGAGCTGAGGAAAATTGCCTGACCAGATGACTAGTAAAAGATTCTTGTGCTTTCTTGTCGTTTTCTTCATGATAAGAAATTGAAAGTATTTAAGGATTTTAAAAAGAATGCTCACATATAAAAATCGGATAAAATAAATTCTAGTCGCTGAATAATCTTTAAGAGCTAAATTTTCAGGAAGATTCTTTTTTACGTGTTATTATATGCGTAAATGACTTATGAGTATATTAATATATACAATATTTGGAGAATAAGCTGTCTTCCTTTATATAGTCTATAATGTGACACCACATTTTTTCTTTTTTTCTTTTTAACATTTGTTTTTTGCATATTTTTATATCCTATACCTCAGATATCAGTTTTATTCTATTTTCCGCCCATGGAAAAAATCTTAACGCTTGATAAAGCGATGTATATTAATTTCTATATACTAGATACTAGAACCAATTCATTTAAAAACATTAAATTTATTAATTCTAATACAATTACCAAACCTGAGAATTTTTTTTATTCTTCATTATCATCAAGCTTATTTTTAGTACTGAAATGCATAAATGCCGTATTACCGATATTGTCTAGTTTTACTCATACTAGAAGGTAAAATAATAATTGA
Organism: Ctenocephalides felis; assembly: GCF_003426905.1. Lineage (NCBI taxonomy): Eukaryota > Metazoa > Arthropoda > Insecta > Siphonaptera > Pulicidae > Ctenocephalides > Ctenocephalides felis. The sequence goes on from NW_020537758.1 coordinate 50,307,418, forward strand.
AGAATTGTTTTTTTGTAGAACTACTTGTTCTATAAGCTGTTTTTTAAACACTAAGTCTATTATTTCACGAAAAGTATTGAGAGTGATTAGCAATTCTCATATTTTTATATATCTTATAAATCCGCGGAAAGGCTATTTTTACTTGAGATCATATTTGAGATTTTTGATCTCAAATAAAAATGTGGTATCATATTAATTTATACTAAGTTTCCCAGTAACCAGAGACTAAGGATTGCTAGTCCATGTTCTTTACCACTACTCCACAACAAACTCAAATAACAGTCAAACAAATTCAAAAAAAAAAAAATTAAATTAAGTAGTTATTTATTAAGAATTATGCTATTTATATACAAATAATAATAATATTTTGATTTTCGACATGCGGTGTTGAACTCTGTTGCTGATCCACATATTTATGCCAATGAGACTCCTAAAAATATACAATATATTAACTCGATAAATTTTAAATTAACTTATTGATCAATACGCAAGTTTGTTTAATGAGATGATAGAAAATATGCGATAAAGAACGATTTTTTGAAAAAATTACCAATATATATATATATATATATATATATATATATATATAATATTTACCTATACAGAAAAATATTAAATTACATATGATACATTTGAAATATTCATCACAAAAGAAATTATAGAACTGAGAGCAACTGGAACTGCATCCAAAAAAACTAGTAGGAAAACGCATTAAATCCAAAAACAAAAATTAAAATGGAAAGAAAATTGTTTTGACTGTAAAGAAATACAAATACAAAAATTAAAATGGAAAGAAAACCGCCTGATATTTAACTTATTTTTTTCCCAATGTAAATAACGCCGGCTGCTTCCAATGCCCCTTTGAAGTTTCTTGATATTAACTTATGGATGGTAAAAAATATATGCGATTATTATTTGAAATTGGAGTGGCGCAAGATCGATTTTGTTTCTGTGAGATAAAACTGCATTCTTTATACCACATTTTCTGGAAGTGCAAACTATACTCAAATCCAACAGAGATTTTGGTAAAAAACTACATAAAAATAATATTGTATTTTTCATTAACACAACAATTGTTATATCTACCAATAATTTATAAAATATTTACATAAAAGCAAAGTAAAAAAAATAGATTATATCATAATCTTTAAACCCTAACTAGTGTATAACTACTAGTGTAAACCCGCCGAACTCCGTTTCGCCACCAGATGGTTTCGTGAGAAAGATGAAGAATTTTTTTGTTTGTTTTATATTCGAAAAATTTGGTTTTATTACTCAATAGTAATGAATTTATTTCGATTACAAAAATGAAGTGCTTGTTAGTTGAACTTCTCTAAGTAAATGAAAGCGAATTCGCAAATTATCCGTTTCATTGAAGTTCTCTTTGGTAAACCACATTTTTTGTTTATTGGTCCGACGTTAATAACACAAACAAAGCGGATGGTTTCCCAACTCGTGAACAGGCAACTTATAACAGTCCATGTGAAAAACAATGAATTTCTAAATAATCTATTTGAAATTCATCTCGCAAACATTAAGCGATTGGCCTTGCGGATTGTTAATTGTCATTGCGAACGCAAGGCGAACTGGAAGTTGATATCGTTTGAAGTCAAACGGAAGACCAGTCGGAATCATTGGTATGTCACCAGCAATTTTTGATTGAATGGTGAAAATCAGTACGTGTAGATTATTATTGTTTGTGGCAAGAATTGCTCGTTGACTTAACCAAGCATAATTCTGATAATTCTCACTAATGTCATTACTCGAATTTTTAATTACGGTGCGTGAAGTTCCAGCAATTTGCATTAAGGCACAATGCCCGAGACCTTTCCAACGAATGCAAAATTGTCGAAATCGGTTTGTGCGTTCTGGAGTTAAATCGTCAGGAAGGAAAACCTGACTTATTTTTATATATATGTAGATATAGGAATCAATACTAAATATAGATTTTATAACTATATAAAAATATATAGTAAATATAAAATATTTAAGAAATATGTAAGGAGGAGCTATCCGATGAAAAGAAATAAACAAGTTAAAAAAAAATGTATCCTTTAAAATGCCCACCGGCCCTTGAACAATCCGGTTACATGGTCATGGAACGGCCGAGCCGGGCCCGTGAGCATACAACGCAATTAACGTAGACCTGAAGCTCGGAGATTATGCATATCCTCTTACTGCGGTGACTGTAGCACGATTTACATATATGAGAGAAGGTTCTTGTGCAAGAGAATGCTGCTTGACCATAAGTATTGCTAATAATTTACAGCTACATGTATATAACTAAGGCTATTTACAGCTCTACATGCTTAAGATATTCATACCGCCATGGTGCAGAAATTTGTTGGATGCAAGAAATATTTATCAAAAGTTAATTATTTATATCATATAAGACAATTATTTATATCATAGAAATTTTGTTTTATTCGATGAAAATTATTCATGGCATATAAAATTTGTTATATTTACATATATGGGGAAAAAGTGTTCCATGGCGAATCGGTGACTCGCTCAGACTCGTGTGGACACGAGGTTGTGAGTTCAAACATCTGTCTAGACAAAGTGACATCGTGCAGAAACGATGTCCGTTTTCACTCGAAAAAATAGGTCAAAAATATGTTTCCAATAGAAAATAGCCTATTTTGGGCACTGCGATGTGAAATGGCAATAGAAAATATTTTACACTATTATTCCCTGATTTGAGTTAGAGTTTAACTCAGCTCACGGACCAGCCCTAGGGCAATACTAGTATTAAGGTGACCATACGTCTCGGATTGGCCGGGACAGTACCGGATTTCCACCTTGTGTCCCGGGTTATTTTAAAAGCATGATCTGTACCGGATTTAAATCTTTTGTCCCGGATTGTCCCGCTTTTCGAAAATTAGCAGATGAATTATTAAAAATTATAAAAACAAACAAATACTAAATTTTTCAAAATATTTATGAATAAAATTGAATAGAATATTATACAAGGCTCAAAAGCGCGAAATGCATATATCGATATAATATCATAGATGAAAAAGTATGACATATAATCGAATAGTAAAGTTCTTACTAAAAGTCCGAAATTCTTATGAAAAAGATTTATATAAAATAAACTGTTATTATACCCCGACGTCTCGGATTAGAATAACTAAAAATTGCCATTGTTCGCTCGATGCCGACGTCACAAGAATCAAGATGATTATTTCTTTTCCCTCTATTTTCAAATATTTTTGTTAAAAAAAAATATTAATTTTACTTATATTCTTAGTTTTGGTAGGCCAATAAAAATTCGTGACGATGAACTCTATCTATAAATAGACCATGAACTCTATCTGCCATATCGAAAAGTTTTATCAAAATCGCAAATAACTAGATATTTTTTAATTTTTCAAAACTTTTAACTGTGGATGAATGAAAATTTTTGTTGTCCTAGGTACAAATCCTTTTTTAGGCAATAAATAGACCATGAATTCTATCTGCCATCATGTAAAGTTACATCAAAATCATAAAGAAACACATGAACTAAACCTTTAAGTCTCATTTAACTCTAAACTAGGAGTGAATCTGGGTGCCCTAATAATTCTGAGGTTTTGAAAAAGTAAAATTTTTTATATAATTCCAAAATAATTTCTGCAAAAGTTAAGAATTACCAGGACAATATGATAATACGTGTTGCCTGTTTCTGAAGTTATTGATTAAAAATGACAGGCGGTATAAAATAACAGTTAAACTGCAACCAAACATTTTAAAGTTAAATTAATTAAGAACTATTATCACCAATTATGATTATTTTTCAGAGCTATAAAAAAATTTATAGTCATAACATAGTCATGGATTTTTGAATATATTCTTAATGAATAATTCAGCATTTTCTTAACCATTTGCCAAGAGTTTATATACTATTTTCTCAATGGTAATAAATCAAATATTTAATAAATAGTAGGTATTTAATCATGTCGCTTGTCCATATTTCATGTAGTGAAGGCAATATTTTTTTCTCAAATTTAATAATCTCTGAAGTTTATTTGCCAACGTCGTATCTTTCTGATTGAAATATAAAAGTTTTGTTATTCAGAATATAATAAAAGTTATTGTACCCATGTCATTCCTTTTTACCTGGCAAAGTTTTTTATATCAAGCGTTTGAATCTGTATAAGACCTTCTCAAGTTACTGAATTTCTGAACAATTGCGGTTTCATAACTCTTTCTTTCTTGGTTTTGAGTATTCTATAATTCCAAACAATTGATATAAAATCAGGTACTCAAAGATAATAAAAAAAATATTTTGTAAAGTTCAAAAAATATCATTAATTAAATTGAAACTGAATCTAAACATAAAAATGACAATTTATAACTAATAAAACTAATAAAAACGCATCAAACCATGTAAAAGATTATCATGTAAACTTCAGTAAACCTAATTAGCTTGTAATATATTTACAAGATCAAGTCTCAATGACATCTTATCAATTTAAATAAATAATTAAAGAAATCTGTGACTATTGCCACACAAAGAAAACTACAGACAACAATCGCAATTTAAAAAATTAAATTTAAAAATTAATTTTAAAAATTAATAATTATAAATATTAATTGTGTGGGGAAGATTGGATGATATAGCAAGCGAAAAAAAGTTCATAGAGAAGAGAAAAAATAGTTTATAGAAAAAATAAACTAAGATTATCATTATGTTTATTATGTTTATTATTATGTTTATTATTATATATATTTATGTTTATTCGGAAATTGGCTATCTTAATATTATACATAGAAGTAACACTGGTTCAGACCACGATGTAAGAATATATGTATATTGTTCAACAAAAAGTCTCAATTCTTGAAAACTTGGGACAATTTTGTCATGATTTTTGACTGTGATCTTATGAATGTTGTTTACGATTACGGATCCAAAACTTAAATGAACTAATTTAATGAAAATTAACCACAATAACCAAACAATGGTTACATTTTTATCAAAACTCCAAGTTCCGCTTAGAAACTCATAACAATCAAAATACTTGCGATTGTTTTTTTTTATTTTTTTTCATGGCAGTAATGATCAATGATCTATTATTCCGTTTCGGTTTGACATTGAGTTCTGGGATACCATATATATAAGGTAGATTGGGGCTTAGAAGTCTGCGGGTAAAAAATTCAATACCAATTTTAGTGAACACTATTGTTTAGTTTACGATACCTTGATATAAATTTTAAGTATGCATTATTTAAATATTTTATAAGATGTATTATTAATATTGAGTTAGATTCAACTGTTATTTTTATATCTTATATATAAAAATGGATCGCAAAATGTGTTGGTAAGCGCATAACTCAACAACGCCTGGACCAATTTGGCCAACTCTTTTTTTAAAATGTTCGTTGAAGTCCAAGGATGGTTGTTACGGCGAGGAAAACCCTAAAAATAGCCCTTTTCTTCTTTAATCGAGTAGGCAACGCAATTTGTAAAAAAAACAATGATCTATGTCATGACATATTGTGTAGTTTTTGATAATTTAATTTTGAATATATTTATATAAACATAGAAATATCTTTCTATTAATTAACGAGCTATATTGGCAGCCAAAAACATTGATGTAAATTAATTAAATTTCAAAATTCAAGAACAAATTACAGGCGAATCAGTTGATTCGGCAACTAACCGAGACGATCCACCGGAGTTTTTAAACTTGCTGGATTTGCTAGGATTGTCACCTCACAATCGTCAATTAAAGGTTGGATCGCAATTATAATGTTGCGAAATATCGACCAACTATATTCAAAGGATAGTATAAAGCAGAAGATGTTCTCGCACCATGCATCCCAATGCGTTTCCAGTGCGTTTATGGTATCATCAAGTGTTTGTGGTTTTAATTTAGAAAACCCATGTTTCTCACATGGAAAATTGTATGTTGTTTGTTCCCGTATTGGAAAACCATCAGATTTGTTTGTCTATGCGCCAGGTAATCAAACAAAAAACATCGTTTATCACAAAGCATTACAATGAAAATTGAACTGATTTTTGAATTATGATTTACATTATTAAAATTACTAACTTTTAAATGCTTATAGTGTTTTATTTAATTATTTTTAATTCACACCGAATTATTACCAGGGTGAGGGTTCTGTTCAGGATAATTTTTTGCAAAGAATACAAAAAAGGTAGGCACAAAACACCGCCACATTACAATTTTTTTTGACAGGACGAAGTCTGTCGGGCCGGCTAGTAATTTATATTAAGGTTTACACCTGGATGAGAGAAAATGAAATAACTGAACCTTTGCTGAACTGAAAGGTGTAAAAAATAAAAAACAGCAAATTAAATAGTAAATCTAGTTTAAAAAACAAAAACAATATTTTACAAGAAATAAATTAAATAAATAGCTATTTTAACTGATAAATATTTCTGACAGAATACCAGATCAAGGTTGTATATAGTGGTATCTCCGTAAAAAATAGACACATGAAATTATTACACATGGTAATATTTGGCCTTGGTTGAATAATGTAGCTATTCTCGTGAAATCCCTTCAAAATTAAAAATAAGAGATATGGGAACTGATGACTCCTTGCTCCCGGCCGTCTCCTTCTAGCTGGGAGTTTTACTGACGATAGTCAGATAGTTGTTTTTTGATGTGTGTTATTCGTTGTCATATAATTGGTTTGGTTTTCACAATATAATTGCTCGACGTCAAACTGTCACAACGTCACATGCACACACACTATATAATATATCACAATTCATTTACAATGTGTTATTGTCAACAATGTTCAAATCATACACACCTACTTATCAAAATTCGTCGCCTTCGTTTTACAAAATTTCGAGACGCCTCAACTTCTAGATCCACTCATAGTCTATTAAAGAAAGTCTACTACCTAATGTTCCTCGAAAAATTCGCTATAAGCCTAATTGCTACAAAGCGATGTCAATTAAGTTCTTATTGTTAGGAGATTTCTCGCAGCGTCTTGTCGCCTTTCAGGACGGTGACAGTTCCCTAATGAACAAGCGGCACCGCAGCGAAAACAGCCCATTCGGGGGGCCCACTCGATTCGTCGTCCCTTTGTTAACGACATTGCTAATTACGAACGGATCGATCGTACGAGCGCCGAGGGTTCTAATATAAGAGAAACATATATGCTTGGAATAAATTTCAGATTCGATTTAAATGATTTACTGGTATCGATTTGTATAATTACAGCTGCATTTTGTTATTTCAAATTTTGTTGTATTGTTCTTGAAACCGCCGAGTTACTTTGTCAGAGTATTTCCTATACCGCGCGAAACAGGTAGAAGACTGAATAGAATGTGTTATAATAGCCCGGCCAATTTAAACCTAAAATCAGGTTATTAGTTCTTTACTCATTTATTTGTACTCAAGGTCAAGGCCGAGGAATGAAAAGAAAAGGGAGTAGAAACATTTTTTTTATTGATTTATTTAGCAATATATACATTTCCATATCTCAGTCAGACAGTGGTGCCTGGTATAAGAGATTATGAATTGCAAATTTTGATTTGAATATTATGACTCAGACGAATAGATTTAGCTGATTTCTAATAAATATCGCCTTTATTTTTACCAACCCAAATTCACAAATATTATTTTGCAATTGTTCCGAAATGAACAAAATTACAACAGAAGGCCTACTGGAGAAAGCACGTAAAAAAAACGCCCTAAGCATCTTGTTGGTGGCGTTTGAACGTACTTTTCATAGTGATATATCTTTAAAACGCTAGCTCTGAGGGAAAAAAGGTATTGATACATTTTATGCAGATAATTTTATGCTCTACAATTTTGTCTCAGGTAATTTTACGACAAAACTAACCATTTTACTGAAAATCGCAAATAAATATAGTTTTGACCTTTAATCTTGGGACATTTTTTTTTATTTCACACCGGAACGATGGACACTTCAGAGATTTTTTTTTATAATTGTGTTTGAAGCAATTTTACCAAGTAACAGCGCATTATGAATTATTATTACACTAAATGCGTAAATTGACCGGACTAAAGATGCTAATTTTACCGAACAAATATTTGTAAAGTTTATCGTCGTGAATTTTAGTATTTCCATAGCAATTTATATTTGTCGCTTTAAGCATAGTGTAAATTTTTATAAGAATGCATTATATATCTTGATTTATTTTGAGAGTTTTAAACTTTTATTTATAGACAAATTTATAGACAAAGAATAAATACCTATGGGATACTGGATACGGTTGTGCCAGGTTACGGTAGTGACAGTCGGCATAACAGGAAACAGAAGGATGAAGTATGTTTGTTCGAACAAGTTTCCATTATTGCATTGAGTCAGCTGAACTATTTCAACATAATCTGAAGATCGAATTGCTTTTAAAGAGCCAAAAGTAAGTTTTTTGTTCGATTTCTTTTAATAATAACTGTTACTTTTACACATGTAGATCATTTTATTTATTATTTTGCTGTATGCTGAACACTTGTATTTAATTACCAATTAAAGTTGTTTTATATAATATGTACCTATATGCTAAGACATTTTGGTGTTTAGTTAGCTAATATAGGTAATTATGTAACAAATGTTTTTCAAACTCATTTTTATGCCTGCCACAACCATCTCTCTGGTATGGATGATTATGACACTCGACCTTTTCTTGTATGATTTAATTTCATGACGAATCCATTCTATTTAAAGACAGTATTTTAGTAGTTCATCATAGACAAATGGTCAAGTTACCATTTAATTTACTTTTCTCCCAGTTCACTGGCAAATTAATAAAATTATTGATGATCAAAAAAAAGGCAACCGCACCCATATAACATTTGGTTAAAAGCAAAATGTTCTACCGATTTGCAAATGGCAGTTAAGTCATTCACCTTTAACCAATCTTTATTCAAACAATAATGACACAAAGACTGGAAATAAGCAGATGATCCTTTATTTATACAAATACATTCTAAAAAAAATTTCAATCCGCAATCATTACAATAAATAACAAACCCTGAAGATTTCAAATATGTGTCAACGTAACGTGACAAAAACGAAACGACAAAGACATAAATTAAACACCCAGAAGCTCCTAAGGAAGAAAATAAATAAAATGGTAGGCGTTTAGGAAATGGATGAATAAATGGCGACTGAGAGCGGAGACATATAATGAATTGCAACTACTTAGAGAGAGGCAGGACACAGCACTCGAGGATAAGAAGGGAAATGGTCCTGAGCTGGACATTTATGAGAAGACACTTATAAATATATAGGTCAGGAATGTCAGGATATACCATGCGGAACTTGTGATTCATACCGCACTAGTGTAAAGATAGAATGTGAGTAGAAAATAGAGTTTTGATTGAGAGTTAAAATATTTAGTTTAAACTGTTTTATATGAAAATATCATGAAGAAATTGTTGCACTGCGTCAGTTAAGTCACAGTAATTCCAAAAAAATCGGATGTAAATTTTATGCATATCGTTTCAAAACCTCCTTAACATTTTGGAAAACCTTAAAAATATGTGTGCATTACAATTTTTCATCCACGATTTTGAGAACAACAATTCTATCCTGGAGGGAGTACTGACGGGGAGACGTAGGGGGAAGTTCCGTAACGCCGGACGGAACCAAAAACCGCACACTCTATTTAACACGTATTATTTAAGCGAGTATAAGTCTTTTCATTTCAAAATACAAGTGAAACGGTCGTGGGGGGCACACAGGTACAGGATCACGTGGAAAGCCTCGCCTGTGACGCACACGGCCACGGTGGTATGCAAAGATAAAAGTTGTACTTAATTGTTATTCGTAAAATGATAGAATATTATTAGATCTTTTGACCAATTTTTGTAGGTGCCGCCAAATGAACGAAAATGTCTGTCCCTTAGCACCGGACAGTAAACATATTGATATTTCTTGTGAAAATTTACGTAATTTATTCCAATTATTTAATTTTGTTCTATATGTGTACTAACGGTCACTACATACCCCCAGTCTTCGTATTTCTTGTCAAAGAATGAAAATCTTATGATAAATGCTCCAGCTGAGAGCATCGGTGTGGCTCAGCCGAAAGGGTCGATGAATAGTGATTTTTTTGCAATATCTAAGAATATTCGTCAAACACACATGTGCAGACATTCCAGAGTGTGGAGATAGCTACATATGTGATCAATGCAGGTTATATTGAAATGTCAGGTACTAGGTGCCACTGTTTAAAATCATATTTTTTGATACCAAAGTTTGATTGATAGTATTAATTATTTTTTAGCAAAGATTGCGGTTTTGTTAATTTAGTTTAATTTCTAACTTTGTTATCTAACATAAATCATAATTTAATAAACATTTTATAAAATAATTTTTGATTTATTTAACCTTAGGTGTCTGCCACTAGGGGACTTCCTCCTACTGATTGGTTTTCAGTACAGACAGGTCCAACTGTTTCGAAGAGACGGAGCAAAAAATGCAAAATATATCAGTTTGAAAGACCGGATCATCCGATTAGAATGATTCAAAACACACATAGCTTGTATTGACGGTTTCAAATATGAGACATGGAAAAAGTTTAGGTTTTGTTTATATGGGTTCACTTAAATTTAAGCACTTATGTTAAATATATAAAATACGAATGATGAAATTAACATAATCATTTTAATTATAATGATAATCAGAAAATATTCTAAACAATTGATATTAATCATTGATCAATTTTCTATTTATTACATACCTCAATTATTTACATACCTCAAATATTTAATTAGGAAATTTCAGCAATTTTCCATCAGGCACAATACCATGTACCACTAGTTCAAGATTTTAATTAACCCCCATACATTCAGTACACACTTCCATTTTTCCAAGTTATGATCAATTTTTTACACATTTACCATTTCGCATTTTATTGCGACTGGACTGGACCTGATTTAGAGGTCCCGCTTCGAGAAGCCTGATGTCAAGCAGTATTGGCACCGGTTTTTACTTGTAAATGCAGATAGTATTATTTTTCCAACTGAAAATTGCCCTCGTCCGGCATGGCTGCATCAATAAAATAATTGGCTTGTTACACAAATAGCAATAATAAAATTTATCACACAGAGAAAAGACAACTGTTTGGGTTGCCATCTGTAAAACCGACGAAGTATTAAGTCAAATTAGCCCAACAGCTTATAGGACTCTTAAGTTCTGATTACTGTGAACAATCAAAAAAACAATGAAAAAAATTCCAATATTCATTAAGCAAAATAGTAGATTTAAAAAAAACAAATTATTTATGGTACTTGATATAAATAAAATTATATATAAATTCATTATTTACTCTTATTATTTGTTTATTTGTATATTTAATTAGGTTTTTAATAAATTCGATTGCAATAACTCTAATTTATCAACAATAAATAACTCAACAAGCAATTAAATAAATAATAATAGCCATCATTTAGAATTTGATTATTGCTCTGTGTATTGTACGAATCATTATATTACTCGTAAAATCAATCGAGCACATGAAATGTAATAACATTTCTACGATCAAAATATTATTGAAATAACAATGCGTTAAATTGGATTGTTCCGCAATTATTTTCGCAATGCTATAATTAACAATATACGCCAATTTATTTAATTTTATGTGATATGTTTTTACAAATAAAATTACCTTAGGAATAGAACGGTTCAAATATGGTTGTAATTGAGTTTATTGAGGAAAATATTGATAATTAAATATTAATTATTAATTTTTATTTGAATTTCATTTTCAGCTATTAAAGTAGATCACAGATATACTATGCATTTAGTTGTGGGCATAGAACTTGTCATAGGCTTTCAAAAAGTGCTTAATATTCGAGAACATATTAAAAAAAATCATTACACATAAAATAATATTGATGTCATACTATAGATATGCACTTGCGATTTGTCTGACAAACAGTTAGATTCTTTTTCAATTACTACAAAATCTCTTACAAAACTCCCAATGACAAACTTGATAAATTATAATCGCATCGGCAGTTGCGCTTTATGTATTTGGGAATTGGATGAAGTCCTCATTCACACTTTAAGTCTGAGTTGTAGACATTTCGAAATTGAAGTTTTACCATAAAATCCTTCAAAAAGTTTCAAAGAAGTTTGATAACAAATTTCTTCTTGTTACTTTCTCTAATTGATTCGTTCGCGTCCCTCACCCGATTCTCAGCATTTGCGCAGATATCATATAAACTCGATTAGAGTTTAAAGATTTTACAGAAATAAACGTGTCTAGTATTCAGAGAAATATGGGGCAATGCCAAATTTTAATTGAAATTTAATCCGTAGTAAAAAGTATGGTTATTTATTAAAATTAAATATTCTAATTCAAATATTGTCGAGTGAAACAGTATACTACAAAGCTTGGAAAACAAATTGTTTTAATTTTATCTGAACGTATCAGCATAGTATACTAAGTAAAATAAAGTATACTAAGTACATCATAATACATGGTATAACATAGGCTACATGCTACAATATAATAAGTATGTAGGGAGTTAGGGGCAACTTTTTTCATGGGTAAGTAGTAATAGGAGCTTTTAAATGGGATTTTGATTTTGAGTTTTCAAACAGGATATAAAATATCTTATAACTATCTTATAATTCAAAGGTAGTAGGTGTTTTTTCTGTAGAGCTATGATCATCACAAACGAATCAAAATATCGACATAATTTTCATTTGTAGTAACAATAGTACTTTTTTCGTAAGAATTCTAATAAGAATCAGAAGAATTGCTCAATGTCGCAATGTCAAAGTGTGTCAAGAATTATCAAATTCTTAAAATCTTAGAAAAATATGAATACGACAAATATACATATATTTATTGATAAAAAAAAACTGCAAATTAATTTTTGAAATTATATTATCCATTGACAACTGACACCACTGCGACATTCTTCTAAACCAGTAATTCCCAACGTGGAATGCACGCCCCACCAGGGGGTAATTAGTAAATTTAGAGGGGCAATTTGAAACTTTTGGTGATATGAATGTAATGTAGTATAGTATCGGTGAAACATTTAACAAAAAGTGCTTTTTAGATTTAATTAAGGTGTCCCGATTTGACCGGGGCAATTCTAATTTTTAACCTTGTTTTCCTGGTGCCGGAGTTATAATTTTTCTCCCGAGTTGACCTGACTTTAAAAAAAATAGCTTCAATTTGAGTTTTCCTCATACCTTTGTAATAAAATTACAACTACCTATTACAATCTGAAAATGATATATATGCGATAAACTGCTTATATAACACTAAACACTATGAAATTCTTAGGGTTCTTCAGTAATTATTTTAAACTTCTATATTCAAATTTACGAAAATTGCAGAAAATTAGGTAAATCAAGTTTTTGACTACTTAATACAAGTACCTTAAGATCAGTGACATGACTCGGCTTGAAATATGCACAAGAAAAATAATGTGTACTACGAAAGTTAATTGCGAAATTTAATTTTTATACAAGAAAATATGCACAAGAAAAATGATATTTACTTAGTATATTGCAAAATTTAATTTTTACACAAGGCTTTAAACAAAAAATCGTAATTATAACGTAAATTTTTTATTCACTATCAGTAACTATGGCTAAAGATGAAAATTATTTAAAACAAACTAATTCGTATTGTATCCTTAAATAGTATAAAGTTGGCAACTAAGTGCGTTTTTTTACTCTTTGCTGAGTACTCTACAAAACACATTTTTTTATTGTATAGTAAGAAATTCAGCTGTCAATTAGTAGAAAGTACTTTTTTGATCGGTTTTGCAAAGAAAAAAAACGATCGTCCAAAACGTCAGGTGCTGTTTATGGTGTCGAACCCTTAAAAATACAGCTAAGTTAAAATTGGTTTGGAAAATGTCATTCTGCTGTTTTTAATCAGTGTAGCTCTGAGTTTTCAGTTAAAGTATAAAGTTTTTAGAAACCTCAAGGTGGGGCAGGGCCCAAATAAAGTTGGGAATCACTGTTCAAATCTAAAGTATTAATTTACAAATACCCTTCGGCATATGAAACGTGAACTCATATGGTAGTAGAAAATACAGGAAATTAAAATACAAGGCACAAGATAAATGTAAATAAAATATGCTACTCTCATACTATTGGCCATTCTTTGGGGGAGTACACCAATGATAATAATATGCTTTGATATAATCATCATGATGTTTATAGAGTTATATTACTACAGAGACTTAGGTTTTAGTTTTAAGCAATATCACTTATAACATTTATGTCTCTATGATGTCAATTCTATATTTCACAAAAATATAACCTATATTGCTTGATCATATAAATCAAATTACTGTACTAGTAACATCAAACTTTTGTCAAATCATGTATAGTCTGATAGTCTTCACAGCAAATCACGCTTATATCATTGGGCACATATCACAAAATCAGATATGTCAGAAATGAATTCGTTTTCAAGTCTGTACTATTTGCTACATCAATAATATATATTGACATTATATATATTGATAGATATCAGAGCCCAGATTTAGCTTGGCCGTCTCATGGAATCTTTGGCTATTGTCACAACGGGCACACATGACATATTACTGCTCGACCGAATGACATGATATAAGACATCTGTACGAATTTCTATGGATTTTGCACGAGAAAATCTAGAGTGACTATTGTGTTATATAAGTTTAGATACTGGATTAATCAGATTTGAATGAAGCGAGTAAGTTGAGAAATTTTCGAGAACGATTACGCGTGTTTATAATATGATAAATGCTTTGAGTCAGTTCAGCTTAGCAGACAATGTAGAAAATGTTGAAAGTTTCATGTATAGATTTATTATAAACTGAAGAAACTGATTGTAAGTGACAAATTGCTTTAGGGAAAGTACAAATATTATACTTTGCGATATGTGAATATACACATGTAATATTTGCAGTATAGTAGGATTTCCCAACTATCCCAAGTACGTAGAGTTCTCAACTTACTGGCTAGCAATTCGGAATATATAGAGAGCAAATTGCCACTTGCAATGCAACTTCCGACACGATTTTAACCCCTTTGCTGTGGCTGATTCAAATACAATTGATATTTAAAAATACTAGTGGTATATGGCATCGTGCCTTAAGACAAATTGCTGGAACTACTCGTACTAGAATTACATATTCAAGGAAAAAAAGTTTTCAATGAATATAATTCCATGATTAATAACATTTGTTTTAAACATTTTCAAATAGATTATTAATCACAGTATGTCATATCGTTCATAAAATATATAGTGACGATCTTATCGCTCAAAACACTTCAGAAAGTTTACATCAGCAAGAGGTGCCGAATGAAACCATCTGAGGATATATTTCTTACGATTAGAATAACGCATTTTGAAATTCATATCGGTTGATTTGTGCGCCCGAAATCGTGGACAAAAAATTGTATCCGAACATACATACATACATCACACATACACACACACCATTCTGAGGTATGCCAAAATGTTCATAAACCTTCAAAACGTGAAGATATGGAAAAATGTTCATTTTCGTTTTTTTGCGATTACTATAACTTACCCTATGAGAAGTTAATTATTACTCATTTTTGAAAATTTTATTAAGTATATGATAATTTTATGTGCATATGTCTAATGATCATTTTTGACCGCCAAATATCAACTTTTTTTTCAAGTTTTTCCTCTGTATCTCCATAATCATTCAAATCAGGTACTCCGTTCTCTGAAAGACTGAATTAAAGTATTTTGTACTTTTTGCCCCGTATCTTCAAAACGGCTCTTCACCAAAAACCAATCAGAAACCGTGGACAAAAAATTGTATCCAAACATACATACATACACACACACATCATCCATTTTCTCTAAGGTATGCCAATATGTTCAGAAACATTCAAACGTTTTTTGCGATTACTATAACTTACCCTACGGGGGGTTAAAAAGTATTATTATGAATATATTATTAAGTAGGTGTAAGGAGAAGTTTTCCATGTAATTTTTTGTAAATAATCTACCCAATCAATTGGAATTGAAATTTAGCAACTTTTGAATTTGACTTTTTTTTAATTTTTACATGAATCACTAATTCTATCGTTAATAATTTTTTATATGTACTCATGCTCATGCTTTTTACAACTTTGGTCTCGAACGAAAGTCTTAAAATTTCGAAAAAACAAAAAATTAGCATGTAGAATTTTCTATTGAAATAAAACGTCTTCTTCTTCGGGAAATTGAAAAATATTGATGATAATATATAATGCACGTGTTATGGCAATGATAACTAAATGTAAATATTGATTTGGTTGATAAAGTTTGCTTCTAAAGAAATCACTTTTGAAGTTGTGAAGATTAATCGATCCTGGAAATGAAACTCAATATTTCCGTTTACTAAACAAATGATTTCTATTACAATCGTATATGTTGAAAGACTCAAAGTAAATGGCATCCGTAACGCAAGAAAATCCTCTGAAAACAAAACCGAAACGGTTGGCATTATAATAATCTTTAACCTAAACAAATCTCGACTCATCCAAAAAGCATTGTTTCATAATGTGAATAAATATTTCCCTTTCGTAATCGAAAGATATATATCTTTTTGGGTCCGCAAACGGCCGCTCGGTAATAATTCAGACGTAGCGTACAATGAAATTCAGCGCGAAAAGCGCCGGAAGAGGAGGACTTGACGCGTAAACTAATTGTTGAGCTGTTTTCACACGAATAATATCCGGATAAATTGTTTAAGCTTAGAAGAAAGCTCTATACATGATGTGTTGATAGAGCACCCTTCTTTTCCTATAAATATATAGCAACTACACATTTAATTTATTGACGTACATATATAATATTCATTGAGTGTTAGTTTTCAGCATTCCAATAGTAAGATAGTATATACATAGATAAAAGTTTTCATACCGATAAAGGTATATTTAACCAAAGGTTGCGATAGTAGATGTTTTGAAAAGTTTGTAATCCCAATACACTGTGCATTTTCAATCCTTGAGTTGCAAAACAATGCATGTATATTTGTCCTCTATTGCAAGAGAGATTTTGTAGACATTCTGCTTATTTATTAATGAACAATTGAAAGAGTGAAAATAGTAAAAAGACAATATTTACACTATAGAGAATTATTCTTTTAATGATAATTTAGTAATTTAAAATTTTAGAAATAATTTAGTATTTTATTTAATATAAAATATAATTTTCTGTAAGTAATATAAAACAAAATCTTTTATGTAAGCAATAAAGTTGCATAATACGTTTTACTTATTTTTTATTGTTATGGTAGGATTTGACATATTGAAAGTCTACTTTCAGCATGTCAAAACCTATCATCCTATATATTGAAAAGAATTGTGACCTTCGAAAAATAGATGAGTCGTTACTTATACCCCTTAATACTTAATCCCAATACACTATGCATTTTCATTCCTTGAGTTGCAAAAAATATATTTGTCCTATATTGCAAGAACGATTTTGTAGACATTCTGCATATTGATGAACATTTGAAAGATTGAAAATAGTAAATAGATTAAATACTTACACTATAGACAATTATTCTTTTAATAATAATTTAGTAATTTAGAATTTAAAAAAAAAATTAGTATTTTATTTAATATAAAATATAATTTTCTGTAAGCAATAGAAAACAAATCTTTTGTGTAAGCAATAAAACGTTTTACATATTTTTTATTGTTATGGTAGAATTTGACATATTGAAAGTCTACTTTCAACATGTCGAAACCTATCATCCTATATATTGAAAAGAATTGTGACCTTAGAAAGATAGTTTAGTCGTTACTTATATCCCTTAATACTTCTTGTGGCAGAAAACGGAATTCCTCTCATCTTTTACATGACAGTTATAAAATCATTATAAATTTCATAAAAAGTAATTCTTTACAGTGTTACAATCTTTTGTGCGTTATATCCCTTCTCTGTTTTTCATTCATCTTTTGTTTCTTATACCCCGCATTCACTCACTCTACCACACTGGGAGGGCAATATTTGCTCATTTAATTTCTCTTTTATTATTCATATTAGTTATGATATTTTTTTACACAAGTTTAGTGTTCAATAAGTTTTATATATATATATATATATATATATATATATATATATATATATTAGGGTGGTCCTTAATATAAACATTTTCGAATTTTCTTGGTACCAAGGGCTCATATGGTTCCAAATTGATAAAAAACAATTCTCTGAAAGTTTTAACTCTTAATATTAACATCTAGATAAAGCGCAATTCAATCAAACTTCGTATCAATTCAATCAACATTCGTATTAATTAAAAATGAAAATTCGTGTCATTTTTATTGAAAATTCGACGCTCTACAAAATATTTGAAATTTTTTTCATGCTATTTCGATACAAAACTTTTAATAAATTGCGCTCTATCTAAACGTTAATATTAAGAGCTTAAACTTTGAGAGAATAGTTTTTCATCAATTTGGAACCATTTGAACCCTTGGGAGCAAGGAAATTTAAAAATGTCCATATTAAGGACCACCCTAATATATATATATATATATATATATATATATATATATATATATCACAATTGACGAATTTGGTACACGTTCCGAATAAATGTTGACGTTTGCAAATTTTGTATATTGTCCGAATGAATGTTTAGCCAGGTGCCCTTCTGTCACCGGTCAGGCTATTTCGCTCACCATGCGGTTTGCTCTCGGTTATTTCAATTATCAAAATAACGCGCGGCAATGCTATTACCGGAGCCGACAAATTGACGCCGCAATAAATGTAATATTGCGCGTCAAACGCCATACCTGGCTACGTTGATCAGCTTAAAGGCATTTCATGTATGATGTGCAGGGACGTTTAATGCCCGTTTTATATTCGGGGATATAACGATATTAAGCATGAAAATTATGAGAATGGGTGAGATTTAATTCAATTTAAATGTGTCGAATGCTGATGAAAGTTTCATGCAAAATATTAGGTCAGTCATTTTACTTGTATCCAAAAACTAAGGAATTTGGTTTCAGGACGATTAGTAGTAATATTTATTCATTTAGTCATAAAGTGAGTTGTAATCAATAGTAGAAAACTTGCGAGTCATTGCAATTTATTTTGCCTTTATTACTCTCGATATGTGTTAATTTTACTCCACTTTTTTATTATGTTTGACAGCAATCAGAAGTTAAGAGTCCTAAAATTGTTGCTCTAATTTGACTTAATACATTGGTTTTACAGAAGACGACCCAATCAGTTGTTTCATCTCTGTGTAATAAATTGTATTATTATAATTTCTGTAATAGGGCAAATATACTCTTAATGCAGCAATGCCAGATGAAGGCTATTTGCACTATTTATATTGACTATATAGAAATATAGAAAATATCAAGCAAAAGTCGATTCTATTGCTTTACTTGTCTACTTATCAACCTATCTACCTGTTTTTCTGCCTACCTGTCTACTTGTCTACCTGTTCATCTGTGTTATCAATATTTACATACATGTATATCCAATTAATGAAAATGATTTTTCATGATCATTCCAGAGTACGAAATGGTCAAAAGGTCTTAAAACGTAACTAGCTGTAAGTGGAATTCTGTCTTAAGGCAATTAAGGCATCGTGCCTTAAGGCAAATTGCTGGAACTTTCCGTACCAAAAATTATTATTTTTTTAAAAACAATTAACATTTTTGAAAAAAATTTACTTCGAAAAAAGTAGATATTTGAGAAACTATAAATTTGACAAAAAATTACTTTTTAAAAAAAAAATTTTTTTTTTTTGAAAACAAATTTTTTTTGAAAAGAAAAATGTTTTCTTCATTTTGACATATTTTGGAAATTCTGAAGATTTTTTCAATGCAATCGTACTGCTTTCACTGCATAAAGACGAAATATCAAAGCGCGTAAGCGCCGCATCGCCGTCTATCGCGTAAACATTGGTACGGAACTCATGGGAATGTAAACAAAATTTATACTTTGTTGAAATCTCTATAAAATATCTGATAATTTGATGTGCATATGTCTAATGATCATTTTTGTCCGCCAAATGGCTCATTTTTTTACTTTTTCCTCCATATCTCCAAAGTCGTTGGACCTGCGTTTTGAACAGTTCTTCATTTAGTCAATACAAATAAAATGTTTTTTGAATTATTCAAATCGGACGCTCCGTTCTCTTAAAAACTGAGTTACCGTTTTCGGCACTTTTGGCCCCGTATCATCGGAACGGCTAGACCTACCTTTGCCAAAAACTAATTAGCACGTCTCCTTATCATTACGAATCGAATGTTTTTTAAATTATTAAAATCGATTGATTCGTGTTCCCGAAATCGTCGACAAAAATTTGTATCCGCACATACATACACACACATACACACACACACACATACATCCATTTTTTCTAAGGTATGCCAAAATGTTCAGAAACCTTTGAAACTTAAAGATATATAAAAATTTTTGCCCTACCCTACGGGAAGTTAATGATATGCAAAAATTACGTTTTTCATTTCGTTTACTATAACTTGGCATTAGGCTCCTCGAAGGGGTATAAAACTCGCCAACCTCTTGTTCAGGTCCAGTCACATTGTAATCAAACTGATAATTGCTAACTCACAAATTATTATTGAAAACTAATATAGACACGATTTTTTGTCATTTTTTGTCGCTACTGCTTGATCTGGTAGATGTTACAACTAGCCCTAAACACGAGGTAAGTTGTCATGACACAGCATTTTTTCTAGAAATAATGAAAATTAGTAAAAAAAAATATTTTTGCTTGATTCGGGAGAAGAATAGTTCTAGTATTTATCCGACATCATTTCGTACAAGTGTTATCAGTAAATCACAAGATATATCAATTTAAAAAAAAAACTGTTAGAACAAGGCTCAAGCTGTCCTATATAAATCATATATACTTGCAGGTGCGCTGAAACAGATAGTATTAACATTATCAATATTTAATTCTGCAACATTTGCACCAGTTGATTAATAATGTTCGTTATTTATCATTTAGTGCAAACTTTGTTATAACGCAAATAATTGGCTTTAATAGTTAATTAATGACAAACAAACGTATATATTAATTAGTAACTTCTATTATTTTAACTATATTAAACTCTTGTGTAAATATAGTATGAAATCTGTGTCACTAATGTTTACTTATTGCTACGAAACTGTAACTGTTTGTTATGTTAATTCTACGACTATGTTATAGATGAGTTAATAACTGCCTGAATTTTGAATTACAAAAACAAAGATCCACTGGAAAGAGAATACTTCTCATTATTAATATTATATAGGACAACTATTAAATTATTTAAATTAAAATAAGGTTAATCAGTACAGTTTGCTTTACTGAATTTTTAAATATCACCATTTTAAATTTTCTTTTTACTTCTTAATCAATTTACAATATGACCTTATAAGCTATTTAAGTAAATAAAATAAACAAAAAAATCTATGTTAAAATAAGATAAAAAAATTTAAGAATATTCTTCATATAGAGAAGTCCATAGTATTGCTTGAGGGGCCTGATCTTTTCAATCTTGTTTCAGAATTGAGCATTGAAAGCATTAGTTGCTTGGGCCTTTTAATTTTGGAAGAAATTTTGAATAAATAAATAAAATATATTATTAAACAGCAAAGCAAAAAATAGGGTAAGGGTAAAGTAATAGGGTGCTTGAAAGTCCGCAGGTATAAAGGCACCACCGATATCTCAAAAACAAGTAAAATTAAGAATTTTTAACAACATTTTTAAGTAGAGATTAAAGATGTATAACCAGTCATCAACTTGATTCTTACGATGTTTATATCGGAAGAAAAGCGACAATGTTTGATAATCTATAACAAAAGTATCATCTTTCCTTGTGAGTACTGTTGTTTAGTTTGAGACCTTCTATAATTTTTAAGTCAACGTTATTATTTTATAAGCTGTATTGTTAATTTTAAGTTAGATTCAATAGTTTTCTTTATATAATAAAAAAAATAATAAAAATAATTTATATAAAAGCTTATACGTGGTGGGGTAAACGAAAACAACTGAATCTTTACCCTGGCAAAGGTGTAAACAACTAAAAATAGTAAGAAAAGAAGTAAATTAAATTTAAAATAAAAAATACAAGAGATAAGTCAAATAAATAGTCATCACAACATTTCTGATAAATATTTCTGACAAAATATCCGATCTAAGTTATATACCGTATTATATCTGTAAAAAATGTACCGATTGTGTACCAATATTTTGGATGAAAAATGCGGCTATTATATTACAAAATCTCTCTAAAATTAAAAATAAGACATTGGATCAGTTTGCCCCTCGCCTATGGGATAAAAAAGACCAGGTGACAAATTTTTGAAAAACAAAAACAAATTTCTACAATTAGAATTAGCTGGGAGTTTTAGTGAACATAGGCAGATAGTTGTTTGTTTGATATGTGTTATTTGTTGTTTAATTACTTTGGTTTTTACAATTGCTCAAAAAGAAATTGGGGCTTTGTGCCTCGCTCTACCCTAATCAATAAAATTTAAAAGAAATAAAGTTTAAAATACTATTTTATTCTAAATTACTTATAAATTACTCTTTCCCAACTACAGGTCACGTAGTTTTATCAAATACTTCGTTGTGTACGTATGCTTGGTCTATAATATTTCTACTCTATGTATACCTCGTCTATAATATTTGTCGTGCTGATCATAAACTTTTGTTATCATAAACTTGGGATTGAAAAAGTACATTTATGACATGCGGATACAAATCCCGTGTCATACAAAGTATGTGCGAAAACCGCATGTCGGCACATCATAACCCGTTGCCATCGCTTCCGAACGAAATCCTTTTATTATTTCATTTTTCATGTCCGAACAAACTTTTTCGTAACAATGATATTGAAAATATGAAAGCAGTAGTTTTTGTTTTGTTTTGTTCTGGAGAGCCATTGGATTTTCATAAATTGCAACAATACACAATTCGAACATCTTCCAATATTTGCGTGTGGACAATCGAAATAAATTCATTTTGTTTTAATTTATGAATGCAAATTATTCGGATTACTATAAATGTATTTAAGTATCTGTTTAAGCGTACTAAGTCTCTCTTTCGTTTAATTTACCCCCTCTACAGGGTTGCAACTATCCGCTGTAAAAGCTCAATGCCATGAAGATTGCCGCCTTCATAGCCAATATAATAACATGAAAATACGTCCGAACAGTATCTGATCGCCTAAAGAAGGATCTGATCTAATTGAAGTTAGTAATTTGTGTATATTAATAAAATGCATTATAACATGGTGTAAAGGATATTGTTACGTTATAATTTTATCTTTGTAGCTATAGACTGTATGGAACACTGATTTGTTGGTATTAGTTATTTATTTCTTGCAGTTCTTCTGAAGAAGATATATTTATTGATCATTTATTACACATGTTATTACGTGAACTTTAGTTTTAAAAGTGGGAAAAGTAAGCCAGTTCCAAATCCGTTACCCCCTCTACAGGGTTGCAACTGTCCGGTGTAAAAGCTCAATGCCATGAAGATTGCCGCTTTCACGGCCAATATAATGAAATGAAAAAACATCCGAACAGTATCTGATCTTCTAAACAGAGTGTATATTAATAAAATTCATAACTAGTTGGTTTGGTATTTAGCCTTGAGGCAAATTACATGAACTTCCCGATATGTGTAAATAATCGACTTGATCAAAAAAATGTGTAAATAATATACTTCATCAATCCTACTTTAAAAAAAACGATAATAATTTTAGCAAAGTTTGACGAATTTTTAAAATTAAACTACTTGTTGTAAGGCCGTAATATTACAGTAAGTTCTATAAGACCATGATGTATATCGCCAAAAAAGTTCCATGAAAAACGGCTTAAATTTTTTTTAACAGTAATTACAAGAAAACGGCTCGGTAGATTTTCACCTAAAATTAATCAGCATCATTCCCAAATGATATCTTTCGAACAGTTTTTGATTTTTCAAAATCGGTTCGGTAGGATGAGCTTAAATGTGGACGAAATTTATCACTTTTTTCAACATTTAATTACAAGAAAACGGCTCGGTAGATTTTCACCTAAAATTAATCAGCATCATTCCCAAATGATATCTTTCGAACAGTTTTTGATTTTTCAAAATCGGTTCGGTAGGATGCTTAAATGTGGACGAAAATTTAACACTTTTTTTCAACAGTTAATTACAAGAAAACGGCTCGGTAGATTTTCACCTAAAATTAATCAGCATCATTCCCAAATGTATCTTTCGAACAGTTTTTGATTTTTTAAAATCGGTTCGGTAGGATGAGCTTAAATGTGGACGAAAATTTAACACTTTTTTTCAACAGTTAATTACAAGAAAACTGCTCGGTAGATTTTCACCTAAAATTATTCAGCATCATTCCCAAATGATATCTTTCGAACAGTTTTGATTTTTTAAAATCGGTTCGGTAGGATGAGCTTAATGTGGACGAAATTTAACACTTTTTTTCAACAGTTAATTACAAGAAAACGGCTCGATAGATTTTCACCTAAAATTAATCAGCATCATTCCCAACTAATATCTTTCGAACAGTTTTTGATTTTTTAAAATCGGTTCGGTAGGATGAGCTTAAATGTGGACGAAAAGTTCAACACTTTTTTTCAAATTACGAAGAAACGGCTTGGCAGATCGTTGCACAAAAACTGACAAACGATAGTCCTCACCGAAATACATCAAATGGCTTTTAAATTTCTAAAATCGGTTCAGGCGTTTTTGAGAAAACGTCGATCAAAAGTCTAATTTTGACAAATGCCAAAAAGACCATACTGATTTTTGCAAACTTTGACGAATTTTTAAAGCTGAACCAGTTGTCATAGGGCCGTAATATTTTAGTATGACGTAGAAAACTATGGTATCTTTCGTCAAAAAAATAATCATAAAAATCGTCATTTTTTTTTTTAAAACTTTATTACAGAAACGGTCCGGCCGATCTTTACCAAAAACTAATCAGCACGATTCCCAACCAATATCTATTGAACGGTTTTTGAATTTTCAGAATCGATTCAGAATTGCGGGCTAAAACGTGGACGAAAATTTTTTCACTTTTCTGCATTTACAAAGAAACGGCCCGGCCGATCGCCGCACAAAACTCAGAGACGATAGTCCTCATCGAGATACATCAAATGGCTTTTAAATTTTTGAAATCGGTCCAACCGTTTTGGAGAAAACGTCGATTTACGGCAAAAAATCTGTTCACACACACACACACACATACACACACACACACACACACATACTTTTTCCAAATTTGGTCTCATTCGATTCAGAATGGCTCGAAACGTCGAGAAAACATAAAATTAGCGATTCGGATTTTTTGATGAAAACATAAACTTCTCCTTCGGGAAGTTAATAACATGGTATAACGGATATTGTTACGTTATAATCTTATCTTTGTAGCTAGAGACTGTATGGAACACCGATTTGTTGATATTATTTATTTATTTCTTGCAGTTCTTCTGAAGAAGATATATTTATTGATCATTTATTACATATGTTTTTACGTGGACTTTAGTTTTAAA
This sequence comes from Ctenocephalides felis, assembly GCF_003426905.1. Lineage (NCBI taxonomy): Eukaryota > Metazoa > Arthropoda > Insecta > Siphonaptera > Pulicidae > Ctenocephalides > Ctenocephalides felis. The sequence goes on from NW_020537758.1 coordinate 50,332,877, forward strand.
AGTAGGAAAAATAAGTCTGATCCAAATCCATTTCTCCCTCTATAGGGCTATATAGCAACTATACGGTGTAAAAGCTCTATGCCATGAAGATTGCCGCCGTCATAAGCAATATAATAACATGAAAATACGTCCGAATAGTATCCGATCTCCTAAAGAAGGATCTCATCTGATTGAAGTTAGTTTTTGTGTATATTAATAAAATGCATAATAACATGGTATAAAGAATATTGTTTCAATGGTGTAGGAAAGCAAGGGGTTATTTGTAAAAAGAGTAAGTAACAGGGGTTTTTCAATGAAGATATTAAAATATTTTTTTGCCTCGATTGAACATATAAACCAACCTGAATAATATTGCCATAGCTACTGAAAGCTACGCAGGCCGATTCAGTAAACAGAATTGGGCAAGTGCGTCTTTTTTTATCAATATACTTTTGATCTTCTATACAATTTCGATTTGCATTATTATTATAGACTAATTTTAAACATACATCGTCTTTCGTTTCAAATTTATCAAATTTTGGTAATAAATAACAATTTTTGTGATTGCGACAAATGGTTTGTAGACAGTTTCAAAAATGATAGGATGGAATGTATAGTCATATATGTGTTGTGTTAATAATTGTAGTTTAAGTTCATTTAAGATAAAAAATTATATTACATGAGATGCACTGAAATTTACTAAATTTTTCAAATTAATTTTTATTAATTTTAGTATTATTATTATTATTATTATTATTATTATTATTACTTTAATTCTTGGAAGTTACTCAGGATAAAAACAATCACCCTTTTTGCATATTTGTAAACATCTTTTTGGACTTTCTATTTTAAACAATTTACTTGATTATATAAATCATGTTTTATTCATTTAATGATATCATTAATATTTATTGGCATTAATAGTACAAAATCTAATAAAACTAGTTGCAAGTAGCATTTTTCTTGGGCAAGTTGCATGAACTTCACGATATGTAAATAATCAATTTAATAAATGAATTCTTGATTTGATCTATCTTTTTAACAGTTTACTCATTTATATTTTTTCTATCTATGTTTCTACCCATCAAAGTTTTTCACTTGACTACTTTTGTATCTGCCTACCTCTCCTACTTGTGTATCTCTACCTAGTCTATTTTGTCTACTTATCAACCTATCTACCTGTTTTTCTCTCTACCTCCCTACTTGTCTACCTGTTCATCTGTGTTATCAATATTTACATACATGTATATCCAATTAATAATAATGGTCTTTCATGATCATTCCAGACTGCGAATGGTCAAGAGGTCTTGAAACGCAACTCATTGTTTACTATAACTTACCCTATGGGAAGTCAAAAAATATGTTTTCAAACAAAATTTTGAGTAATAAGTGCGCTTTTAAGTAATAAGTTTATTGCACAGTTTTGAAACTGGTTTGCTTGAAATTTTACAACCGAAAGCACCGTAATATTAATATTACATTTGTGGCATGTGGGAACAAAGATTGAATGAAAGAATACTGTGTGGGTAATTCAAATATAATATTCAAAGGTCGAATGCGTAGCTTTGGCAACGAACAACGGTTTTTGTCATTTTCTTACGCAAATGTTATGAACCATTCCGTTTGCGAATTGTAATATATACCCCGAAATGGAAATATCGGGTCAAGAGCCTCACGAAAAGACCGTGAGAGCAAAAACAGAGTTTGTTTTCTCTCGTAAATTATATTACGAAAAGCCTTCTGCCATAAAATTTTGCGAATCTAACCAGAAAATGAAATATTGATTACTTACCGGTATGGATAATAACAAAGTCTCAATATATTTGCAATGCAAGAAAGAGTTAAATGATTAATAATCTTTACCAATTAATCTATTTGATTTCATTACTTATGTATACATAAGGACAAAATGACAGTGGCCTTAGTTAAAAATATGAAAAAAAACGAAAATCACATTTTCGTGACTATATTACATACAATAACCATCTTGCCAGATGTTGGGCGTCATTGTCACATTCTTGTCGCAGTAATCAGTTCAAATGTGTTTTAACGAGTTATAATGTGACGCATTAAAAGTTGAGGGTTTTTTCTCATATGTTTGGGATCTATTTATTTATATTCGTAAATATTTAATCAAATAACTAATATTATGCGAGTACTTATGATTTTGATCAATTTTATTGCAATAATCATTGTATGGTGGAATTTTGATTAATTATTCATTTTTATTTAATTCCGGATAAAATAACGTTACAAGTAGTATTACAGGACCAAGAAAATAAAATTAAAACCTGTCAAAGATAATTGGCTTTTAACTTCTGCTAGCATAGAATATACAAGAAATATTCGCTAATAAAAGGCCAAAAGATCCATCGGCTATAAGAAGAGACTTGCATTTCTTGTAAAACCCTATTTTTCCGTTATAGTTAGGGCCTTGCAATTTAAGTTCAAGGCAAATTTGCAATGTAATTTTTATTCTACAAATAAACTCAATTAAACGCTTTACTCCAATAGGTAACTAATTCATTTGGTGTGAATAAATAAAAACATTTTGTAAATTTTCAGAAAGTGGGTATTTAGTACGTGTGTACCTTTTTATTTCTCTAAACAAAAATTAGTTTTGTAACTAAATCACATTTTATTAGAATAATTTGTGGTAATGTGAGCATGCTTACATCGTGAAATTCATCACCCTGGTAAGTTTCATCAAAATCTCAGATTAATAAACTTAAGTTATGTCTTCTTGAGTACTCTATTGTACTTTTTGAATTATATTTTAAATATTTTTATTTCTATTACAATTTATAAGTTTGATTTATAGTAATATAGGTTTAAATTTTCCTGCAATAACGGAACACAAAATTTAATTCACATATTTTTCCGGTAAAGGCATTAAACTGCAAATAGAATACTGTAGAAAGATTTCTGTTTTCCAGTAAAACTACATGACATATCAGATGTTCAGTACTCTTACATACGATTGCATCACTGTATCAAGTTCAATTTGCAGTAAATGTCGCCGCCGTATTTTCAGTCTTGTACATTGATGACAGTTGTTTGCAATTTGCTTCTAAGAATAGAGTTGGTGTATCAAAAATAATAGATTTTTATAATTAAGTAGTGTACAACATAATGGATGATAAATGTTTTATAAATAAAATCAACTAGAATTTTTTTCTCCAAGTTTTTTTTTATTAACTTTCCGAAGGAATACCTCGATTTATATTGATGTATCTCAATAAGAACTATAGTTTATCAGTTTTTGCAACAATCGGCCAAGCCGTTTGTTTCTTTATAAATAACAGAAAAGTGAAAAAGTTTTCGTCCACGTTTTAGCCCGCAATTCTGAATCGAATTTGAAATTTCAAAAACTGTTCGATAGATATTGGTTCGACCATTTTTATGATTTTTTTGGCGCTAGATATCATATATAGACTTATAGATCATACTAAAATATTACAGCCCTACAACAACTCGTTTAACTTTAAAAATTTGTCAAAGATTGCAAAAATTAGTATCGTTTTGGCATTTGTCAAAATTAAACCTTTGATCGACATTTTCTTAAAAACGCCTGAACCGACTTCAAAAATTTAAAAACCTTTTGATGTATCTCGATGAGAATTATCGTTTCTCAGTTTTGTGCGACGATTGGCCGAGTCGTTTATTTGTAATTTGGAAGAAAGTGTTAAATTTTTCGTCCACATTTAAGCTCATACTACCGAATCGATTTTGAAAAATCAAAAACTGTTCGAAAGATATTAGTTGGGTTGGGATGATACTGATAAGTTTTAGACAAAAATCTACCGAGCCGTTTTTTCGTAATTAACTGTTAAAAAAAATTATTTTTATGGATCCATTTTTGGCGATATATAATATATTTTGGTCTTATAGATCTAACTGAATTATTACGGCTTTACGACAAGTAGTTTAATTTTAAAAATTTATCGAAGTTTGAGAAAATGAGTAGTTTGACGTTTGTTAAAATTAAAATTAGACGATTCATTTGGTATAACGATAGAGTACCTGGTCTTAATGAACATACTAAAAATTATTGATTTTTAAAAATTTTCTTTTAGAAAATGCTCCGAGTTAATGTGTTCGTTCGTTTTCAATTATGTGTAATAAATCCACTCGGAATACAGCTATTCAGTTTTACAGTTCCAGCTTTCATTCTGTCAGCAATTTCGAGTCTCCACGTGAATAAATTTAAGTATTTAAAATATAAGAATAATAGAAATAATAATGATGAGAAGTTCCCAAAAACGAATAGATGATGAAATGGAATTTTCTATTATTTGTGAAAAATGTCACTATGGAATGAAAATCATAACAACTTATATATTAGTCGCGAAGATTCATTTATTCATAAGCTTTAAATTAATAATAATATAATAATAATTTTTATTAGCATACTTTTTTTAAAAATTTTAATTTGACTTGATGATTTGATAACTTTGATGATGATGATTTTAATTTGAATTGATGATTCTCAAAAAAAAAAACAGTATTTTCGAGTTCTCAAGTGTTTAGAATTTTACTTTTTATATTTTTCAAATTAAATCGATTATAACAACTTTTTGCATCACTTTTATACACTGGTTTAAATTTGGAAAAACAAAAATCAAAAATTTACCATATCTCTACGAGAATTTCCCGCAATTTGTTTTAAGGCACAATGCCATGGCACCACGATCATTAATTGTTTGAAATCCAATAATTTCTAGTAAATTATTATTCTCCGCTGAACATTTGTACTAATATCTCATCCAAATGTTTTTCTTTTCATTTATATTGTTAACAATCTCTGCTCAAAGTTTTTTATAATCAGAAACATTAGCAATTGAAGTAATACGTCCATATACACATAGTCATATTCCAGCCTTCCAACTATTCTGGGTAAAGCGATCTTTGACACTTTACTGCAGTATCATCTACTATCTCCAGTTCTCACTAGAAATGTTCCAGGGCATGTTCTGCATGAAGAGACTGTCGCCTCGGTATCAGTGTTTCAGGGAAAATTGATACGTGCCACTTCGGAATATATTGCCAGGACAGGGACACGAACAAAAATCGGTAGATGGGTATAGAAACATGCGATATCATGGTGAGAAGATTGAGAACTGTAGTATAAAGGTCGTTTTGTAGATAGACCACTGAAGAATGATGTGTAGAACTACGTAACTCGATTTATAACAAGTAGTAGATCTGCTCGGCGAATACCAAACATTGAGACCAGTTCAAAATTAAGATCAATCCAATTAATGAATCAGACGACTATTTTTCTTTCAAATTTAAACGGCACAACTAGTGTAACCGCCTAAAAAAAGTAATTTTTGGAAATTTATATTGAAAAAACAACTTTATGAATCATTTCAAAATTTTAGGAATATATTTATACATCTTAGGAATACTTAGTAAAATTTTTAAAGAAAAAAATTAAATATTTTTTTTTTAAGTTATCGTCGATCTCCAACGGCGCGACAAAAAAGGCCCTTCTCTGCTGCAGTGATTCCGGCCTTCTAGGTGGATGAAATTTAAAAAAAAAAATCTTGTTAAACTAGATAATATTGTCTGTAAAATGAACTACGATCAAGAACAAAAATCAAAAATTGACAGAATGACGGCGTTTTTAAAAAAAAGTCGAATTTTACCCAAAATTTTTGGTCGTTTTTTGACTGCCAAAATTCGATTATTGATCCGATCAAAAATCGATAGTTCATTTTATGGATAACTATATATAGAATATGTAAAAAAATTTGATAATGATTGAATCATTTGTTTTTGAGTAATCGCTGCAGCAAATTCGAAAAATGCTGTTTCGAGAAAAACGCGTTTAAAGATAAAATGATCGTTATACTATATACTATATATATACTCTTTAAATGGCTGTAACTCAAAAACTATTTAAGATATCGATTTAAAATTTTGGTATGTTATTTTTAAAGGTAAATCGAAATATGGAAAAATTGAAAATTCGATTTTTTTTAAATTTCACACTAGTTGTGCCCCTTAAATCAATAATTTAGTATACAAGAATTATGTTGTATTTTTCCATTAATATTTATATACTAAAACCAATCGGTTGGCTCTTTAAAGATAGTGATAAAATAATGATTCAATTATTCAATTATTAATTAAAAATTAATTTTAATACGTTACAAAAAATAGCTAAGGTTGTATAAAAATCTTTCCATTATTAGAATTAATATGAACATCATCCGCTTGTATTCATCTGAGCCGTCGACTCAAGAAAAATGAAAAATGCAAAAATTATGATAAAGTTTAAAAATAAAGTAAACGTAAGCTAAGTAGCTACTTCTACATATCCTATAAATTATAATAATGAATAGAATCTGAGAAATACTAATTTTTTATTCTTTTTCCTTGTTATAATCTAATTTTCAAACGTTTTTTTTTGTTTCCATATTTTATGTCTCAGCTTTTAATACACAAATTTTATGATGAACTAAATTAGATTTTCTGGTAAAATAACTAAAAAGTATTGTAAAACTAGGTGCAAGTGACATTTTACCTTAAGGCAAGTTGCATGAAGTTACCGATACGTGTAATTCATGGTATTAATCAATAAATATAGAGATTTCGATATTTAAATAAAAATTCAAACTGTTCATTTGGAGAAACGTTTATCTTTCACTAGAAACTAATCAATGTGATTTTCAATTGATATTTCACGAACAGATGTAAAATAATTTTATTTATATTGATTATAGAGCGGAAACAATGCATGTATATACGATAGTAAAGGCCGTTATTCCAAAATTTATTAAATTTTATAATTCAATCTCTTTTTGTACGTCTTAATCCTAATATTTTTGATAGTTTGTTTAGATCACGAAGTCATATCGAATTTTATTAAAAGCGCAATAAAAATTTAAATTTGACATTGCCAAAAACTAATTAGCACATTTTACAAATTATATCATTTTAATGATTTTTTTCATTTTCAGTATAGATTCAGGATATTTTGTCAGACAAAACTCAGATTTTTTGCACTTTACTCTTTATTATAAAGAAACGGCCTAGACGATTATGATTTTCCAATTTTTGATGTACAATTTTCTGAGAAAATGAGGAAGAATGGCTCACATACACACGCACTTAATTTTGATCTCAAAATTTGAATTCTCAATCTCCAAAAAGAGACTTAGCAAACCAAATTTTCTAGCAAAATTGTAAACTTCACCTTCAAGAAGTTGAAAATGTTTTTTTGCCCAAAGTAACTCAGCAGGTCGTTCAACAAAAATAATAATAAAAAGTTTATTACATTGATAATTTCTATTCATTTGAATATTTCAAACTACTAATGGGATAAATTTGCAAATATAGTAAATTGGCATTTGCAATAATACTGCTGTATATATTTCTTTATCAATTTACTGTAGATTTTTTTAAATTCGTTTAATCAAATGCAAAATTAGTGATTTTTGTAATTACAATTACAATAATTTGTATACAATTCTTTGGTTTGGATTTTTTATGTAAAGTATAAATATTTCACAAGCAATAATTGATCCATATTATATATATGGATATATATATATATATATATATATATATATATATATATATATATATTGAATGGTAAAGTCTTGGATTTGTGTATATTTTGTAGAGTTTCGAACAAGAATCCAAAAATAATACAAAATAAAAAAACAAGAAAAGTTTTTAAAAAAACAATTTCTTTATTTAATTATTTGTTTATTGTCGACGTTTCGGAACTAGGTACGTTCCATCTTCAGGACATCTGTCAAGAAACATGATCTTGATGAGATTTTAGCAAACAATATGTTTAGGAAAAGCAAATAGATTTTTCTTAAATAATGGATTAATTGTAAAAAAATATAATAATGTACAGAAATATGATAATATGTTCAAAATGAAAATGATAAAAATGATAAAAATAAATGAGTGGATTATCAGAACAGGATATTAAACATAATAGAAATTTTTTTTTTTTTTTTGAAAGTTATGGAAATTTTTTAAGAAAAGGTTAATGACAAAGTTGAATTAATTACCTGTATGTTTGAAATATTTGGTAGCACTTTTTCACTAAACAGGCTTTTTTAACAAAAATGAATTTGTGAGTTAATTTTCCGCCGAATAATTAAATTTTGTAAATAAAAATTACTAAAAGATTTGTCTTTTTTAAAATTATTATTTGAAAACACAAATAATATTGTTCTCTGGATGTTGTTCGATTGGCTTTTGAAAATTAACTAATTGAAACTGGTGTGTTTTTTGTAACACGTGTAAACACTTGAACGAGAGATGTGAGATTGTATGTGTGTGTTTTTATATGTTGGGGTGTGAATACTTAAATTGTCGATCTTAAAAGGAAGTCGATATTAATTGTTTGTCAAAAAGTGTAAAAAATTTAAATATGAATCATGTAATAGGTTGTGATCTGATCTAATGTTGACACTGTTAGAAACATTTATGAGAATGAGAGTTTCGCGGAGAGTTGTCTCATTCTCATAAATGTTTCTAACAGTGTCAACATTAGATCAGATCACAACCTATTACATGATTCATATTTAAATTTTTTACACTTTTTGACAAACAATTAATATCGACTTCCTTTTAAGATCAACAATTTAAGTATTCACACCCCAACATATAAAAACACACACATACAATCTCACATCTCTCGTTCAAGTGTTTACACGTGTTACAAAAAACACACCAGTTTCAATTAGTTAATTTTCAAAAGCCAATCGAACAACATCCAGAGAACAATATTATTTGTGTTTTCAAATAATAATTTTAAAAAAGACAAATCTTTTAGTAATTTTGATTTACAAAATTTAATTATTCGGCGGAAAATTAACTCACAAATTCATTTTTGTTAAAAAAGCTTGTTTAGTGAAAAAGTGCTACCAAATATTTCAAACATACAGGTAATTAATTCAACTTTGTCATTAACTTTTTCTTAAAAAATTTCCATAACTTTCAAAAAAAAAAAAATTTCTATTATGTTTAATATCCTGTTCTGATAATCCACTCATTTATTTTTATCATTTTTATCATTTTCATTTTGAACATATTATCATATTTCTGTACATTATTATATTTTTTTACAATTAATCCATTATTTAAGAAAAATCTATTTGCTTTTCCTAAACATATTGTTTGCTAAAATCTCATCAAGATCATGTTTCTTGACAGATGTCCTGAAGATGGAACGTACCTAGTTCCGAAACGTCGACAATAAACAAATAATTAAATAAAGAAATTGTTTTTTTAAAAACTTTTCTTGTTTTTTATTTTGTATTATTTTTGGATTCTTGTTCGAAACTCTACAAAATATATATATATATATATATATATATATATATATATATATATATATATATATTAATACTAAACTAGAAATAGTATGTTTTTCCGAAGTAAATAAAAGTAAACAGGGTATGACCTGTTTCTGACATTTTCTATTATTTTCTGACATATATCAAATATACTCTTTAAGAAAGTTTTGTTTTACACGCAAAACTGTAGAAAATTATATGTCACCTTCGGTTGTGGAAAACTATATAAATCCACCGTATCATACTCTAATGCTTCTTTCCCGTAACTTTTATTTTGAGATTCATAACAATAATAATAATGAAGAGTTCCATTAAAAAATACAATGGGCATCTCCATTTATAAAATATAAATTCCTTCTCATAATTAATATTTATTTCGCGGAAGACTATAGTCTGCTTATAATAAAGAAATGCTTAAAGCTAAACCCCTCATAATAACTTTAGTCGTTTAGAGAAAAAAAAACCAAGGCAAGTATACAATTTTGAGATATTCATGAATCATTGTAATATAACAGCCGTATAAAAATAATATATATCCTCATGAAAAACGCTGTTTACATTTCCAGACGCTTCTTTGTAAAAAAAATTCGCTGTAAGTAACTTATCATAAACCTTTTTTATTCTTAATTAAGCACGAGAAGAAATTCAAGAGGAAAAGAGTTGAATATTTATAAAACTAAATCAACGCGGAAAAAGAATTTCTTCTCTACTGAATTAGGTTTAGTTAATTGTGGCGGAAAAGCTTTACATTTACTTTTTATGAATATTATTGTAAATTTAATATAAATAATCATATTAAAATTAGATTGCATATAGTAAAATGTAGAATTTATTTACATGTAAGTTGACATAGACAATTCACAAGTTCAAACTCAAAATTGCATATTTCATTATATAAAATGGATAACATATAGTGGATTGGTACATTAGTTGTCTACCCTTGGGTATTATATTTTTGTATGCATTACATATTAGATTTTTTATATCAGTACATGATGATGAATAGATAATCAGTAAATCCTTATTATACATATGACATTTTCTCAAACAAATCACATAAAACATATTTTTAATAATAGTGTGTTTCAATTGTCGCTATGGGCAGATCAGGTTATAGTTTGGCCTGAGTTTTTGCTATGTTCTCGGATATATGATAATGTCATGTACCTTACATCCTACATCTGAGGTAAATCTTGTCAGTGAGCTTTTTTATGTACTGTCAGTACGTCAGTCTGTTCGTGTACGTAATTTGTCGAATAGTAGTGTCTTGGCAATGTGCTTCTCGATTTGTCTAAAACAATTCTTAGCGCCTTGTTTTGTGCAGTCTGTAGTTTCGATAAATTCGTCTCTGTTGAAAGACGTTTTCATTATAACATTTCATTGTTATGAAGAATGAATTTGTGTTAGATAGCTTTGTATAAAAATTTCATAAAATTATATTAAAAATCGTTTATAATTGCCAAGTGAATTGGTAATATATTCTGATTTAAAATTATTGTAAAACATCAATAAATTAATAAATACACGTTTAGACACACAAACACACACACACATATATATATATATATATATATATATATATATATATATATATGATAGTTTTGTCGACGTTGATACATTTTTGTAATATTTTTGCAGCCTAACCGTCGAATTAAAAAAAGATTAAATAACAAAATTATTTATTCCATTAAACGTTTCGACACTTGATGTGTGTCATCATTCAGTAATCAAATCAGGAAAAACAACAGAAAACATTAATTATGATGTATAATTGATTGAACACTAAATTTGTGTAAAATAATAAAATACTATTATATATATATATATATATATATATATATATACTCGTATATATATATATATATATATATATATATATATATATATATATATATATATATAGATATAGTGAGGTTTTTCTTCAGATGGTGAAATAATATGATAAAATTGTTTCTTAGGCCAGGGCTTCTTAAACTTTTTTATACAGCGACCCCCCTCAAGCTTAGGAAATTTTAAACGACCCCCTCCTCCAAATAATAAAATATATATTAACCGTTATCGCACTATTTTACAATGTAAATAAAATAAGGATTGAAGAATATGTACCCATTCATGTTATATATAATTGGAAACGTTGACATAAAACTATATATATATATATATATATATATATATATATACCCCTGGGGGTCGCGACCCCCACTTTAAGAAGCCCTGTCTTAGGCAACCATCCAACAATGAACATTTAAAATAAAATGAAATAAAAACATTTTCTTTCAATAATCAATTAATTTAAAAAAATTAATTTAATAAAAATTAGTAGAAAGAAATAAAAGTAATTGTGTAAAAGCTTGCAATTTGCATATATAAAGCTTTACTAATCGTATATATTAAACTTAAAACTAAAGATTAAAATTATAATTAATTAAAATTAATTCATAAGATGAATATTTCAAATAAAATTATGAAAGTAAACTTCATTTACGTTTGTTTCATATTTTAACAATCTTGCCATGAATTTTAAATTCAGTAATTGGGTTAAACAAACACTCTACTTTTATAATTTAAGAGAACAGTTATTATCTTCCACTGGTTTGCATACAATAGAAGCTTTAAATCGTGTAAAATGTTTCAAATAATTGTATTTCATCGATACCGCATTTTCGAAATCATTTAATAAATATACCTTAAAAATTAAAAAATTAAATTCATTGAGTCATCAATATAATTAGCCTATTTAGTATTATGACATAATTTGATTGAAAGCATATCATGTGGATAATACATAAAAACTTCCGTTACATTAGATATATTTGAATGATGAAGAGTTAGAGCATTTTTGTAACACGACATTATTCGATAGGAACTTGAACGATATTAGAATACTTTTTTCTCTTCATTGGAAATGCAAACCATCCTGCATAATATTGATAGCTTCTGTCCGTCGGCGCAATATACAGAACTGTGCAGACCCGTCTTTTTTGACATATGTAATATAAAATTTATCTATCACAAAAATTTTGGTTTGCGTTATTATTGTCTATTTTTTTCTTATTTTACCGCTAATTTCGTTTCAAATTCATCAATATATGTGATTGTTAAATTTTATAAATAATATGTTGATCAACTTAAGAAAGTCATACCTGGTTTTAGTTGAAGCAAAACCTTGGAGTTACTTGGAACATACAATAATTATAATACAAATTCAAGTGAAGAAGATTGAATAGAATATATAGTTTGTAAGATGTGGGCACATGTGAATTGTGTTACAGAAGGCATTATATCTTTTATTTGTGCTGTAATTTAAAATTGATATTATGATGATATTAATTGTAGTTCACGTTGATTTATGATAAAAATGTATAATCCAGAAGATGAGTTTACTGTTTCTCAAGATTACTGTTTCTTTATTTATTAAGGCATTATATATTTTATTTGTATTAATTCTACTTTGAATTAGTTTGTAAAAAATATTACGTAAAAATAAGTCATTTAAAAAAAGAGTAACTAATAAATTATCAGAGGCATTATTATCGTTTTTTGGTGTTACTACCTGCTCCGGCTAATGTTACAACTAGAAATTGATTAATTGTGAAATAATGAACAACAATCGTAGAATTATTTCTACTTGTTTCAGTAGAAACTATCCATCTTCATTTCATAGAAATAAAATCGGTGTATCTCAAATTCAAATTCTCAATATTAATTATAATATATTAATTGAAATAACAATTTTAATTATAATAATATTAATTCAAAAATAAAAGTTGTTACAACAAACTCCTGATATTTTCATATTTAAAATTACTTAATTTTTCGTGGCTATTATTATTAATAAGTTGCTAATAATAGGTAATATTTTCCAAGAAAAAAATAAACTTTCACTCAAGTATGGATTTTTAAGGTAATTTTTTTATAGTGAAGAGAGATACAATGAATGTGATGTTCTTGCATTATGAGTCTGTCTTCTTACAGAGAACCAATAAGATATAAATATATGTAGGAAAAGTTATCATTTATAGATACATAAAACATATTTCAAGATATGGGATACGATTAGAATTTCAAATGACAAAAGTATATATAGCAATAATATTTTTTAATATTTTACCTTCGATCTAACGGCATTTTGGATTCAAGTTTATTAAGCACGTACTTTTAGTAGAAACCGTTCGTGACACAGACACAGCACAATTGGCATGAAAACTGCGATTTTCACACTTTAGCACTTTGGAAAAATAGCGTACACTCTTCACACATTATTTTCACACTAACACTTGACCTTAGTACATATATATTTTCGCACTCAGGTCACGAACACAGGATTTCGGAACAAATCGACTTCATGTTTTTCAAAGAGACACGAATGTCTGATGTATTTTTTGTGTCACAAAATGTTTTTTAGTATGTGAGTTTATCTAAAATATTTCAGCACGTTATATTTATATGGACAAGGTTTTAATATTTATATTTTGCTAGAATAAGCGATATTCGAAAAGAATAAGAAAATACTTGGCATTAATATCATGTGTAATTGAGTGAAATTGTACAATAAAAGTTTTTCACTTTTTATATAATATGCCTGAGTATTCAGCTATAATATACAATGCTTTTAAATTTTTTTATTGTTATTAATATCAATTTAATTCATTTATTAATTCAGTCATTTGCTCAGGTACTTCATTTCTTCAGGTACATTTATAATAGTAATTGTGATCTCTACGTTTATTCTGATCATATCGGTATTCCTTAGAGAAAAAACATTTATACGTAAATAGCCTAATTATTTTGAACATTTCTAAAACATTCGATTTGTATTGATAATGTATCTCAGCGCATTGATGAAAGCAGATTTGGCTTAATATAGGCAAAAGTGGCTCTCTTGGGGAAAAAATGAATAATTTATGTAAGAATATTACCATTTTTAGTCTCTGGATCTATTAAAAATTACTTTCCATATGTTCACAATCAAAATTTCAATAATAATTAATTTAAAAAAAAAATATTTTCCGAAAGATTTATAGATAGTTGGTGCATATTATTATTAATAAATATGTAGTAATTATGTAGTAAGATTGAATATTTCACTTGATATTGAATATGAACATTTGATTCTTATGTTTAATGATTATATTAATTACTAAAATATATCACTTTTTAAAGCTTCTATGACTTCAAGCATTCAGAGTCATATGAAAATCGTGTGCATCAAAATATTTAGCATCCATTCAAAGAACAGTTATAAGTTAAAGTGAAAAACAATTTTTAATAATTTTTAGAAAGCAAATTTTGGGTTTACTATAACTTCATATATAGGACAATATATAAGAAATATTTGATAGCATTATTCAGAACAGTAGCATCGACGAGAAAAGCACACCATCAAAGAAGTAAAGTATGCTAGAATAGTTATAAATTTTAGGTGAAAACCACGTTAAATGGTTGTATATTACGTAGTTTCTAGAACAAAATTTTGTGCGTTGAATTTAATGCTGGCAGATATTGCTGAGGTAAATATGATAAGCAACAGAAAATGCTTGTAAAAAACTTTCTATAGAATAGCAGAATAATCATCAAAGCCCAGATGATGAAAACATAATATTACGGTTCGAGTTTTAAAAAGAAACATCCTGATGAAGAATATTATTGAACAATGGATATTTTGTTCAGAAACGTCAATAAGTTTCCATTTACAAGAAAATATGAAAACCGCACAAAAATATACAAACTTAAATACAATAAAATATTCATGTTTCGTCAATGGTTTAATATTCAAAAATAATATTCTTTTATATTTTTTTCATGTATTATAGTATGACAAATTTCTGATATTTTTGTGAAATAAACTTTGACAAAATAAGTTACATTATTTAATTTAAAAAAATTATTTTCGTTTTAGAATTGATTTGTATGAAAATGCGTTTCTAACATTAAAAATCAGTGTTATTCATTTTTTATATCATTGTCAGATTTTAAATAATAGGATACTAGGAAACGATATCCAAGATGATTTTTCAAACGCTTTAATTGTTTCAATCAATTCATATTTTGAATCACTTAAACATTAAATTAAATATTCATGTACAGAAGATTTATTTATACCATGTCCATATATTTAGTAAGTGTTATTACATACTTTGCATATTTCAAAGTATTCAAATAAGTATTCAAAAAGGAAAGGTTTGAAATCTCACGCCAATGAGTAATTTGTAAATGTTTTATAACTTTAAACTAATTTAATTTTGAAAAACTATATACGATTCCAACCTTTTTCGCACCGCTTTAATAAAAAACTTTGATGCGCACCCTTAATTTTTTCAACAATTTAATTTTATAAATACTGAACTAATATTATCAGACTATAAATTAATATTTATAAAAAATTGCATAGAAATTATATTTTTGTTTTTTTTATCATTCCAAAAAACGCTCCTCTTACAATAGTCTGTCGCTCCCCTGAAGGCCGCGCCCCACATGTTGGAAACCGAGACACTAACTAGTTATAATAGTATAGACTTAGTTTTAAATTTATAATGCTGATTTGAAAATAGGTTCTGTCAGTTTTATTTTTTGTGAAAATTATGAAATGCAAAAATCTGCGTTCAGTAGAAACTATCGGATTTTAATGTATGAATAACACATAGAAAATAAAATATCTAAATTTGTATTATAATTTACCAAAATAAAAAATACCCTTTCTTTTGCTTTATTGGTCCGTCCATCATACAAGTGGGGATAAGAGAGGGAAAGGGTTTTGAAAAAAATCACGAAATATCACATGGAAGAAGGAAGATCTAGTAATAAATCGTAATAAATCCATAATTACACAAAAATATAAAAAAAATTGGAAAACTAAAAATACACGTGATTATGGGATGAGAAAGAGGGGAGTAATTTTCAATATTAATATCACCACGTGTCACCAAAGGGGAACGGGTCCAAAAATCTTTAAAAATGGATTACGTAATTAATGGACTCCTTAGTCTTTTGGCTTTGATTATAATCCGTTTAAGTATTATGAAATTATTTAAATCCTTATATACTGGTAACCCCCGTATGACACGGCACTTATATAACACGGATTCTCTCTAACACGGTTCAAGAATTGAGACCATCCCCCTCATAACAAGGTACTTTCGGGTTCGCATAGCACGGTTTAAGAATTGAGGAAAGTTTTAGTAAAATAAGAAATATAGTAAAAACCTATGAAAAGCAAACTATATTTAATCTGAAATTTGTAAAATCGCCGTACAATAGCTCAATAAATGTGATGCAACTAGCACAAAAGATAACTAATATGTTACTAGAGCGTGTACGTTCTATCGAAAAAAAATTTCTAGGATTATCCGAAGAATATATTAAATATTTCTTAACTAATTCTTTAAATAAAATGAGCATAAAAGTTTAATGAAGATTATTTTATATGTAGTAAATATATAAATATCATTTTGCTAAAAGGAAGTAACGCAAATATATTTTTTTGTAAATAATAATGCACAGATCTGAAGGTAGTATAGAAAACTACTCAGAGGATGAGGATCTCTTGCAAAAAAAAGGATAGCACATACTTGTTAATTATGACGAAAAAAATCATATAATTCAAGTAATATATATTACTTCTTGGTAATTTGTACTAAATACTATTTGAAAATTTCATGTTTTCTCTATGTTTCAGCACATTCTGTATCGTATGAGACCAAATTTGTTATTTATAATTATTAACTTACCGTAGGGTAAGTTATAGTAATTGCAAAAAAATCGAACTTATTTTTTTTTATATATTTTTTCGTTTTAAAAGTTCTGAATATTTTTGGCATATCTTAGAAAAATGGATAATGTGTGCGTATGTGTGTACGGATACAAATTTTCGTCGACGATTTCGGGAACATCGATCAACCGATTTGAATAATTCATAAAACATTCGTATTCATAGGGAGACGTGCTTCTTAAAAAAAATTAATAAATGTAACACTATTTATTATAACATCAAGATATGTAGCATGTTTTTTTGAATTCTTGGAACGTAACCCCTCTTTATGTACTAGTTCTTTGTCCCTTAACACGGATTCGCATAATACGCTAGTTTTCTGGAACTTAACTACCGTGTTGTACGGGGGTTACCTGTATATGTAAATTATGCATAAACTAGCTGTAAGTGAAATTCTGTCTTAAGGCAATTAAGGCATCGTGCCTTAAGGCAAATTGCTGGAACTTCCCGTACCAAAAATTATTATTTTTTTAAAAACGATTAACATTTTTGAAAAAAATTTACTTTGAAAAAATAAGATTTTTGAGAAACTATAAATTGGACAAAAAATTACTTTTTTTTTTGAAAAAAAAAATTTTTTTTTTTAAATTTTTTTTTAAAATTTTTTTTTTAATTTTTTTTTTTTTTTAAAAAAAATTTTTTTTTCTTTATTTTGACATATTGTGGAAGATCTGAACTTGTTTTTCAAAGCAATCGTACTGCTTTAACTGCATAAGGACAAAATATAAAGCGCGTAAGCGCCGCGTCGCTGTCTAACGCATAAGCATTGGTACGGAACCCATAGGAATGTTAACAAAATGTATACTGATTGTTAAAATCTCTATAAAATATCTGATAATTTGATGTGCATATGTCTAATGATCATTTTTGACCGCCAAATGGCTCATTTTTTTACTTTTTCCTCCATATCTCCAAAACCGCTAGACCTACCATCATGAAAATTTTATCGATTCTTCATCTTGTCAATACAAGTAAAATGTTTTTTGAATTATTCAAATCGAACGCTCCGTTCTCTTAAAAACTGAGTTACCGTTTTCGGCACTTTTTGCCCCGTATCTTCGGAACGGCTAGAGCTGCTTTCGCCAAAAACTAATCAGCACGTCTCCTTATCAATACGAATTGAATGTTTTTTGAATTATTCAAATCGGTTGATCCGTGTTCCCGAAATCGTCGACGAAAATTTGTATCCGCACATACATACACACACGTACATACATACATACATACATACATACATACACACACACACACACACACACATACATCCATTTTTTCTAAGGTATGCCAAAATATTCAGAAACCTCTGAAACGTAAAGATATATAAAAATTTTCATTTTTGATTTTTTTGCGATTACTATAACTTACCCTACGGGAAGTTAACAACGAACAAATTGTTTGAATCCTTGTAAATTATGAATTCTCTGGTCTACTTAATTGCATATAAAATTTTTATCATCAATAAAATTGAACAGTAAGTCATTTAATTGTAAGTCAAAATTCCAATCACTCTAAATTTTCTGTTTAGTTTTTGTGGTCGGATTACAGATTATTTGAGCAAAAAATTGTTTTATAAAAATTGTGAAAGATTTTCTAAAATGTTTGTTTTTGTATAAAATTCATTTGGAAGCATAATTGTTGTATAGATCTATTTTACTGTTAAATTAAAAGTCATAAAATATGTAAAAACAAAAACAGTCACTAAAATTTACTACCAAACTCATTAATAACAGAGAACTATCGACGTTGGTTGAAAAGAAAAGTGCCACTGGATTTAAGTCATCAATTTTCCAGATCAAGATGGAAATAACTTAGTCAGTATTAAGCAGAAATTATTGATAAGTGAATAGTTCAGATTATATCATTTTTTTTATTACATCTTTTATTTGCAACTGTCCAGTAAAGAGCATTCAATAAATTTGATGAATTTACAATAGTCGGCCGAAAAGGAATATTGTATACTACAAGGGCATGTTGGAAAAAACAAACAAGTATTTGTTTTTCCATTCGATATAAAATTCACAATATTTTATATCAATAAAATTATTAAATAAGTAAAAAGTTAAAATTATATAATTATCAATTATATAATTTTAACTATTTACTTATTAAATAATTTCTTATAAATAATAATTAGGTTATTTCCATTTTTTCAGGAGAGTTGATGGCTTAAATCCAGTGGCGCCAAGATTATATCAATAAAATATTGTTAATGTTATAACGAAGGGGAAAACAACTATTGAGTTGTTTTTCCAACATGCCCATTTAGTATACAAGGCTGGCGATTGTAAATTCTCCAAATTTATTAAATTTCCTTAACTGGACAGTTGTAAATAAAATAGAGAACAAAAAAAAATTAAAGTCGTATTGCATACCAATTGTTTGTTCAACAAATTTCAAATTAATACCAATTTTGCCAATACCCTCAACACCCACAAACACTTTAACCATTATTTATTACAATCACTAAAACATCGATTTCATTGTCAATGTACTTGTTCATTCACAGAGATACAATATGGAATCATCAACCAACGACTTGAGTCACTCACCGTGCGTTCCTTTCGGCCGTTTGTTTCGTACTGCTTTCGGCGGCTGCGGCGCTGCCGGCCCGCACGATCCGCTTCTCGCGTGCCGCTACGGGCTCGCCGACCTCGACCTACGATAGAACGGAACAACGTATACATAATGCTTTCGACACAGTGAGAGTGTTATTAGATGAAGAGCTGTGGAATAAGAGTGAAAATTTTGAGAATGTGAATTGTAGTTAGTTAAAAGGCGTTCAATTAGCTCACCTCAGTACTAGCTTAATTCTGCAACAAATTATACATGTTTAGAGACCGATTCTGTCAATATTACGTAGAGGTTATGTTATGTAGCACTTTTTAGGGGGCGTCCATTAATCACGTGAGGTTTTTAGGGGAAGGGAGAGTTTGACAAAAAATCACGAAATATCAAGTGAGGGAGGGAGGGGTATAGTAAGATATCACGTGTATTTATTTTTTAACTGTTTTTTTTTAAATCAAACATTTTCAAAAAAAAATTATTCATTCAAAAATTTGAGTTTTACTAAAAATACACGTGATGTTTGGCGGGGGAGGGGGTGTTATTTTGAATATCACCATGTATCACCAAAGGGGAGGGGGGGTCCAAAAATCCTTAAAAGCTCGCTCACGTGATTAATGGACGCCTCCTTATATAAAATGGTACTACATACTGTCAAAAGGCAACGTATTTGCTGTGCGATCAGGCGTTTTACACATAAAATACAACTTGACTTTTAAACCGTATCACAGTTATGATAACATTGATATTTTGACATTTGTGCGTTTTCTAGGCTTGGTTTTCTATCTAAAACAGCTGACTGCACAGCAACCACTAAGCAAACCAATAAATACGGTTTAGATGTTCAAGTAGCCACATTCATCATTCATTATATAGGTGAGTTTTGGTTTTATACTCAGTGAGCACATTTTTAACTTCCCAAAAGCAAATATTGTTATCCCCAAAAAATCCGATTTACAAATTTTATGTTTTCTCTACGTTTCAACTCATTCTGTATCGATTGAGACCAAATTTGTTATATATAATTAATAACTTCCCGTAGGGTAAGTTATAGTAATTGCAATAAAATCGAAAATGATTTTTTTTATATATTTTTACGCTTCAAAGATTTCTGAATATTTTGGCATAGCCTTAAAAAAATGGATGTATTTGTGCGTGTGTGTGTGCTGTGTGCGAATACAAATTTTCGTCGACGATTTCGGGAACACCGATCAACCGATTTGAATAATTCAAAAGGCATTCGATTTTTATTGATAGGGAGACGTGCTGATTAGTTTTTGGTAAAGGCAGGTTTAACCGTTCCGATGATACGGAGCAAAAAGTGCCAAAAATGGTAACTCAGTTTTTAAGAGAACGAAGCGTCCGATTTTAATAATTCAGAAAACATTTTACTTGTATTGATATGATAAAGAACTGATTAAATTTTTGCGAAAACAGGCCCAGCTGTTATGGACTCTCAATCAAAACAAGTTAAAAAAAATGTCATTTGGCGGTCAAAAATGTTTATTGGACATATATACATCAAATTATCATATATTTTATAGAGATTTTAATAATGTGAACACATTTTGTGTAATTTTTGTTTGGGTCCCGTACCAAGATTTTTAATTACGGTACGGGAAGTTCCAGCAATTTGCCTTAACGCACGATGTCATACACGCCACTAGTTGTGATAAATATTATACCGATAGTTAGATAATCACTCTAATAATTCTGTTCATATATACAAAGTTGTGGTAGTGCTAAAGGTCTTCAATATTATTTCTTGGCAGCTTAAAACTGCAACTTTATGATATGGCTCAATAACATATGAGTGAAGTTGCATTTTATGTGTAAATCACCTATTTGCATAACAAAAACTTAGCATTTTGATAGTATCTAGTAGCATTTTGCATGAGAAGTGGTACATAATATCGCCTTGCAATGCATTGGTCTATTTTTCAGCAGAATCAGTTGAAAAAATGTTGAAATAAGTATTTTGGCGATGTTGGCGACGATAGATTTGTAGTCTAAAATATCATACCAAAAATCGCCAAAATACTTATTTCAACATTTTTTCAACTGATTCTGCCTTCTCGTAGGCTTATATTTATAAGCCTACGATAAGGGGTTGAATTATAAAAATTCTTCAAAGTTTAGAATTTTGTCAGAATCAGAACCTATGCCGAAGCATCAGTACGTCCTGTGGCGATTTGTAGTTAGCTACTGATTATAGCTTACAAATAAAATACATTTTAAGTACGCGAAATCTATGTAATGAAATGTGGTAAGCAAATTAATTCATGCAGTTAGGAATATTAAAAGTAAGTTTGACATCGTTTAATAGTAGTATATAATTGTATTTGTTTGCATCTTAATTTGACTTTTTTTTCATGCAATACACATAATTGAAATAAAATAAAATACTTAATAGTGAATTTATTATAATGAACGTATATGTAGAAACCAAAAAAGGGTTTCTTTAACACCAATGTTGAATCAATGAATAACAACTATTGTTATTAATTATTATTTCCACAACATATTTGTAGAATTAAATATATAGTACTACTTTATTTACAAGATTTACAAACTTGAAATAATATAGTACTGATTGATTTCATGATGATTAAAAAATAAATACATTCTGAAATTGACCAATGTGATGCAACATAAAATGGATAATTATACATATCTTGCAATGTCACTATACCAATAGTATCCCCGCATGCCTTGTATTTGTAATTTGAAGTAGATTATTGAAAAAAAAACTTTCAAAACACTGGATCCCTTATTATTTGGAACTATATACACCACCATTATTGGACAGGGAAGTCCATTTCCCTCTTTTAACGTTTATTTTGCACAAGCACAGAATTCGCAAGTTTTTTTGTCGCCTTTCCGTTGAATCCTAGAGCGAAACGAGTGTCGGATTTAAGAAGAATTGAGTACTCACCGCAAACTATATCAATCACTATTAAACTACTTTGACTTTGATACATTTCATGTTGATGTCTTAAATTAATAAAATCGTTATTCACTAAATTTAGTAACAACATAAAAATAGAGGTTGTTTGTCAAGGAAAATATTTTTTAATAATTTATGCGTTTCAACTACGAAAATGTACAGTAGTGTTATTCGATTTAAACGACAGTTGCCATATAGACTACAAAAAAAAAACTACTTTATGACAAATCAGTTTATCAATGAATCACAAGTATGATATTTCTGAATTTAAAAGTAAAATTTCAAAGTTCAACATTTTTGTTTTTTTCTTCAATTAAAAAAGCTAAAATTTTTAAATTTAAAATTAAAAATGTATGAAAATTGATGACAAACAAGTGTTTTATTTTTTTTTTTTTCGTTTTTTAAGATATTATGAAAAGTAAAAATGTATTCTCATTTGTTGAAAAATAAAATGATACTTACTACTGAAGATAATACTTATAAAATATTAAAACCTTTAGGTATTAAATTTTAAACAAAGTATTGCTAAAAGAAGAAACTTTTCCAGAAATTTCTTGACATTTCATATAGCCAACGTGGATGTACATTTCACAATAGTGATATTATTTTTAATATCTTTGCGAAATGAATATCTATAAATAATTTAAATGTAATAAAGAAATTCTATATTTAGATATAAAATGTTTTTGTTTGACCCACTCGAGTCTATTTTCATACTAACATAGTTAAATTACGAATGCAATTCAGTTAAAGTATAAATCTATTTATAGATATGTGTAGGCAAATAATACTTTGATAGAGATCATCGAAATGTGAATATCTCTTTTATTGCTTTAAAAAGTAATCATCAAAGAGGTAATTCATTTTTTCGAAATTTCATCTCGTGCAAGGATATTAATATTAAAATTAAAATTGCAATTCCCATTAAACAGCACGCTTTTAAAAATTGTATTTTAACTGTATGTGGTAAACTTTAATTATACATGCGTCCCAAGCATATTTCAAGTGATACTAAATTTCATATTTTGGCAA
Organism: Ctenocephalides felis; assembly: GCF_003426905.1. NCBI lineage: Eukaryota > Metazoa > Arthropoda > Insecta > Siphonaptera > Pulicidae > Ctenocephalides > Ctenocephalides felis. Next base: position 50,356,494 of record NW_020537758.1, read on the forward strand.
ATGGTTACTGACGTTTGATATTGGATACAAAGCAGAAATTCTGCCCATGGCATAATTAACTTCCCCAAAGGAGAATTTTATGTTTTCATCAATAAATCCGATTTGCTAATTTTATGTTTTCTCGACGTTTCAAGTCATTCTGAATCGAATGAGACCAAATTTGGAACAAATATGTGTATGTGTGTATGTGTGTGTGAACAGATTTTTTGCCGTAAATCGAAGTTTTCTCAAAAACGGCTGGCCCAATTTCAAGAACTTAAAAGCCATTCGATGTATCTCAATGAGGATTATTGTTTGTCAGTTTTGTGCGACGATCGGCCAAGCCGTTTTCTTACAAATAGCAGAAAAGTGCAATTCTGAATTGATTTTGATAATTCAAAAACCGTTCGAAAGATATTAGTTGGGAATCGTGCTGATTAGTTTTCGGTGGAAATCGGCCGGGCAGTTTTCTTGTAATAACGTGTAAACATTTTTTTTCGACGATTTTTAGTATTATTTTTTTGACGGTAGATACCATAGTCTTATAGATTATACTATAATATTACGGCTCTACGACAAGTCGTTCAATTTTAAAAATTCGTCAAAGTTTGCAAAAGTTAGTATCGTTTTTTTGGCATTTGTCAAAATTAGACCTTTGATTGACGTTTTTTCAAAAACGCCTGAACCGATTTCAGAGATTTAAAAGCCATTTCATGTATCTCAATAAGGACTATCGTTCGTCAGTTTTGTGCGACGATCTGCCAAGCCATTTCTTTGTAATTTGGACAAAAGTGGTATACCTTTCGCCCACATTTAAGCTCACACTACCGAATCGATTTTAAAAAATCAAAAACTGTTCGAAAGATTTAAGTTGGGAATGATACTTTTTGTTTTAGGGGAAAATCTACCGAACCTTTTTCTTGTAATTAACTGTTGAAAAAGAAATTTAAGCCGATTTTTATGGAACCTTTTTGATGATATATATCAGGTCTAATAGAACTTACTGAAATATCACGACCTTACGACAAGTACTTTAATTTTAAAAATTCATCAAAGTTTGAGAAAATGAGTAGTTTTTTGACGTTTGTTAAAATTAGACGATTTAAGACGCAACAGGCAATAAAATAGATGAACCTTAAAATGCCTCAAGACATATGCTAAATGTATCCAATGACTTTTTTAACCATTTTGCCACAAGTGCTTTCCTCAGAAGTGACACTCGCATAAGGATCAGTAAATCGCTCAAGAATTTGTTTCACAACATTCTCTAAGACTCTCCAACCACTATTAGTGTAAATATATTTCAAAATTAAACATTACATTTCTGAAGAACGAAATTAGAATTCCCAATAATTTAACTCGGAGTGATAAATATTGAAAAAAAGACTACATATCCAATGTCTGCCATAGACGACACTCGTATACACGGAATATATGTTGACAGGGAAACTTGAAATTTCATAAATATTTAGGCCTTCTTTTATTAATAAACAAATTATTGTTTAATAAGAATTGAATTTTTTATAAGTTAGCACGTTGTCTACCATTTACAGGATGATTCGTAGATTGCAATCATTTTTAAGACGCCAACTACAAGTCATCTCGTCCTGCAATATAATATTTTATCAATTATGAACACTGTTTAAAGTTTTGATGTAAACGATGCACTTGAATTAGAAGTTTTAATTATGTAATGTGATCGATTCGAGTTGTCATTTTTGACCAGATTTTTCAAAACTGCCGCGGTAGTCAATGTGTTACGATTCACATTCGATCAAATTAGTAACACAATAATTGTTAAGAGCTAAATTTAGATTTTCGAGGTTTTAAGATATGGCGGTGCTCCCAAAGATTTCTGCTTTTACACTTCAATGTCAAGTGACTTTCACTTTCTCTTTTTGCGTCAGAAAAGGTATTGCAATCGTTCTTACTCAAAATGGGTCCGATCCAGCTATCCTTCCCGATCATAATTATATCATGTAGAGTTTTTCCTTCTTTGCTCTTTACCTTGTCGGTACATTTTACGAAGTCCATTCTTCTTTAAAACCGCACCTCAAAGCTCTCGAGGTTCGTTTTACTTACTTAGTTAATTTAAATTTAGCATAGATGAATGCGTTTACATTCGGCATACATCTCACTTTCATCATTTCCCAGATTTATGTCGGAGATAACTTTTTCTTTTGGCATCCCTGATTATATTACATCAGCTTGGAAGACCAGACCAGGCGGTGTGAGGAATGGAAAGCGTCGGGCTTTTCGGTGGGCGTTCGCGTATTACGCGCCTATGTTTTCGGTTTAGATAAGCCCTCTTGTTGAGTGGGGATTATAAATGGCGCAATAGATGTTTGTGGTACTGACAAAATAACTCTATTCTACACATAGACAGAGCAGTGTATTATTAACCAGCTAGCTTTAATCCTTGGCGGTTCGTTACTGAAGATAATACTAGGTTGGAGAAGATGAGCGGTTTTATGTGCCCGATGCAATATAATGAAACTAATTTCAGGAATGGTCATGGGAACTTAGTAAATTAAATTTATAATATACGAGATTTTGAATCATAATTGTAAAGTAATTCAATATTTATCAGCAGCGAGATAACATACGTTCACAATATTGGTGTTTGGTGTATGGTATATGACAATTTTTGGCTTTGACCTAATCCACATTAAACTACACAATTCATAAAAAATAATCTGTAGACCCTGACGGTTAAATTCATTTTGATATTAATCAAAATTTGCATAAAATAGCATGAAAATCAAATATCTAGTGTATTTAGAAAAGATTAACTAAGTTAATTATATCCGGGATTCGATTTTTGTCATCTTTTATGTTCTGAAATATATTTATATATATATATATATATATATATATATATATATATATACAAATTTTTAGATGTTTCATGGCGTAACAGTTAAACGCACTGCCTGCACTTGTAGTGAGTTTGAAACTCCGCTCTGGATAACCTAATATCATGCAGTAGCACCTAGGAGTACTCTAAGATATTTAGACCCCTCTTTCTTTTTGGTGATACATGTTGATATTCACCTGCATTTTGGTACCTGTACTTTTATTTATTTAGTTATGAGAAAACTCTGTAGAATTTTTAAATAAAGTATTTTTTTTTTAAATGTCTGATTTAAAATAAAAATCAGTTCAAAAATAAATACACATGATATTTTAGTATACCTCTCCTTCCCCCGCGTGATATTTCGTGACTTTTTGTCAAAACCCCACCCCCTCCCCCTAAAAACCTCACGTGATTAATAGACTCCCCTAATATCAATTTTTATTTGGAAATATAGACCAACAATATGTTTGAAAATAGCCTATTTTGAGCACTGTGGTGTGAAATGGCAAGGAAAAATTTTTCACGCTATGCTTTCCTAACTCGAGGGCAGTACTATTCATTATTTATCATTATACAAATTTAATTTTGGAGATGAAGATACACGCAGGTCAGATATTATGAAGTAAGTATTGAGAAATTATTTGAATATTTTGAGGATAATTTTGTCTGAAAATCCGATTTGCTAATTTTATTTTTCCGTTTTCTCAAGTCATTCAAAATTGAAAAAAAGTATGTGTTTGTATATGATTGTGTACATGTGAGTAAATTATTTATCTTTTGTCGACGATTTCTTACAAATGGGTTTCGATTTGAAAAATGTAAGAACCTTTTAATCAAACTTGATAAAGATTAGCTTTTGTTAGTTTTGCGAGATGATCGTCAAACAGTTTTTTTAGAAACAGGTAAAAAGGGGCAAATTTTCGTTTACGCTTTCGAAAAAAATGTTCTGATCCGATTTTAGAACCGATCATAAGAGAATGTTAATTATTTTGTGTTTTAATGAAACTTGGCTTGAATAGAGTTCCTAATATGAACGAAAATCCTAAAACATCATATTTCTACAAAAAGTACTTGAATTATAAACATAATATTCATTTAAATTTGGAATGTTGAGCCGAGCTTTGAGCCCACATTGATTATAATATTTATATTATATTATAATTCAATTATAATTATATTATAATTTTAATTGACTCATTTTCAGTGGAAGCGAAACTATTTTCGAAATCAATAATCACAATTTTATTGATTAAATCGATTATTTACACGTATCGACAAGTTTGTGGGGGTTGTTCACATATGGTAAATCGATACATTACAATATTATATGAGTTTAATATTTTATACAACCTGCTCTATAAAAAAATACCCTTACACCTACTTATATTCTAAATTCTTTTTATTTTTGAATCATTTAATTTAATTTGCATTGCAACAGTTTAAAATGCGATTAAAATTGATGCTATTATGTATAAATCTATGATATTATTTTGGAACGTTTACATTTGTTATAATTTATATTTAAGCATTTCTAATAATTCTATTTAGAAAAATTCTAATTTCTAATTAGAATCTAATTCGAAACACGTTCCGTGGTGTTTACAACTGATTATTTTGCAATTATGTATAAATTAAAAAAAATATTTTGCTATATATTTCAATTATTCATGAAATATGCGCACAGTTATATTCAAAATACATTTCTACAAGTTGTCAGTATGCGAACCGTATTTTTAATGAAACATGAAAACATGAGCCAGGAAATTAGCTGTCGTTTTATTTTCAAAGGTTTTCCATTTGCCATTACGAGAGCCGCTGCATGTGACAGCAAAAAACGATAAGTGAAAATGAGAAAATACCGACGGAGTCTTTAATATTCAGGGTACCCTTTTCTTTTTCTACTTGTGTTCAGTTTTCGTAGCTCACTTTGTCACAAACCATTGTAATGAAAATTGTTTAAAGTTCATCAGATATAATTAGCTAAGCGAAAGGTCCAATTTGTTTTTGAGCAATTATACTGTGAACACCAAACCAATTATATCAGAACAAATAATACATATCGAACAAACAACTATCTCATTATCTTCAGTAAAACTCTCAGATAATTCATCATTGTAAAATGTGCTTTTTTGATGTTTTTCAAAAATTTGTCACCTCGTTCATTTTACTCCACAGGTGGGATATAATGGTACAGGCATGGGGCCAAGAGGTCCATTATTTTATTTTGAATTTTAAAAAGATTATGCGAAATAATAAGTGTATTATTCATCCAATGCAAAATATAAATTTCATGGGCACATTTTTGACAGATATAACTTTGATCGGGTGTTTCGTCAGAATCAGCAGAATAATTATTTATTTAATTTATCTTTTGTATAGTTGCTCTTATTAACTTGTATAATATTCGGTGTTTTATGCATATTAGTTTATGTTCTTATAAATCTAATAATTATGGCAACAAATTAGTTTTGGGAAAAATAGATAATTGAAAATCTAAAACAGTTTTGGAATAGAATATGAACAAAGAATATGAAGGCTTGAATTTATATTCGTTAGAAATGGATAGATGAAAATTGATATGTTTTAGTAATATACTACAAGAAAATAAGAATGATAGGAGTAGATATTTAGCCACATTTCATGGCAACTGAATAATAACGTTCTGAGATTTTTTTTATAGTAATAACTTATTTTATAGAATTTGTCTCTTAACTACAAACAGCAACTAGTCAACAGTAATTAAATTATTCCTAAATTTTTGAATTATAGTTAGTGGAAAACTAATATTTTGTAACACGCTATTCGATTAATATAACGCATACATATAAATCTCAGTACTATTTTTACTCGTTATATTATCATACTTTTAGCTTAATGGTTAATAATATCTCAGAATATTTATTGTCGTAATATATACAATATTTTTCTCTTAGACAGTAATTACGTATATACATAAGACTATACAGAAGAACATAATTTAATAAGGAGAAAAAAGTCTCTTTGTTTCATACTGATGGAAAAAAGTAAAAGCTGGTCGTAAATTTTCTTTTTGGGCTGTGTTCTGCATTTTCTCAAGGAAATTAAAATAGTCACATTTATAACATGGATTATTGCAAATATTTGAGATTTGTTTATTTAATTATATAGTAATATAATTCAATTAATAGTAATTATATAGTAAAATATCCTTGAATATACTGTTAATAAAAAATATATATAATTTCACTAAATGACTTAAAGAACTAAAACCAAATCAAACTACAGGTGGAAAAAAAATTAATAACGTAATTGATATTATGGATTATTTATACCTTTTTTACAGATAAGCATGAAAATTAATTGTATGTATCATTTTTGAAATTAATTGCATCTAGTTCGTTATAAGTTACATCGAACCTAATTTAAAATTTAATTAACTACAAAATTAATATTATATTAAATATACAATCATTTAGAAGAAATTTGTGACAATTCGTAAATATGCATTTTAACTTATATCATCAGTGTCATAAAGATTTCGTTTTCGAGCAAAATTTAAAGTACGTAAACAGTCGCCAAATTTTAAATTTGTTGTTAAACCAGCTAATTGAAATTTGTTTGCAATATCTTAAAACAGTAGTTGAATTTTGAAAATTTAATATTTTGAATACTTCAACATTATTGAATAATGTATTGGATAATATTTTTGTATATTATACACTTTTTCGCTATCTATATTATATATTTTTCGTATTGAATACTTAGATTATATATTATTTAGATTTTTATTTAAATGCAACTACTTTTACAGACTTCAAAAATAATTTAATTAAAATACTATGCATACTTTTCAATGATGAAATCTCGCCCACATTTGCTACAGGCGTTAAAAAATAAAGGAATTTTGACGTGATTCTCGGACATTTTTCATGTTAAATATGAGGAAATCTAATATTATGAGTTTTATATATATATATATATATATATATATATATATATATAATGTGTATGTGTGTGTATAAAACAGAAAACCTGTTTTTTGAATCTACGTATTTATTCTGGATGTTTTGGTACAAGACGCGTTTTTTCTATATTTTCCTATGTTTATGTAATTATTTGTGAAAATAAAGGGATATGGTTGTGCCACTTTTTGTTGATCAGTAATAATTTTGTTAATTTACCAGTTATCTGGAAGCAAAGTTAATTAAATGATAATTTGAACATCTGTCTACGTAGAAATACTGAAATACTATCCTTAAATACAATGAATTAGTCACAAAAATAAATTAGACAAAAAAAGAGCGAGTGTCACAACCGTCCACACCCTCAGTACGGTTGTGACAGGCATAAATATACGTTATAAACAATATAAATGAACAACAAAATGGTTTAAAACGACTTTTGTTTCCAGAAATTTGTGCTCAACATAACTATTTGAACAAGTAAAATAATTATGAATATAATATAACAATATATAACAAAACATTAATTTTTAAACAAAGTTAACAAAAAATAAAACAGAATTATGCGATCACTTCCTTCTTATAATTAATATGTCACCGTCACGAATAGTGTTATTATAATAGTCTTCTTTAAAATCAGTCAAAATGTTAACTAACTAGTGGTGTATGGGATTGTGACTTAAGACAAATTACTGAAACTTTCCCTGTCGTAATTTAAAACTTTTAAAAGCTTTAAAATTTTTTGAAACTTTAGTAAAATTAGATTTTCGAGAATTTCAAATTTTTTGAAAAAAATGTTTTTTTGAAAAATTTGAAAGTTTTTTTATGATTTGCAATCTTGTTTTTTTGCAAAGCAGCCGCGATGCGTAGCTGTTTTAGAGACGAAACTTAGGAGCGCGTATGCGTCGCGTCGTAGTAAAATACTGTTCTGGACAGTATAAAATATTCAACTGCAAAAGTGTATAACTGTTTTTTATCTCCAATAATTATTCCATTCATACAATTTCTATCAGTTTTGAAATAAAATTAATCAATTTATATACTATCAACTACTGCTGAGAACACCTGTAATCACCATGCATTCGCTATTATAAAAGCAATATATAATACTGTTGGCATTTTGTACTACGTAGCACATAAATATGTCAGCTTGCATGACGGAATGCAATAATCGTATATTGTTGTCCGCGGGATTGTATATTGTATCGGGGAAAATAGCACATGAGGGAAAAATAATTTTCCAACGACGCAGAAACTTTAACCGGCTTTTCCCTCTTTCTAACCCTACGATATCAATAATGAGATTTTACAAGATCCTTCTATTTTCTAACTTTTGTTCTTTCGGTCTTCGATCCATTACTTGTAATATGAACTACTAAACTCATGGGAGTTTCATATATGGAAAAGTATTATTGTGAGAGTTGACATTAATCGAGTGTTTTTCTGGGTTTAACTAAAATGTTTAAAGAATATATATATATATATATATATATAAAATAATATATATATATATATATATATATATATATATATATATAGGGTGTATAGGGTACGGAATGAAATTATAGAAAATGAATTCTGACAATTTTGCCGTACAATTAACATACTAGTATAGATAATTAACTTGAATAACTTATTATTATAATTAACTAAACTGAGATAACGTCGAACAACTAAAAAGTTGATGACTTCATCATCTATAACACATCTTTTTTGATAAATTGTAGTACTTAAACATATTTGAGCGAGGGTAGAGCGATGTCTAAAGGTCCACTACAATTATCTCAAAAACATAACAGTATGGCATTTTTAACAATACTATTTTCAAAGTATAAAGTGTTTCAAAGTAGAGGGCAAAAAATGTGTAACCATTCAATTCCTTAAATCGGATGACTTCGATATCAGAAGACGAACGGCCACGATATAAATTTCTTAACGAAAGTATTTCCTTCGTTGTTATTATCCTTAGCGTTTGAGCACTGTTATTTAGTTTCCGATATCTGAATATAATTTATAGCTATACGTTATTTAATTTTTTTATAAGATGAATTTTTAAGTTAGTTTGAACAGTTCTTTATATAACCCCTAAAATACATTTCATGCCCGGTTGGAGTAGAAACCATCTGAACCTTTACACTGCCAAGATATAAACAATATAAATATAGTAATTAAAAAAGTAAAATATGATTCAAAAAGCAGTTTTACAAGAAATAAATTAATAGTTGTTTCAGCTCTAATTACAGTTCCATACGAAGGTTGTATAAAATGTAATCTTTGTAAAAAAGCTCATAAAATGTGTAGTACTTCAAACAGAAGTTGTATTTACCTTTACATTGAATTCAACTAAACGTAGAATCTGATTATGATAAATTAAACAGAAATGTCTAATGATCATAATTTCTAATTTGAACTAATATTCAAAATGCATCGCATTGATTAAATAATAAAGATAATAATCCGTTAAAGTTCTGTAAAGCTAGAAATGAAATAGTGGAACTATTTGCCTCCTGCTATTCACTTTTTAATTCACTTATGGAGTAAAAAAGACCGAATAACAAATTTATAAAATTAGCAGAAACATAAATTTTACTTATAACTTAGAATTTTACTGAACATAGTTCAATAGTCGTTTTCTTATATGTTATTGGTTGCGATGAAGTTGTATAATAACTAAAATTGGACCTTTGCATCCCGCTCTACCCTATTTCAAAACATGTACTTTAAGTCATCTAAACAATTGTGCTGGATGATGAAGTCATCAACTTTTTAAATCAGACAAGCTTTATCTCAGTTTAGTTAATTATAATTATAAGTCATTAAAGTAATTATCTATACTAATATGTTAGTTATAAGGCAAAATTGTCAGATTCATCTTCTCATATATAAAAATGAATTGCAAAATGTGTATGTAAGCACATAACTCAACAACGCCTGGATCAATTTGGCAAATTCTTTTTTTTAAATATTAGTTGTAGTACAAGGATGGTTCTTACGGCGAGAAAAAATCGAATAATTGCCGGGATATGCCTAAAAACAGCCCTTCTTTTTCACATACAAACGTTTTCTAAATAAAACGTAGAATCAGTTTGAGCTTCATTGCTATAATATAAAGTTCATATTAAATTACAAGCACTCACTGTTATCTAAGGCATGTCCAGCCGTTTCGAAGATACGGAGCAAAAAGTGCCAAAAATGGTAATTTTGGAAGTAAAGAATTAAATGATGGAATTTGAATGGACGAAATAAAGAATTGATTAAATTTTTAGAAGGGCTGGTCTAGCGGTTTCGGAGACACAGAACAAAATGTAAAAAATAATATTTAGCGATCTAAAATGATCAATAGACATATGCATATCAAATTATCAGATATTTCATAGAGATTTTAAACATGTGAACTAATTTTGTTACAAATTTTTGGGGTCCGTATCAATTTTTAATTCCTAAAGTTCACTTATACGGTTCAAACAAATTTCAAAATTTCTAGATTTTCTTTCAAAATTTTTAAAAATATACAAAATTTTATACATGCTTATATACATATTTAGACAATTAAGGGGTAGACAGGTAAATTGGTAGATATGGGTAAAATGGTGGACAGATAAATTCGTAGATTAATAAAGTGGACGATATGAAAACTGCTAGATAGACTTATTAATAAACTGGTAAATTTGTTGACAGGTAATTGGTAGTCTGATAAACAGGTTGACAGGTAAATGGGTGGACAGGACGAGATATAACAAATATGCATTTTAGTTCAAATTTTTATTTGAAAGTAAAACACGGCGAAGCATGAATGGTTACAGCTAGTTTTCTATAATTTCATTTCGTATGTTAATCATCCACAATTTTACTATAATGTATTTTGAATGCAAAATTTCATCCCTCAGCAATATTTAATCGAATCTAGTTCTATAAAGTATCTTCCGACAAAAAATGCAAAAAATATTCGATACGCATAGGCGGAACTCACAACCATTAGTTCCATTTTTGTAGTCGAAATGTAACATAAAAAACTTCAATATCCTTAGAAGATGGATTGGCGTTTTTGGGATATACATATATCGGCGATGATGTTAGACTTGAATTCGTATGTAAAATCAATTGTGATAAAAAAGGAGCCAAAATTGATGCGGCCTATTGTAATGCTACGGCGTAGAATGCCTTTTGGGTAGAATATAGGCACAGTCGTCGACACGATCGTCGGAACGGTTTTCAGCGGGCGCTCTTTTGCATACATCATGCGAATATTTTTATTACTGCAAACGCGCTCGTTCATAAGTTTTGAATACGTTCTCGTTATGCTATTTGCGGAAACCATTGAAAATTTACATGTTTTAATACTCATGGGAAATAGTTTGTTGTGTTTTTGAACTGCTTGTACTACAATTTGTAGCACTGAAATTATTATACACCTGAACGTACAATACAAAGTACAAACTAGTGGTGTACGGCATCGTGCCTTAAGGAAACTTGTTGGAACTTCCCGAACCAAAAATTTAATTGTTTGAAAAACAATTTGTTATTTTAACTTTAAAAAAATTAGATTTTCGAGAATTTTGAAATGTTGAAGTCGCATACTAACGCATAAATATTGGTACGGAACTCATAGAAATGTGAACAATTTTTGTTTTTATTATCATATACTCTATAAAATATCTGATAATTTGATGTGCATGTGTTTAATGATCATTGTTTAACGCCAAATGGCATTTTTGTTTTAACTTCCTGTAGGGTTAGTTATAGGCACACGCATCCATTTTTTCTGAGGTATGCCAAAATGTTCAAAAATTTCTGAAACGTGAAGATATGCAAAATATTCAATTTTCCAATTTTTTACGATTACTTTAACTATCCTACGGGAAATTAATTAAACGTACATTATAAAGTTGTTTTAAACAATCTAAAGTATTTTCCATGAATATGGAAACTCTGCTGATGATCAATCATGCTGATGATCAAATGTCTCTCTATAGATCAGAAATATATAGATTCTATAGAAAAAATATAAGTTTTCATATTTTAAAGGCATAATGCCTTAAGGCAAATTGCTAAAACTTTCCGTACTGTAATATTTGATTTTCTTTTTTTTGAATTTTTGAAACTTTTCTTCAGCAATGGCGCCGCCTAGCTGTTTCAGAGACAAAATATAGAAGTGGTTTTCACAAATTATAACCAGTCATAAATATTTCCAGAATAATGTTAAACGCTTGTTTCGTAAATATTTATTTTGCTTTATTGCCTCAGATTTATCAATTTGCTAAGAAATTACGTTTTATTGATACAGTTTACTTATCAATGAATGTTTTCAATTGGCATACTTGCAGAGATTATATATTGTGATAATAGACTATTCTCTTAATTAATTTCTTTCTATAAATTAAATATGAAAGCATTTCAAACGATTTGATACGAAGCTCTACGTTGCAGTCTAACGGTGAAACATTAAATAAAATAAAGTAAATTATTTTTTGAATCAGTGAAATCGGACGCTATGATTCATTACTCTAATCAAAATTGTCATTTTTTGTAATTTTTGGAATCAGCTGGAACCTTGCTGGGACTGCCTCTGTCAAAAACTAATCAGCACCCCATCAATGAGCATAGAATGATGTTTGAATCTTTCAAATCGGTTGATCCGTGCTCTCAAAATCGTTGACTAGATTTTGTATTCGCACATACATTCATACTATTATACTACACATACCCTGAAGGGAAATAGAAATCTATTTCGGAGAGTAAACTCTCATAACTAGGCTTTAAAAATAAAACTAAACTGCATCAGAACCACGTTAGAAAATGAGAGTATTCCTCAATATATCATTTAATAAGATATAAAATAAAGTTTGACTATGAGGAATAGAAGAATGTAGATAATCTATGACTTGGGTAAGAACAAAAAAATACTAAGAATTGAAAGCTGAGGCGCAGTCCTCACGAACTAATGGAAGCAACAACTTGAGAAATAAAATATATAAGAATAAGAAAAATAAAATAAATAAAAAAACGAACGAAACGGGTTGAAAAGTGTAGTGTTTCCCCACCATGAATGACTAGAACATCCATGATAATATAAATATCGACAAACAAATCAATAGTGAAATAGTTTGTTTATAATGTAAAGGAGTGTGTAAATGGAAAAAATATCAATTATAAGAAAAATATATTATAAAGCATGAATTATACCAAAATAACCCAAAAAGCAGATAGCAGTCAAAATATTGAATCTTAGATAAACTATTCAATTTTACTTGTTGTCAATGTAAAGTGAGGTCAAACATACAATGTATTATATTTCTAACGATCATCAAATATAAACACTTTTTGTAATGTGTCAATATTTTGCGAATATTTAAAATATTAATATGAATGTAACCAAGAAATATTAGGTAATTTTATAAAATATAAAGAATGTATGTTATTCATAAACTATGAACCATTATCAAAATTGTAATAATTGTGATGAAATTATATTTGAAACGCAAAAGATAATAAATATAGTTATGACTACTTTTATATATGTTTTTCATAATAATTGCAATATTTGTTGAAATACACATTTTGCTACAATATAAGTGTAGTTGTACATTGCGAATATCATTCATGGCCGTCTTACTCTTATAATTGTATAAAGATTGTCTGAAATGAATTATTTATTGATAAAGATTTCTATTTCGAAATCAATTATCTTCAAGTATCAAAGTCTAATACACGTGCGCATTTATAAAATCCTCCGCCAATAAAATTCCTAAGAATTGCGGGACAGAAATCAATTATTTTTAATCTCCAAATGGGTACGTATAATTCCTCTGAAGAATTGCGGATAACAAACGAGTTGCAGATCCATAATCCAAATTCTTAGTCGATTTTCTTTCTCTAATTCATTTGGGAAACCGAATCAAGTTCTGGGAGTCAAGATCTGTAAAATACTACGTGACATTCATCCGAATGGCGGCGATAAATCGCTTCCCTTGTATCCAATTCTCCTGAGAAATAATGATGCGCGTGTTCATCAGTTTTACAGGTAGAAACTTTCAGACTTTTTAAGCACATTCTCGAAATCGAGCACGAACTTGGAATAAAAAATTATGTAAAACAAGTAGAACTTCTTTACTTTCTGGTTAAATTACTTAAACAGAATAAAAATATGAATAAATAGAATACATAATATATACATACATATAAGTATAAATGGGCTTCAAATAAAGTTAAAAGAATATTTATTTATCATTCTAATTATTTATCTATCTAATTATCTCTAATTTTCTGAATTTTCACGAATAATTCCAGCCTTTTTTTTGAAAAACTTCTGTCTTTAGGAACAAGACTCTGTCCTAAAGTTTTTACGTAATTATAAATCAGTTTTAATTTTAAAAATATCATTTTAAAGCAGTTGCGATTGGAACTGGAAGGGACACACCTATGCAAACCGATGCAAGCCTGTTGCATCCATCATTATATCTTAATAAAATAAATTTCTTAGATTTCTATATTCAAACCTATTTCTTTAACCATTATGATATATGAGGTCATAATCATATGAGATATCTCTATAGTAATTCAGTCGACAGTTTTCTGGAGACGTTTATTAATTCTCGATTTCAAAAAGACAAATTCAAAGTCGCAAAGGTTTTAAAGTCTTTGTTTGGTTTATGAAACTAATATATCCAAACAGCAAAAGTATATATTAAAATAAAACTTCTGCTTTAAAATTCTCTTATCTCGTGATAACTCATATTATTATGATCATAATAACGCTTCATTATCTTTTGTCTTTTGATCTTTAAAATAGTTATTGCTATCCATCCTTTTTGTAAATTATTTAAACTTATCTTTAGCAAAACAATTCAATACATTTTTATATCTTAATTCTCATATTCTATTCAAAAGATTACTGAATAAAATACTGGTTTTTTGTAAGTCATTACTGGCGTGCTTTAGAGTTTCAGAAATGAAACTAATAATATGAAACAGTAAAGAAAGATATCTGAATATGATTTAGTTGATCATATTTATCAAAATGTAACTATTAAACTCACGCGTCAGGCAGACAATTCAAGTAGAAACAAAAACAAATATAAAAATGGTATAAATATAACTATAAAAGTTCCAAATTCTAATTTTCAATTAAGAATATATAAACTGGATTAGTTTTATAGATTTGTTCATATCTACAAAAGAATATTAACTTATCGGATGTGCAAAAGCTTTACTAATTGAATTGATTGCTAGAGCTTGCAGAAATAAATTCTCTTAAAGCGTTAGCTTACAAGTTGAAGTTCAACATCTCTCGATAAGAAAAGGAAATGCACACTATGTTAAAATTATTCAATTTCTTGAAAAATTGTTGTTTTGCTTTCTGCTTTCACTCTTTGGGAGCCTCCTTGGCTCGGGGGCCCCGTATTTTTGATACTGCAGATATGGCGGTAGTTACGCCCCTGGCATAGGTATAGGGGTAAGTACAGTTATCACAAAGTATTGAAAATGATTATTTTTATATATCTTTACTTTTCAAAGGCTTCTAGAAAAAAATAAGGTATGTGTGAGTGTATTTATATATTGTTTCGAGAACACGGATCAACCGATTTGATTAATTCAAAAGAGATTCGATTCTTGTTAATGGGAAGATGTGCTGATTAGTTTTTGGCTAAGGCAGGTCCAGCCGTCTCGAAGATGCGAAGCGAAAAAGTCTACAAATCGTAAACCGATTTTGGAGAGAATGATGCAAACAATTGATTAAATACTTGGGAAGGGCTGTTTATAAAAAATGCTATTTGGCGACCAAATATGATCATTAGACATATGTGCACCAAATTATCAATATTTTATAAAAATCTTAATAATAATTACAAATTGTGGTTATGATTCTATGAGTTCCGTACCAAAGTTCATCCATTAGACTGAGAAGCGGCGCTCACGCGCTTCGATATTTCATTTCTAAAATAGCTATGCAGTGCAATTGCGTTGAACAAAAATTTGACAAAATATTTAAAGTCTATTTTTTGAAAAATTTCAAATTTTAAAAACTGTTTTTCAGTTTCCAAAAAATTTAAAAATTTAAGTTTTTTGAAAATTTTAAATTTTGGTACGGAAAAGTTTCAACAATTTGCCTTAAGGCACGATGCGATGCACCACTAGTTTATAATGCTATAAGAAATTGTTCCTTCAAACGATTATCTACTGAATGATATGATAAAATGAGCCTTTAGTGAAATAGGGTAAAAATGTGTTATTGCCGATAATGAATGGTATTGATTACCATTAACTTCGGTTAATCCCATTCATAACAAATTGATTACCTTTTGCGAATGGACGATTTCCTCGCTGCTTTTGCTAAAGTAGCCGTTGCTGCGTCTATCGGCGCCGCCACTGGGGAAGACCAGATGCTTAATATCAGGCGTATAGGCCGGATCGCGCATCATCCATTCCTTCAAGCTCGTCAATTTTGATGTTCCACTCTGGAAAATATAAAATAACATACACGACATTATTACCTATAAAGGTACCTAATAAATATGTGCTAAAATGCGGATCAATCCAATATTTTCACTGAAGTTATTTGAATAGACTTTTTTAACTTCTTATAGAAAATGATTTTTTTTGCAGATTTTCGCATTTGGAAGGTTTCTGAACAATTTGGCATACCTTAGAAAAAATGAATGGGTGTGTGTGCGCGTGTGTGTATGTATGAATGGATACAATTTTTTACCCACTTTCTTGGCAGCACGAATCAATCGATTGGGATTATTCAAGAAACATTCGATTCCTATTGATAAGGTGACGTGCTGATTAGTTTTTAGAAAAGAGTGCAGAATATAGAAATTACGTTTTAAAAAGAACAGAGCATCGGATTTGAATTACTTAAAAAGCATTCCAATTGTATTTACGTGCTGAAGAATCGATTAAAGTTCTAAGAAGGCAGGTCAAGCGATTCAAAAAAATGTTAAAAAATGCCATTTGGCAGTCGAAAATAATATTTTCTGAACTTTTGAAAATGTTAAATTACGGTAAGGAAAGTTTCAGCAGTTTACCTTAAGGCACCATGCACCACTAGCTTTATCAATTTCTGATTAAACTTTAAGCTGTTTTTGCTAAAGTTTACTATTATAAAATTATATTATTATAATACGAAGTACACTATAGTTTATATAGCTATATATATACACAAACAATAGTGTTTGCAAATAATAATTTTTTAAAAAAGACAAAACATACAGTAATTTTGTTTTTACAAAATTTAACTATTCGGCGGAAAAATAACTCATAAATTCATTTCTTGTTAATATCTTGTTTAGTGAAAAAGTGCTAACATATATTCAAACATACAGGTAATTAATTCAATTTTTGTCATTAACCTTTTCTAAAAAAATTTCCATAACTTTCGAAAAAAAATTTATCATTTTTAATATCCTGTTAAATAATTAGATATTTCTGTATATTATTTTTTCAACTAATTTATTATTTAAGAAAATCCTTTTTCTTTTCTTAAACATATTGTTTGCTTAAATCTCATCAAGATCATGTTTCTTGACAGATGTCCAGTTCCGAAACGTCGACAGTAAATAAATAAATAAAGAAAGAAATTGTTTATTTAAAAAACTTTTCTGGTTTTTTATTACTTTTTGGATTCTTGTTCGAAACTCTACAAAATATACACAAATCCAAGACTCCACCATTTAATATATATATATATATATATATATATATATATATATATATACAGAATTGAAATGATAAACATATTTGTTCGTCACATTTTATAAAGAGCTTACAAAGACTAAAAACATATGCCATTCCCTGTACGAAAACCTTTTATATTCACATTTATGCGTCTATCAAAGTCACTCATTCAAAATTCGCGGCATTTTATATTAAGCTATATTTTCGAAGTATTTATGGAAATATAGCTAAATATAAACTCTCTGAAAATATCATATCATATATGTATTTTTATCTGAATTTTCAAACAAACCGGACAACAGAAAATTAAAATAGTTATCTTATTATTAAAAGTAATATTATTAACTTTCCGAGTGAAATGTTTCCGAGAATCGAACTTGCAAATTTTATGTTTTCTAACTTGTTAAAGATCAAAATCGCAACTAGTTGCAAGTAGAATTTTGCCTTAAGGCAAGTTGCATAAATATTGAGAAATGTGTTAATAATCGATTTTATCAACAAAAATTAGAATTAGTTATTTAGACAAAATTTTCCACTTTATTTTGAAATTTTTTTGAAAACAAAGATTCCGCTTTCAATTAAAACGACTTTCATTTAATATCTTTGAAACATACTTGTAATATCTATAATTGTATAGATTTAAATAATTTGTTTAACACGATTTATTTCATCCACTTTGGTTTTTAAAAAAGTATTTCATTAAAATGTGGACGTAAATTGTAATCAGTAGCTACCAACGACACCATACAGAATATGCATATGCTGATTGGAATCGCTCAGGCTAAACTTTGATATTTTTTTATAACTCAAGTACTTATCGTTATATTCAGACGATGATATTAATAGTCATACAAAGTTTCAACAATTTTTTTTCGGCAATCAAGTTCAAAGCAACGGCCCTGCCATACTTTACCAAAAACTAATTAGTTGGTATTGGTATTTGCCTTGAGGCAAGTTACATCAACATTCCGATATGTGTAAATAATCGACTTAATCAATAAATAATAAATTAATTCATGAGTTATTAAATATATTCCGAATGGATTTATTACTCATAATTAAAAAGGATCGAACACGTTAACTCGGAGTGTTTCCTAAAAGCAAATTTTTACGAATCAATAATTTTTATAATTGAACCTTTTTTCGTATGTTATACCGTCTAAATTTAATTTTAACAAACGTCAAATAAACTATTAATTTTTAACTACTAATCATATTTATCAAACTTTGATGCATTTTTTAAAATAAACTACTTGTCGCAAGGCCGTAATATTTCAGTAAGTTCTATAAAACCATAATATAATATTGTCAAAAAAAGTTCCATAAAAATCGCCTTAAATTTTTTTTCAACAGTTATCTACAAGAAAACGGCTCGATAGATTTTCACCTAAAACTAATCAGTATCATTCCCAACTAATATCTTTCGAACAGTTTTGGTTTCTTAAAATCGATTCGGTAATATAGGCTTAATTGTGGACGAAATTTTAACACTTTTTTTCAAATTACAAAGAAATGGCTCGGCAGATCGTCGCATTGACAAACAATAGTCCTTATTGAGACACATCAAATGGCTTTTAAATTTCTGAAATCGGTTCAGGCATTTTTGAGCAAACGCCGATGAAAGGTGTAATTTTAACAAATGCTAAAAAAACGGTACTAATTTTTGCAAACTTTGAAAAATTTCTAAAAATAAAAATAAATATAGCATTTTAGATCCTCCTACCATAAAGTAATAACTAACCTTGTCATAAAGACCTCAGACAGAGATAAGCTGAGATTTTAGTCGGTGTTATAACCAGCCGGTATTGAGTCCGTCATATCCAGACAAAAGACCTAGTCTGGGACGCATAAACGCATTTTCTTTGCTATACGAAAAAACACATACGTATACTAACTAGATTGATACTAACTAGATTGTAAAATATATTTTCGTTGTGAAATAATTTTGATTCACTATTTCCAAAATATAACTCCATGAATGTGTTATGTAACAAGTGATAATGCTATAGGTAATATGAAACTATGTATTCAAACCAATTTGTCATTATTCTAATAACATGTCTCGACATAAAATTACCAATTCAGTTGCATTCAGTTGCAAATGGATTCGTGTTCGATGCTCATTTCCCCGAAACTGCCGTCGCGGTCATTAAGTGTAGCTGCAGCGCATCCTCTACTAACAGTTTCATGAAATTTGAACTTGTGAACTCCATCAATGTATACCCAGACTGTTAGTACTACTAAGCTAACATTTCAACTACCGATAATTAATACAATTAATTGTTTATTAGCAGACTACTAACAATTATTGTTATTCGTTGTGAAATATTGACTCTGATTTGTAAATTAATATTTTAATTTAAAATGAACTGGTAGTAACTAAATAAAAAGGTAGGGGGTAGAGAGAGGCTTAAGGGTCCGAGGGTAAAAATAACATGTGAAATCAAGATTTTTGTTCCAACAGCAATCAGAACTCTTACTTTACATGTTCTATAAGCTGTTTGTTGAAGACTTCTGACCTGACGCATTTTATGAGAAGCAACCCATCGGTTTACCTTTCTCCTATGTATGGTATTTTTATTAGCTCTTTACTTATTAGCTATAACGTTATCGTATGATTGAATTAAGCAGTTATGTCCACGAAGAACGATTTTTACTTCAAATTATATTGTTATCTTCAACCCCAAGTGGAAATTTGGCATTAAAACTGCATGATGTCAGGCTTTGGCGGTAGTAATTTTTAACAATAATATTTGAAAGTAGAGAAAAAAAGATGTGTAATCAGCCATACCATAGATTCTTTCGACGTCGCTATCGTGAGATAAACGAAATGATTGAAAGTCCATAACAAAAGTACATATTTTGTTTCGTTGGTAGTTTTTTGTGTCGTAAGTAATGTTGCTATTCTACGGCACCTTAATATAATTTTTAAGTCTACTTAAGTTTTTAAATATTTTATAAAATGTATTCTAAGTTAAGTTTAGCCATTTTTTTCATATAATTTCTATGAAACATAAGTGGATGGAGTAAAAAGGATCACCTCAGTCTTATTTCTTATCTATCTATTTTACTTAATAACGATAAAACTAAAATAATATCGTTTCGAACAGTCAATTGAATTAATAGCGAGATCAATTCCCTAATTATTAATGATATTCTTTTCAATTTTTCTGCCGTTTCTAAATTCCTAGGATTTCAAATTCAAAAAAATTCAAATTGGGATAACCATATTTATTTGTCATTAATACCTAAACTTTCTAGAACTTGTTTTATGTTAAGAGTAATTAAATTTAAACTTAGTTTAAATTGTCTTCATTTATCAATTACTTCAACTTCTACTCGAATTTGGTCTACGGCATTTAATTTTGGGGTTTTTCAGCATCTTTAAAACATGTTTTCCAACTTCAGAAAAGAGCACTAAGAATCATGTTCTCTCAACTCGATGACAAGTTGTAGAAGTATTTTTCGGAAGTATAACATTCTTACCGTTCCTAACATATTCCTACTTATTACACTTCTCTTTATGAAAAATAATCCTACGTACTTTAATTAATCTTCCATGTCTAATTCACACTATGTCACAAAGAATAGAACTATCAAAGGATCGACTTTTAAGCTTAATACTACTATTAATTCAATTGATGGTTTTGGTATTGAACTGTTCCATTTATTACCTTTACAGATACGTCAACTAAGCAATCATAAATTCCACGACGTTTTGATTAATTTACTAACAACAGTTAGTATGACATTTTTAAATATATGAATTTTGACTTCAAGAAATACAATGGTACCATCTCCTCCATATTAAAAATATATATTGTTACTAATTATATGCGATATCTTACAAATAGAGCAATTTTTGGCTATAACTGAGTTAAAATTTTCTTAGCTGTAAAATATTCTTCTTCGTCTCTAATACTGTATTTTTTTTCAGAAAAGCTTTTTTGCGAATCAATGGATATACAGGATTTCAACTTTTGAAGATGCTCTAAACGAAGACTTGATATCAAGTTTCAGAAAATCAAGACACAAAATTATTTTAGCATTCTTTCATTTGTATTTTATATATTGGTTGTTTTGTTATTTTTGAATATTGTTAAATTTTATATCTAATTCAACTCTGATCTGAGCCTTTATCCTGGCAAAATAACAATAAAAAATAGTAAACAAACAAGTAAATTAATGTTAAAATCAGTTTTACTAGAGATAAGTTCAATAGATAGATATTCCAACTCAGTGTTATCTCTGTAAAAAAATTACTCATTGGTTAAATAATGCAGATATTATTTTGTAAAATCCCTTCAAAATTAAAAATAAGACATTGAGCATGTTTGCCCCTTGACTGTTTCATTTTACTCTGCCGATGTGATAAAAAAGAAAAGTGTCAAGTTGTTGAAAAACAGCAAAATACACATTTCTACAATGATGAATTAGCTGTGAGTTTTACTGAAGATAGTCAGATAGTGGTTGTTTGATA
>NW_020537758.1:50379427-50498023 GCF_003426905.1 Ctenocephalides felis
AATTTAGCTCTTAACAGTTATTGTGTTACTAATTTGATCAAATGTGAACCGTGTATTTTTAATACATTGACAGCCGGCAATTTTGAATTATTTGGCCAAAAATGACAAATTCATTTGATTCACATTATATAATTAAAAACTCTAATTCTAGTACATAGTTTATATGAAAGTTTGAAAATATTGTTCATAGTTAATAAAATGTTATATTACAGGATGAGATAACTTGTAGTTGGCCTCCTAGAAATGATTGCAATCAACGAGTTATCTCGTGGATGGCTGACAACGTGTTAACTTGATTCTAATAATTTCAATTCTAGGGCTGATATTTATAAGATTCCAAGTTTTCTTGTATACATATTAGGGTTTGTCGGTTTTTAAAAATCGGTTTTAAAAACCGTTTTTTGCGAAAATTATGGAATTCGAAAACCGGTTTTTTAGTGATAAAGGTCGGTTTTCACTGTATAAATGGAAAATGACAAATATAGCCAAATAAAAAGATAGATGAAAGTGTTTTGATTCTTGAAATCATGCAGGTTCAATAGCATTTGATATCTTATCAGTCTGCAATGGTTCCCAGAAATGTTTTGTATATATTAGTTTAGATTTTTATACCACTGTATATATTAACTTAAATCAGTGTGACTTCTTCTTGAAGAAGTAACTTCCTCTACTCAAACTTGAAAAAAAAGAGTTTTAAACCCTAGAAGCCACAAATTAAAGAACAGAAAACTTAGAATTATTGTATCAGGCTTTAAAAACAATTAAGCATAATTTGGTCGCAAGTATGAGATTATTTTCTATTTCAGGAAATATTGCGAGTAAATAAAGGACATGTCTAAGAAGCAATTCGATAGACGTTCTAAGTTTTTTTAAATCATATTTTATTAAACAAAAAAACAATTAGAATGTTTAGAATTAATTAATTATAATTGTTAGGAACAGACAATACCCGAGTTTAGCTTAATTGTTTTTAAAACTAAAATTGATATTAACAAGTATGTATCAACATGTATCTAATATTTTTTATTTTTTTTTACTTAATGAATGTTTTTTATTTAAAAATGTATTATTTTTATTTATTCGAAAACTTTCCTTTCATTTTTATTTATTCAAAACTTTCCCATTCTTATTTATTTATTTATTTATTTATACGCTAATCGGCTTTATACAGTTTTATAATATTGTTTGCTAATTCATAACTTGTATATTTATATCTATATACATATACACACACATATATACACATATATGTGAAAATGATTTATGAATATCAAATAATTATTTTCAAAGTTATTTAATCAAGATATACTATTAATTTTTAGTTCTACTTATTAAAATAAAATAATTTTGTTTACTGTCCATAAAATTAAACAATAAATAATTTCAGTTAAATACTACTCTAAAACACACTAAACGCGGATAAATTACAGAATATTCGAGCAAAAAAAAAGTTTATATATAAAATTCGAAAACCGGATAAAACCGGTTTTTTAGTAAAGTTAAAAATCGAAAACCGGTTTTCTGAAATGTCGGTTTTTGTATAAACTCTAATACATATATTATTAGGGCTATTTCCAGACCTCGCTTTGTTATCTTACAATTTGTAGACCAAAATACAAGACTGAAATTGACGAACTGTATGTACGAGTGTCGTCTATATTTTAAATATTTATCACTCTGGGTTGAATTATTGAGAATTTTAATTTGTTATTGTGATCTTAAAATATATTTTCATTAATAGTGGTTGAAAAATCTTAAAGAATGTTGTGAAACAAATTCTTGAGCAATTTACTGACCCTTAGACGAGTGTCACTTCTGAGAAAAGCATTTTTGGCGATATGGTTAAATAAGTCATTGGATACATTTAGCATATGTGTTGTTGCATTTTAAGGTTTATTTATTTTATTGCCTATTGTAACCTTATTTTTTATTGTACCTTATATTCGATAGAATTCGAAAGCGAAATGATTTTTTTGCATTCTTCTATAAGCAAAAAGCTTATTGATCTTTTTTTTGTTACTGCGGTAGCGTATATTCACTCAAACATATGTAGTAGTTTCAAATACATTATTCATTGATATTTGTAAATTTTCAAAAATATACAAATAAATTCAATTTGAAAAATGTGAAAGCTCTTTAATCAAACTTGATAAGGGTTAGCCATCGTTAGTTTTACGAGATGATCGTCCAACAGTTTCTTTAGGTAAAAAGGGAAAATGTTCGACTACGCTTTCGTAAAAATTATTCTGAATCGATTTTAGAATGGTTAGAATTACTAGAATTTTAATTATTTTGTGTTTTAATGAAACTGATGATAATTTGATCCAATTGTTATTTATGGATTTCTGCTTCGGAATTAATATGAACTTTTTATAGATTACAATATTACAAAAGGCCTTGATTCATGGAATCACTGTTCTTGTCGTCAAAATGAATAATTATAAAATAAAACAATAGCAAATAAAGTAAGTCCATTTTTTTAACGCGTAGATCTGTAAGCTTTTCTGAGTAAGATACAATCCAAGTTTCTAATTCAATACTAATATATACTTTTAATTAGTGGAACATAATTTTTGTTTAAGATCGTGAAATAAATTTTAAAGTCAGGTCAGTCCATTCTAGAATAAATAAAATTGTCTCATTTGGAGTTAATGCTAATTTACATTAAATCTTTTTCTTTATGAATCGTCATGTTTTAGCTTGTAATTACTCGTGTCACATTACAATGCAACTGTGTATTTTTCACTATTTATATATCGACGTCATTTTTTATATATAATTACCAAAATATTTACTAAGTGTCCATGTAAGACAGTTGTAAATATATTGTTGAATAAAAAAATTAAAAAAAATGAATCGTCATGTTGACTACATCAAAAAGTTCTTTAACCAACTCATCACTTACGCATATTTAGGAACCAATTCTCCGATAAAATATAAATGTTGTAGCAACGCTATGTTACATTTTCGTATAAATTGATAGTAAAAACAGTCACACATGAAACCTAACCAACAAAATACACTACCGTCAAATGACAATTTTATCATAAGTGCATCTTTTTATTGAGCCCTTAATAACACATACGTGAAGTTAAGTTTTATGTGTGAAACGCCTAACTGCACAGTAAATACATAGCTTTTTGACAGTTTTTACATCCAATTCATACATTTCGATAATCTCTTTCAAAGTATTATTTGCCTACGCATATTTATAAATAGATTTATATATCAACTGAATTGCATTCGTTATTTAACTATGTTAGGATGAAACTAGACTCGAGTGGGTCAAACAAAACATTTTATAGCTAAATATAGAATTTCTTTATTACATTTAAATTATTTATAGATATTCATTTCGCAAAGATATTAAAAATAATATCACTAATGTGAAATGTACATCCACGTTGGCTATATGAAATGTAAAGAAATTTCTGGAAAGGTTCTTCTACCAATATATATTTTATTTAAAATTTAATACCTAAAAGATTTAATATCGTACATGTACATATGATCTCTAATTCTTATTTTAAAAGAATGAGAATACATTTTTACCTTATATTATATCTTAAAAAATAAAACATTTTTTTGTAATTAATTTTCCCAAATTTTTAACTATAATTTTTAGATTTTTTTCATTTTAGTTGAAAATAATACGTATACAGAATTATACGAAAGATCATACGTGTGATTCATTGATAATCAGATTTATCACGATGTAGTTTTTTTTTTGTAGATTATGTTACAACTTTTATGTTATTATTACCAAATTTAGTGAATAACTGTTTGATTAATATAATACATAAGCATTCAATATATTAAAGCCAAAGTAGTTTGATAGTGATTGATATAGTTTGCGGTGAGTACTCAATTCTTCTTAAATCCGACACTCGTTTCGCTCTAGGATTCAACGAAAAGGCGACAAAAAAACTTGCGAATTCTGTGCTTGTGCGAAATAAACGTTAAAAGAGGGAAATGGACTTCCCTGTCCAATAATGGTGGTGTATATAGTTCCAAATAATAAGGGATCCAGTGTTTGGAATGTTTTTTTTTATCGACAGTCTACTTCGAACTAAAATTAAAATACAAGTGATTCCAGGCATTACGGCATACTATTATGCACTTCTAATGGAAAGTGTAATTGCAAGCGAGTTTTATTATCCATTTCATGTTGCGTCGCATTGATCAATTTCATAATGTATTTATTTTATGTTCATCATGAAGTCAATCAGTAATATATTTAATTCTAAGTTTATGTTTAAGCCTTAATAAATAATGAAAATAATAAGTAATAACATTTATTGAGCTCTTACTCAACACTGGCTTTGAAGAAACCATTTTTTCTTTTTTTAGTTTTTGTGTGATTTATGATCTATATATTGATGGCAAAAATAAATTGCATATAAAAAATCGATTTTTTTTTGGTTAACAGGTTTTTTGTGAAATTTTTATTTATTTCTAATAGATATACAGTACAAACTCGCTTATCCGGCCCTCAATTATACGGATTCGCGATTATCCGGACTACCAACCGCGATCGATTTATATGTCGAGTTTTTGCAGTTTAGTACAGTAGACCCTCGCATTACGCGGCAAGTGCGTAACTTGTAATTAACATACAATTCAGGCTAATTCGTAGTGCGTTCTATGGAACCTTACATAGTGCAGTATGGGATCCGTGCTATGAGAGACTCAGAGTTGGTACAAATCGTACCATTTTTATCGCGCTATATGGAGACCAAGGAATACAACTTGAAGTAGGAGTAATACGGACGAAATGACATTTATGACATTGACACCTTATTCAAAAATTGGCGCGACACAGTAGTCAGCTCAAACGTGTTCTTAGGCAGCTATTATATAATCAAGCATGTCTAAAAGATAACAGCCGATAACAAAATTTACATCAATACCCGTTTGCACAACGAACTTATGGGCTGCTTACTAAATACCGTGTAATAAGAAGTCCGTGTAGTCGGAGGGATGTCGGATTTTTAGCTCCGTGTAGTATGGGAACCGTGTACCCAGAGTGCCGTGTAAAGCGAGGGCCTACTGTATATGTATGTAATGTAATATAAGAATGTACATACATAAGTGTTAATTTCCTAATGAACATTTATTTTCCTTGAAAGTTATGTATGTATTTGTTATTTTTAATAAATAATACAGAACATTATTCTTCATACATTCGATTATCCGGATTTTCCTCGTTTAATCGAGTTTCTACTATAGTTTTGTTCTGTTATATAACTAGTTGTTAGTAGCATTTCGCCTTAAGGCAAAATGCATAAACTTTGCGATACGTATACATAATTAAATTAATCAATAAGAATTGAGATTCGGGTAAAATCTTCACCTGTTTATTTCGAAAATAAAACTTTTGCTTTTACTAAAAATAATCGAAACCATTTCCAATTGATGTCGCCCAAGCTTACTTTTAATATCTCTAACTATATAAATGAAATCGATTTATTTACCATATTTCATTTCATCCATTCCATTCCATTTTAAAAATTTATTTCATTTAAGGGTGGATCAGAACTTAAAGTGTTTACGTGGACTGTAATCAGTAGTTACCAAAACACCACATAACGTACTAATGCTTTGGCGTAGATTCTGATCGCATAAACGTGCTGTGAAATTCTAAATCTTGATAAATTTTCATAATTTTCGTAGGCCTATAATATTTTACTATGATAATTTTAACTACAAAATCTATTGTCATACAAAGTTTTATCAACATCGTCAAAAAAAAAAATCAACATCCCTTAAAATAGACCAATGTTATGGCAAGGCTATGATACGTAGCACTTCTCATACAGAATGGTACTAAATATTATCGAATGTATTAGCTGTGCGTTCAGGCGTTTTACACATAAAATGCAACTTCACGCATATGTTATTAAGTCGTGTCACAAAGATGCAGTTATAATAATATATCCTGACTGTACGTGGCATTTTAACAGTATTTAGTACTATTTTGTACGAGAAGCGCCATGTAACATTAGTCCAATTAGCGGGAGTATTGACCCCATCATTTTTCCAAATCTAATCTCATTCAATTGAAAGAGATTGAATTATAGAATTACTTGAAACATCGCCAAAACATAGAATTAGCAGATCGGATTTTTGCGAAAACATAAACCTCTCCTTCGAGAAGTCAAAACTGTGCTTACTGATTACCAAATCCAAACTCGTCCAATGTGGCTACTTAAACAACTAAACCATATTTATGACTAAGGGGCCGATCCTGCCGTAAAATAGACCAGTGTTAGGTACGAAGAGGTTATGTTACGCAGCGCTTCTTATACTAAATACTGTCAAATTGTCTTTTAGATAGAAAATCTTGCCAAGAAAATGCGAAAATGTCAAAGAAAATTAATGTTATCATAACTGCTTCTTTAATTGTGTTACAGCTTAAGGAGTAAAGTTGTATTTTATATGTAAAACGCCTGATTGTATTTGACAGTATTTATACCAGTTTGTATGAGAAGCGCTCCATAACAAAGCCTCTTCGTACCATTGCTCTATTTTATGGTAGAATCGGCCCCTAAATAAGTGTAATTTGTTGCAGAACTAAGTTAGCTAATTAAACGAATTTTACTATACTACAATTCACATTCTCAAAATTTTCATCTTACCATCTGTATCACTCATATTCCACAGCTCTTCATCTAATAACACTCTCACTGTGTCGAAAGCATTATGTATACGTTGTTCCGTTCTATCGTAGGTCGAGGTCGGCGAGCCCGTAGCGGCACGCGAGAAGCGGATCGTGCGGGCCGGCAGCGCCGCAGCCGCCGAAAGCAGTACGAAACAAACGGCCGAAAGGAACGCACGGTGAGTGACTCAAGTCGTTTGTTGATGATTCCATATTGTATCTCTGTGAATGAACAAGTACATTGACAATGAAATCGATGTTTTAGTGATTGTAATAATTAATGGTTAAAGTGTTTGTGGGTGTCAAGGGTATTGACCAAATTGGTATTAATTTGAAATTTGTTGAACAAACAATTGGTATGCAATACGACTTTAATTTTTTTTCATTCTCTGTTTTATTTACAACTGTCCAGTTCAAGGTATTTAATAAATTTGGGGAATTTACAATTGTCGGCCTTGAAGGGACATTGTATACTAAATGGGCATGTTTGGAAAAACAACTCAATAGTTATTTTCCCATTTGTTATAATATTAACAATATTTTATTGATAATGATATAATCTTAATCTCGCCACTGGATTTAAGCCATCAATTCTCCTGATAAAAAATGGAAACTAGCTGTAAGTGGAATTCTGTCTTAAGGCAATTAGGGCATCGTGCCTTATGGCAAATTGCTGGAACTTCCCGTACCAAAAATGATTATTTTTTTTTAAAACGATTAACATTTTTGAAAAAAAAATTACTTTGAAAAAATAAGATTTTTGAGAAACTATAAATTGGACAAAAAATTAGTTTTTTTTGAAAAAAAAAAATTTAAAAAAATTTTTTTTTTTTTAATTTTTTTTTTTTATTTTGACATATTGTGGAAGATCTTAACTTTTTTTTCAAAGCAATCGTACTGCTTTAACTACATAGGGACAAAATATAAAGCGCGTAAGCGCCGCGTCGCTGTCTAACGCATAAGCATTGGTACGGAACCGATAGGAATGTTAACAAAATGTATACTCATTGTTAAAATCTCTATAAAATGTCTGATAATTTGATGTGCATATGTATGTCTAATGATCATTTTTGACCGCCAAATGGCTCATTTTTTAACTTTTTCCTCTATATCTCCGAAACCGCTGGACTTACCTTCATGAAAGTTGTATCGATTCTTCACCTTGTCAATACAAATAAAATGTTTTTTGAATTATTAAAATCGGACGCTCCGTTCTCTTAAAAACTGAGTTACGGTTTTCGGAACTTTTTGCCCCGTATCTTCGGAACGGCTTGACCTGCCTTTGCTAAAAACTAATCAGCACGTCTCCTTATCAATACGGATCGAATGTTTTTTGAATTATTCAAATCGGTTGATCCGTGTTCCCGAAATCGTCGACGAAAATTTGTATCCGCACATACATACACACACATACATACATACATACACACACATACACACACACACACACACACACATACATCCATTTTTTCTAAGGTATGCCAAAATGTTCAGAAACCTCTGAAACGTAAAGATATATAAAAATTTTCATTTTCGATTTTTTTGCGATTACTATAACTTGCCCTACGGGAAGTTAATAACTTAATCATTATTTAATAAGTAAATAGTTAAAATTATATAATTATCAATAAAATATTGTGAATTTTATATCGAATGGAAAAACAACTACTGAGTTGTTTTTTCCAACATGCCCTTGTATACAATGTTCCTTTTCAGCCGACTATTGTAAATTCATCAAATTTATTGAATGTTCTTTACTGGACAGTTGTAAATAAGAGATAATAAAAAATGATGATATAATCTTAACTATTTACTTACAAATAATTTCTTCTTAATACTGACTAAGTTATTTCAATCTTTATCTGGAAAATTGATGACTTAAATCCAGTGGCGCTTATCTTTTCAACTAACGTCGATAGTTCTCTGTTATTAATGAGTTTGGTAGTAAATTTGAGTGACTGATGAGCTTGTTTCTTTATTCATGTACTGTTTTGGATTTTACATATTTTATCTATAGATCTATACAACTATTATGCTTACAAATTAATTTTATGCAAAAAGAATCACATTGGAAAACCTTCAAATTTTTTATAAAACAATTTTTTGCTCAAATAATTACATATAATCCGATCAAAAAAACTTAACAGAAAATTTAAAGTGATTAAAAGAACATTTTGACTGAAATGATTTACTGTTTATTTTATTAATGATAAAAATTTTATATGCAATTTAGTAGAGAAAAGTTTATAATTAACTAGGATTAAAACATTTGTTCGTTGTTTACGCGAATGATCAATTTTTAAGGATTTTTGAACCACTCCCCCTTTGGTGACACGTGGGGACATTAATATTGAAAATTACCCCCTCTTTCCCATACCACAATCACGTGTATTTTTAGTTTTCCAAAAAATTTTGATTTTGGATTGAGCGGCGGCATGCGACGCGAAAGTTAAAATTTCAGTTAAAAGATAATTACATATTACGATTTCTTACTAGATCTTCCTTTTTTTAAACCTTCTCCCTCTTTTATCCCCTCATGTATAGTGGACGGCCCAATGAAGCAAAAGAAAGGGTATTTTCTATTTTGGAAAATTATAATACAAATTCAAATATTTTATTTTCTATGTGTTATTCATAAATTAAAATCCGATAGTTTCTACTGAACGCAAGTTTTTGCATTTCATAATTTTCTCAAAAAGAAAACGGAGAACCGACAAAACCAATTTCCAAACCAGAATTATAAATTTAAAAATATGTCTATACAATTATAACTAGTTAGTGCCTCGGTTTCCAACATGTGGGGCGCGGCCTTTAGGGTAGCGCTAGACTATTGTGAGAGGGTTGTTTTTTGGAATGATAATATATATATATATATATATATATATAATTTTTATAAATATTAGTTTATAGTCTGATAATATTAGTTCAGTATTTATGAAATTAAATTGTTAAAAAATTAAGGGTGCGCATCAATTTTTTTTATCAAAGCGATGCGAAAAAGGTTGGAAACCACTGAGTTATTGTAAAATAGAACCGAACAACGTTATAGCCTTTCACAAACATTTTACATTAATTAGACAAAAAAGCCAATGAAATAATTCAAATTCGATCATGGTTTCCAAAAAAACAAGATGATTATATTGCTTGTTTTTGGCAATTGGTCTAATGAGAAAATAGTTGGCACACATAAATTACATACATCAAAATAAATTTTTGCAATAATGACTTACTTTTTATACATGTAACGAAAGAACATTAATTGATCAACTAGAAAAATTAGTCATGATTCTATTTCAATGAAATAGTATAAATAATATAAAATAAATTAGTTTAATGTAATAAAATATTTACAAAATACTCATTAAAACCTTGTTTTTTTAACTTCCCGTAGGGTAAGTTATAGTAATCGCAAAAAATCGAAAATGAAATTTTTATATATCTTACCGTTCTAAAGGTTTCTGAACTTTTTGGCATACCTTAGAAAAATGGATGTATGTGTGTGGTGTGTGGGTGTGTGTGTGTGTGTTGTGTGTGTGTGTGTGTTGTGTGTGTATTACGTGTGTGTATGTATGTGCGGATACAAATTTTCGTCGACGATTTCGGGAACACGGATCAACCGATTTGAATAATTCAAAAAACATTCGATTCGTATTGATAAGGAGACGTGCTGATTAGTTTTTGGCGAAGGCAGGTCTAACCGTTCCGAAGATACGAGGCAAAAAGTGCCGAAAACGGTAACTCAGATTATAAGAGAACGGAGCGTCCGATTTTGATAATTCAAAAAACATTTTACTTGTATTGACAGGTGAAGAACCGATCAAATTTTCATAAAGGCAGGTCTAGCGGTTCGTGGATATGGAGGAAAAAGTAAAAAATTAGCCATTTGGGGCGGTCAAAAATGATCATTAGACATATGCACATCAATTATCAGATATTTTATAGAGATTTAACATTTATTTTTTAACATTCCTATGGGTTCCGTACCAATGCTTATGCGTTAGACAGCGACGCGGCGCTTACGCGCTTTATATTTTGTGCTATGCAGTTAAATCAGTACGATTGCTTTGAAAAAAAAGTTCCAGATCTTCCACAATATGTCAATAAAGAAAAAAAATTTTTTTTCAAAAAAAAAAAATTAAAAAAAAATTTTTTTTTTCAAAAAAAAAAATTAAAAAAAATTTTTTTTTTAAGAAAAATTTTTTTTAAAAAGAAGTATTTTTTTGTCCATATATAGTTTCTCAAAAATCCTTATTTTTTCAAAGTACATTTTTTTTCAAAAATGTTAATCGTTTTTAAAAAAATAATAATTTTTGGTACGGGAAGTTCCAGCAATTTGCCTTAAGGCACGATGCCTTAATTGCCTTAAAACAGAATTCCACTTACAGCTAGTTAAATACTTATTTTATTTCTTTGAAATATGAGAAGTATATAATACAGCTTGGTAATTTTATAGACATGATATAAATAAATCTTCTGCAAATGAATATAACTAGATCACGTGATTAATGGACTCTTTAATCTTCTGGCTTTGATTATATTCCATTTCAGTATTATGAAATTATTTAAATCCTTATATACCGGTAACCCCCGTATAACATGGTACTTCTATAACACGCATTCGCTCTAACACGGTTCAAGAATTGAGCCCATCCCCCTCATAACAGCAAGACTTCTAAAGCCGTGTTATGCGATCTTTAGGGTTCGCATAACACGGTTTAAGAATTGACGAAAGTTAATCCTGTTATTTAAAATCTGACTATGATATAAAAAATTGATAACACTGATTTTTAATGTTAGAACGCATTTTCATACATATCAATTCTAAAACGAAAATCATTTTTTTAAATTAAATAATGTATACTTATTTTGTCAAAGTTTATTTCATAAAAATAATTAAAAAAAATGTACACGATAATGCATGAAAAAATATAAAAGAATATTGTTTTTGAATATTAGGCCATTGACGAAACATGAATATTTTATTTAAGTTTGTATATTTTTGTGCGGTTTTCATATTTTCTTGTAAATGGAAACTTATTAACGTTTCTGAACAAAATATCCATTGATCAATAATATTCTTCATCAGGATATTTCTTTTTAAAAACTCGAACCGTAATATTATGTTTTCATCATATGGCTTTGATCATTATTCTGCTCTTCTATAGAAAGTTTTTTACACGGTATTTTCTGTTGCTTATAATATTCACTTCAGCAATATCTGCCAGCATTAAATTCAACGCATATTTTGTTTTAGGAACTACGTAATATACAACCATTTAATGTGGTTTTCACCTAAAATTTATAAACTATTCTAGCATACTTTACTTCTTTGATGGTGTGCTTTTCTATGCTACTGTTCTGAATAATGCTATCAAATATTTTGTATATATTATTATATATAAGAAATTCTATTAAACTCGAAACTTGCCTTCTATAAACTCTAATCTGTTAAATATTGTCTTTGCTAGATATTTTGATGCACACAATTTTCATATGACTTTGAAGTCATATGAATTGTTGAAGTCATAGAAACTTTGTAAAGTGATATATTTTAGTAATTAGTATAGTCATAAAACTTAGGAATCAAATGTTCATATTCAATATCAAGTAAAATATTCAATCTTACTAAATAATTACTATATAATTATTATTAATCATAATTATGTGGCTGATCATTATTATTATTTTTAAATTAATTATTATTGAAATTTTGATCGTGAACATGTGGACAGTAATTTATAATAAATCTAGAGACTAAAAATGGTATATTTTCACATAAATGATTCATTTTTTCCCTCAAAGAGCCAGCTTTACCTAAATTAAGTCAAATTTGCTTTCATCAATGCGCTGAGATACATTATCAATACAAATCGCATATTTTAGAAATATTCAAAATAATCAGGATATTTATAAATGTTTTTCCTCTGAGGAATACCGATATGATCACAGTATAAACATAAAGATCACGATTACGATTATAAATATACCTTTTTTTTAAACTAAATATAAATATACCTGAAGGAAGAAATACCTGAACAAATGATTGAATTATTTAATAAATTAAATTGATATTAATAACGATAAAATATTATCAATCAATTTCACTCAATTACACATGATACATGATACATGTGCCAAGTATTTTCTTATTTTTTCAAATATTGCTAATTCCTGTAAAATACAAATATTAAAACATTGTCTATCATTGTGTATATGTGAATATATCGTGCTGAAATATTTTAGATAAACTCACATACTAAAAAACATTTTGTGACACAAAAAATACATCAGACATTCGTGTCTCTTTGAAAAACATGAAGTCGATTTGTTCCGAAATCCTGTGTTCGTGACCTGAGTGCGAAAATATATCTGTACTAAGGTCAAGTGTTAGTGTGAAAATAATGTGTGAAGAGTGTACGCTATTTTTCCAAAGTGCTAAAGTGTGAAAATCGCAGTTTTCATGCCAATTGTGCTGTGTCTGTGTCACGAACGGTTTCTACTAAAAGTACGTGCTTGATAAACCTGAATCCAAAATGCCGTTAGATCGAAGGTAAAATATTAAAAAATATTGTTGCTATATATACTTTTGTCATTTGAAATTCTAAACGTACCCCATATTTTGAAATATGTTTTATGTATCTATAAATGATAATTTTTCCTACAGATATTTATATCTTATTAGTTGTCTTCATGAAGACAGACTCATAATGCAAGAGCACCACATTTATTGTAACCCTATTCACTATAAAAAAATCACCTTAAAAATCCATACTCGAGTGAAAGTTTAATTTTTTGTTTGGAAATATTTATCTATTATTAGCAACTTATTAGTAATAACAGCCACTAAATATTAATTAATTTTAGAAATAAAAATATCAGGAGTTTGTTGTTACAATTTTTATTTTGGAATTAATATTGAGAATTTTAAATAGAGATCTACCGATTATATTTTCATAAAATAAAGATGGATAGTTTCTGTAACTATTTTTCTACTGAATCAAGTAATTCCACTACAGTTGTTCATTTTTTCACAATTAATCAATTTCTAGTTGTAACATTAATCGGAACAAGTAGTAACACCAAAAAACGATAATACTGCCTCTGATAATTTATTCGTAACTCTTTTTTTAAATGACTTGTTTTTGCGTAATATTTTTCATAAATTAATATAAACTAGAATTAATAAAATAAAATAAAATATATAATGTCCTGCCTTCTCGAATATACATTTTTTCTTCTTCCCTTGCATCTGTATTATAATTATTGTATGTCACAACTGTCCTCAAGGTTTTGCTTCAACTAAAACCAGGTGTAAATTTTTACGATGATCAAGATAACTATTTATGAAATTTAAATATAATTAAAAAACTTAGTCAACAATAATAACGCGAACCAAAATTTTATGATAGATCAATTTTATATTACATTTGTCAAAAATGACGGTCCTGCACAGTTCTGTATATTGCGACGACGGACAGAAGCTATGTCAATATTATGCAGGACGGTTTGCATTTCCAATGAAGAGAAAAAAGTATTCTAATATCGTTCAAGATTCTATCGAATAATGCCTGTTTCTACTTACCCGTGTTACAGAAATGCCTTAACTCTCCATCAATCAAATATATCTAATGTAACGGAACGTTTTTTTATTTATTATCTATATGATATGCTTTCAATCAAATTATGTCATAATGCAAAATAGCCTAATTATATTGATGATTTAACAAATTTAATTTTATAATCTTTGATGTACGTTTATGAAATGATTTCGAAAATGCACATTTTTACAAGTGGTATCAATGAAATACAATTATTTAAAATATTTTACACGATTTAAAGCTTCTATTGTATGCAAACCAGTGGAAGATAATAACTGTTCTCTTAAATTATAAAAGTAGAGTGTTTGTTTAACCCAATTACTGAATTTAAAATTCATGGCAAGATTGTTAAAATATGAAACAAACGTAAATGAAGTTTACTTTCATAATTTTATTTGAAATATTCATCTTATAAATTAATTTTAATTAACTATAATTTTAATCTTTAGTTTTAAGTTTAATATATACGATTAGTAAAGCTTTATATATGCAAATTGCAAGCTTTTACACAATTACTTTTATTTCTTTCTACTAATTTTTATTAAATTAATTTTTTTAAATTAATTGATTATTGAAAGAAAATGTTTTTATTTCATTTTGTTTTAAATGTTCATTACTGGATGGTTGCCTAAGAAACAATTTTATCATAATTTTTCACCATCTGAAGAAAAACCTCTCGCTATATCTATATATATATATATATATATATATATATATATATATATATATATATATATATAATAGTATTTTATTATTTTACACAAATTTAGTGTTCAATCAATTATACATCATAATTAATGTTTTCTGTTGTTTTTCCTGATTTTTTTACTGAATGATGACACACATCAAGTGTCGAAACGTTTAATGGAATAAATAATTTTGTTATTTAATCTTTTTTTTAATTCGACGGTTGGGCTGCAAAAATATTACAAATATGCATCAACGTCGACAAAACTATCATATATATATATAAGTGTAATTTCAAAAACAGTTACTTATATACTACACATTCTTTAATAATTTATTTAAATTTCATTTAATTTTTGGTATACAAAATTCTATATAATAAAATTCTATATATATATATATATATATATATATATATCTAAAAATTCTATATATATATATATATATATATATATAAATAAATATATATAAGTGTGTGTTTGTGTGTGTTTCCGTGTAAACGTGTATTTATTAATTTATTGATGTTTCACAATAATTTTAAATCAGAATATATTACCAATTCACTTGGCAATTAAAAACGATTTTCAATATAATTTTATGAAATGTTTATACAAAGCTATCTAACACAAATTCATCTTTCATAACGATGAAATGTTATAATGAAAACGTCTTTCAACAGAGACGAATTTATCGAACATACAGATTACACAGAACAAGGCGCTAAGACTAGTACTAGACAATCGAGAGACACATTGTGAAGACACTACTATTCGACAAAATACATACACGAACAGACTGACGTACTGACATTACATAAAAAAGCTAACTGAGAAGATTTACCTCAGATGTAGGATGTACCTCAGATGTGTAAGGTACATGACATTATCATATATCCGAGTACATAGCAAAAACTCCGGCCAAACTATAACCTGATCAGCCCATAGCGACAATTGAAACACACTATTATTAAAAATATGTTTTATGTGATTTGTTTGAGAAAATGTCATATGTATAATAAGATTTACTGATTATCTATTCATCATCATGTACTGATATAAAAAATCTAATATGTAATGCATACAAAAATATAATACCCAAGGGTAGACAACTAATGTACCAATCCACTATATGTTATCCATTTTATATAATGAAATATGCAATTTTGAGTTTGAACTTGTGAATTGTCTATGTCAACTTAAATGTAAATAAATTCTACATTTTACTATATGCAATCTAATTTTAATATGATTATTTATATTAAATTTACAATAATATTCATAAAAAGTAAATGTAAAGCTTTTCCGCCACAATTAACTAAACCTAATTCAGTAGAGAAGAAATTCTTTTTCCGCGTTGATTTAGTTTTATAAATATTCAACTCTTTTCCTCTTGAATTTCTTCTCGTGCTTAATTAAGAATAAAAAAGGTTTATGATAAGTTACTTACAGCGAATTTTTTTTACAAAGAAGCGTCTGGAAATGTAAACAGCGTTTTTCATGAGGATATATATTATTTTTATATGGCTGTTATATTACAATGATTCATGAATATCTCAAAATTGTATACTTGCCTTGGTTTTTTTCTCTAAACGACTAAAGTTATTATGAGGGGTTTAGCTTTAAGCATTTCTTTATTATAAGCAGACTATAGTCTTCCGCGATATAAATATTAATTATGAGAAGGAATTTATATTTTATAAATGGAGATGCCCATTGTATTTTTTTAATGGAACTCTTCATTATTATTATTGTTATGAATCTCAAAATAAAAGTTACGGGAAAGAAGTATTAGAGTATGATACGGTGGATTTATATAGTTTTCCACAACCGAAGGTGACATATAAT
Organism: Ctenocephalides felis; assembly: GCF_003426905.1. Taxonomy (NCBI): domain Eukaryota; kingdom Metazoa; phylum Arthropoda; class Insecta; order Siphonaptera; family Pulicidae; genus Ctenocephalides; species Ctenocephalides felis. The sequence goes on from NW_020537758.1 coordinate 50,396,215, forward strand.
TTTCTACAGTTTTGCGTGTAAAACAAAACTTTCTTAAAGAGTATATTTGATATATGTCAGAAAATAATAGAAAATGTCAGAAACAGGTCATACCCTGTTTACTTGGGAAAATATACTATTTCTTGTTTAGCATTATATATATATATATATATATATATATATGTATATATATATGTGTATATATATATATATATATATATATATATAATATGGATCAATTATTACTTGTGAAATATTTATATTTTACATAAAGAACCCATACCAAAGAATTGAATACAAATTATAAAATATAATGTATTTTGTATAATTATAATTACAAAAATCACTAAATTTGCATTTTATTAAACTAATTTAAAAAAATTCTACAGTAAATTGATAAAAAAGTATATAAAGTTGTGTTATTACAAATGCCAATTTATTATATTTGCAAATTTATTCCATTAGTAGTTTGAAATATTTAAATATATAGATATTATCAATGTAATGAACTTTTATTATTATTTTTGTTGAACGACCTGCTGAGTTACTTTATGCAAAAAAACATTTTTAACTTCTTGAAGGTGATGTTTACGATTTTGCTAGTAAATTTAGTTTGCTAATTCTCTTTTTGGAGATTGAGAATTTGAACTAATTGTCTTTTTTGAGATCAAAAGTAATTGTGCGTGTGTATGTGTGCCATTTTTCCTCATTTTCTCAGGAAAGTCTACATCAATTTCAAAAATTGAAAAATGATAATTGTCCAGGCCGTTTCTTTATAATAAGGAGTAAAGTGCAAAAAATCTGAGTTTTGTCTGACAAAATATCCTGAATCTATACTGAAAATGAAAAAATCATTCAAATGATATCATTTGTAAAATGTGCTAATTAGTTTTTGGCAATGTTAAATTAAAATTTTTATTGCGCTTTTAATAAAATTGGATATGACTTAGAGTTTGTGATCTAAACAAACTATCAAAAATATTAGGATTAAGACATACAAAGAGATTGAATTATAAAATTTAATAAATTTTGGAATAACGGCCTGTACTATCGTATATACATGCATTGTTTCCGCTCTATAATCAATATAAATAAAAATATTTTACATGTGTTCGTGAAATATCAATTGAAAATCACATTGATTAGTTTCTAGTGAAAGATAAACGTTTTTTCAAATGAACAGTTTGAATTTTTATTTAAATATCAAAATCTCTATATTTATTGATTAATTCCATGAATTACACGTATCGGTAACTTCATGCAACTTTCCTTAAGGTAAAATGTCACTTGCACCTAGTTTTATAATGCTTTTTAGTTATCTTACCAGAAAATCTAATTCAGTTTATCAAAAGATTTATGTATTAGAAGCTGAGACATAATATATAGAAACAAAGATAAAACGTTTGAAAATTAGATCATAAACAGAAAAAGAATAAACAATTATCATTTCTCAGATTCTATTCATTATTATAATTTATAGGATATAAAGAAGTAACTACTTAACTTTACATTTCCTTTATTTTTAAACTTTATCATAATTTTTGTATTTTTAATTTTTCTTGAGTCGATGGATCAGATGAATACAAGGGATGTTTTTTGCATAATAATTCTAATAATGGAAAGATTTCCATACAACCAGCTTGATCACTATCTTCAAAAAGTCAACATGGTAGTAGGGGCGTGCAAATTATTATTTTTATATAAATATTAATGGGAATATACTGCATCATATTTATCTACTAAATTATTGATTTAAATTTGAAAAAAGGGCCAGCGGTGGCGATATCGGTTAGAGTGTGGGCTAGCAGCAACTAGTCCCAGGTTCGCTAGTTCGATTCCCGCTACCGCCGTAGCCCGACATCAGGCAGCTTTGATGTCAAATTTCCACTGGGGGTTATAGATCACAATATAATTCCAAGGGAAAATCGTCCTTCGTGGACATAGCTGCAACATCCAATCACATGTTAACTATTAGACGTAAGAGCTAATATCAAAAATATCCCACACATAAGAGAATGGTAAATCGATGGATTGCTGCTCATGAAATAAGTAGTCATAAGCCTTAACAAACAGCTTATAGAACATATAAGAGTTCTGATTGCTGTTCAAACAAAAAAAAATTGAAAAAAAAATATAAAAAAATAGTCGACTGATTGTTTGATTAGATTGATCTTAATTTTAACTAGGACTGATCTCAACGTTTGGTATTCGCCGAACAGATCTAATAGTTATTATAAATCGTATTACGTAGTTCTGCACACCATTCTTCAGTGGTCTATCTACAAAACGACCTCTATACTACAGTTCTCAATCTTCTCACCGAGATATCGCATGTTTCAAGACCCACCCTTACTGATTTTTGTTCGTGTCCCTGTCCTGGCAATATATTCCGAAGTGGCACGTATCAATTTTCCCTGAAACACTGATACCGAGGCGACAGTCTCTTCATGCAGAACATGCCCTGGAACATTTCTAGTGAGAACTGGAGATAGTAGATGATACTGCAGTAAAGTGTCAAAGATCGCTTTACCCAGAATAGTTGGAAGGCTGGAATATGACTATGTATATGGAAATATGTATATGGTAATATGTATGGAATATGAATGTGTATATGGACGTATTACTTCAATTGCTAATGTTTCTGATTATAAAAAACTTTGAGCAGAGATTGTTAACAATATAAATGAAAAGAAAAACATTTGGATGAGATATTAGTACAAATGTTCAGCGGAGAATAATAATTTACTAGAAATTATTGGATTTCAAACAATTAATGATCGTGGTGCCATGGCATTGTGCCTTAAAACAAATTGCGGGAAATTCTCGTAGAGATATGGTAAATTTTTGATTTTTGTTTTTCCAAATTTAAACCAGTGTATAAAAGTGATGCAAAAAGTTGTTATAATCGATTTAATTTGAAAAATATAAAAAGTAAAATTCTAAACACTTGAGAACTCGAAAATACTGTTTTTTTTTTTGAGAATCATCAATTCAAATTAAAATCATCATCATCAAAGTTATCAAATCATCAAGTCAAATTAAAATTTTTAAAAAAAGTATGCTAATAAAAATTATTATTATATTATTATTAATTTAAAGCTTATGAATAAATGAATCTTCGCGACTAATATATAAGTTGTTATGATTTTCATTCCATAGTGACATTTTTCACAAATAATAGAAAATTCCATTTCATCATCCATTCGTTTTTGGGAACTTCTCATCATTATTATTTCTATTATTCTTATATTTTAAATACTTAAATTTATTCACGTGGAGACTCGAAATTGCTGACAGAATGAAAGCTGGAACTGTAAAACTGAATAGCTGTATTCCGAGTGGATTTATTACACATAATTGAAAACGAACGAACACATTAACTCGGAGCATTTTCTAAAAGAAAATTTTTAAAAATCAATAATTTTTAGTATGTTCATTAAGACCAGGTACTCTATCGTTATACCAAATGAATCGTCTAATTTTAATTTTAACAAACGTCAAACTACTCATTTTCTCAAACTTCGATAAATTTTTAAAATTAAACTACTTGTCGTAAAGCCGTAATAATTCAGTTAGATCTATAAGACCAAAATATATTATATATCGCCAAAAATGGATCCATAAAAATAATTTTTTTTAACAGTTAATTACGAAAAAACGGCTCGGTAGATTTTTGTCTAAAACTTATCAGTATCATCCCAACCCAACTAATATCTTTCGAACAGTTTTTGATTTTTCAAAATCGATTCGGTAGTATGAGCTTAAATGTGGACGAAAAATTTAACACTTTCTTCCAAATTACAAATAAACGACTCGGCCAATCGTCGCACAAAACTGAGAAACGATAATTCTCATCGAGATACATCAAAAGGTTTTTAAATTTTTGAAGTCGGTTCAGGCGTTTTTAAGAAAATGTCGATCAAAGGTTTAATTTTGACAAATGCCAAAAACGATACTAATTTTTGCAATCTTTGACAAATTTTTAAAGTTAAACGAGTTGTTGTAGGGCTGTAATATTTTAGTATCATCTATAAGTCTATATATGATATCTAGCGCCAAAAAAATCATAAAAAATGGTCGAACCAATATCTATCGAACAGTTTTTGAAATTTCAAATTCGATTCAGAATTGCGGGCTAAAACGTGGACGAAAACTTTTTCACTTTTCTGTTATTTATAAAGAAACAAACGGCTTGGCCGATTGTTGCAAAAACTGATAAACTATAGTTCTTATTGAGATACATCGATATAAATCGAGGTATTCCTTCGGAAAGTTAATAAAAAAAAACTTGGAGAAAAAAATTCTAGTTGATTTTATTTATAAAACATTTATCATCCATTATGTTGTACACTACTTAATTATAAAAATCTATTATTTTTGATACACCAACTCTATTCTTAGAAGTAAATTGCGAACAACTGTCATCAATGCACAAGACTGAAAATACGGCGGCGACATTTACTGCAAATTGAACTTGATACAGTGATGCAATCGTATGTAAGAGTACTGAACATCTGATATGTCATGTAGTTTTACTGGAAAACAGAAATCTTTCTACATTATTCTATTTGCAGTTTAATACCTTTTATATTACCGGAAAAAATATGTGAAAATTATTACAAATTGTGCAGAAAATTTAAACATATAGTGCTATTTGTCCAACTTATAAATTATAATAAAAATAAAAACATTTAAAATATAATTCAATAAGTACTCAATAAGTAATATGATAAGTACTTATAAGTACTATGGGTTCTTATAGGAACCCATAACTCTAGTTTATTAATCTGAGATTTTATGAAACGTACCAAGGCGATTAATTTTATAATGTAAGGAAACATATTACCACAGTCTAATAAGAGTGATCTAATTACAAAACTATTTTTTGTTTAGAAAAATGAAAAGTACAGCACGTACTATATACCCACTCTCTGAAAATTTACAAAATATAATTATTCATTCACACCAAATAAATTAGTTTACCTATTAGAGTAAAGCGCTTAATTGAGTTTATTTGCAGAATGAATATTACTTTTTAAATTTGCCTTGAACTTAAATTGAAAGGCCCTGACCAAAAGTAAAAATAGGGGTTTACAACAAATGCAAGTCTCTTCTTATAGCCGATGAATATTTTGGTCTGTTATTAGCAATTATTTATTGCATACTTCGAGTAGAAATTAAAAGCCAATTATCTTTGACAGATTTTATTTTTCTTGGTACTGTAATACTACCTGTGAAGTTATTTTACCCGGAATTAAATAAAATTGAATAATTAATCAAAAGTTTACCACACATCACACATATGATTATTGCAATAAAATTGTTCGAAATCATAAGTACTCGCATAAGTTAATTGTTTAAATATTTACGAATATTAATTAATAGGTCAGAAAAAATAAGAAAAACACCCTCAAAATAATTTTAAAGGAACACATTATAATTCGTTACAACACATTTTAACTGATTACTGTGATAAGAATGTGACAATGACGCCCAACATCTGGCAAGGATGGTTATTGTATATGTTATATAGTTGCGGAAATGTTAATTGTTTTATTATATTTTAATTAAGGTCACTGTCGTTTTGTCCTTATATATTTCCCCTATATAAGTAATGAAATCAAATAGATTAATAAATATTGGTAAAGATTATTAATCATTTAACTCTTTCTTGCATTGCAAATATATCGAGACTTTGTTATTATCCATACCGGTAAGTAATGGTTTTGTCTTCTGTATTCAATTATTGAATAATCAATATTTCATTTTCTGGTTAGATTCGCAAAATTTTATGGCAGAAGGCTTTTCGTAATATAATTTACGAGAGAAAACAAACTCTGTTTTTGCTCTCACGGTCTTTTCGTGAGGCTCTTGACCCGATATTTCCATTTCGGGGTATATATTACAATTCGCAAACGGAATGGTTCATAACATTTGCGTAAGAAAATGACAAAAACCGTTGTTCGTTGCCAAAGCTACGCATTCGATCTTTGAATATTATATTTGAATTACCCACACAGTATTCTTTCATTCAATCTTTGTTCCCACATGCCACAAATGTAATATTAATATTACGGTGCTTTCGGTTGTAAAATTTCAAGCAAACCAGTTTTAAAACTGTGCAATAAACTTATTACTTAAAAGCGCACTTATTACTTAAAATTTTGTTTGAAAACATATTATTTTTGACTTCCCATAGGGAAGTTATAGTAAACAATGAGTTGCGTTTCAAGACCTCTTGACCATTCGCAGTCTGGAATGATCATGAAAAACCATTATTATTAATTGGATATACATGTACGTATGTAAATATTGATAACACAGATGAACAGGTAGACAAGTAGGGAGGTAGAGAGAAAAACAGGTAGATAGGTTGATAAGTAGACAAGATAGACTAGGTAGAGATACACAAGTAGGAGAGGTAGGCAGATACAAAAGTAGTCAAGTGAAAAACTTTGATAGGTAGAAACATAGATAGAAAAAATATAAATGAGTAAACTGTTAAAAAGATAGATCAAATCAAATATTCATTTATTAAATTGATTATTTACATATCGTAAAGTTCATGCAACTTGCCTAAGAAAAATGCTACTTGCAACTAGTTTTATTAGATTTTCTACTATTAATGTCAATAAATATTAATGATATCATTAAATGAATAAAATATGATTTATATAATCAAGTAAATTGTTCATAATAGAAAATCCAACTAGCCGTAAGTGGAATTCTGTCTTAAGGCAATTAAGGCATCGTGCCTTAAGGCAAATTGCTGGAACTTCCCGTGCCAAAAATTATTATTTTTTTAAAAACGATTAACATTTTTGCAAAAAATTTTACTTCAAAAAAATAAGATTTTTTAGAAATTTTAAATTGGACAAAAAATTACTTTTTTTTGAAAAAAAAAATTTTTTTTTAAAAAAAATTTTAAACAATTTTTTTTATAAAAATTTTTTTTTGGAAAAAATGTTATCTTCATTTTGATATATTTTGGAAGATCTGAACTTTTTTTCAAAGCAATCGTACTGCTTTAACAGCATAGGGACAAAATATAAAGCGCGTAAGCGCCGCGTCGCTGTCTAACGGAAAAACATTGGTACGGAACCTATAGGAATGTAAACAAAACTTATACTTATTGTTAAAATCTCAATAAAATATCTGATAATTTGATATGCATATGTCTAATGTCTAATGATTATTGTTGACCGCCAAATGTTATTTTTTTTTAGTTTTTTTTTACTAGATCTCTGAAACCGCTAGACCTATCTTCATGAAAATTTGATCAAATCTTCATCTTGTTAATACAAGTAAAATGTTTTTTGAACTTACAAATCTCTTAAAAACTGAGTTACCGTTTTTGGCCCTTTTTGCCCCATATCTTCGGAACGGCTAGAATGTTTTTTGAATTATTCAAATTGCTTCATCCGTGTTCCCGAAATCGTCGACGAAAATTTGTATCCGAACACACACACATGCACGCACACACACACACACACACATACATCAATTTTCTCCAAGGTATGCCAACATATTCAGAAACCTCTGAAACGTGAAGATATATAAAAATTTTCATTTTCGATTTTTTTGCGATTACTTACTCTATGGAAAGTTAATTATAAATAAATCAATTTATCATCTCCAGAACATTAACAATCGTCATTTCATTTCGAATCAAATTCCAAAAAAAAAAAATAGTTGCCAAATTTACACAAAATTGAAAAAGTCACAGTCTAAACGCATTTGCAAATAATTCTGTGCGACATTTTCACTTATACTGTGCTCAGCTTGGCGGCATTTTCACATTTTTCAATAATTTTCACAAAATTGGAAAAGTGCTCCTGTACACAAACAGTCTAAACGCACTTGGGTAAACATTTGTACTAGAGTGGCGCTTAGACTGTTCTTAGCTTGGGTGATTTTTTGAATTTTTAATCGAAAATTACAAAAAAATTTTTTTGAAAAAAAAATTAGAAACAAAATTTTTTTTTTTCCAAAATCAATTATTTTGTTGAAAACAGCAGAAAGTTCTTTGAATCATTTAAATCGGACGCTTAGTTCTCTCAAAAACAGCCATTTTTTTTAAATTTAGCTCTGTATCTCCGAAACCTCTGGGCCTACCTTTGCCAAAAACTAATCAGCACATCTCCCTATCAATAGGAATCGAATGTTTTTTAAACCATTCAAATCGTTTGATCCGTTCTCTTAAAAACTCGCTTTCTATTTTTTGCACTCTTTGCTCCATATCTCCGTAACGGCTGGACCTGCCTTTGCCAAAAACTAATCAGCACATCTCCCTATCAATAGGAATCGAATGTTTTTTAATCCATTCAAATCGGTTGATCCGTGCGCCCGAAAACGTGGACGAAAAAACGCGGACATACAAAACACACACACACACACACACACACATCCATTTTTTCTGAAGTATGCCAAAATGTTCAGAAACCTTCAAAACGTCGAGAAATGTAAAAATTTTCAATTCCGATTTTTGGACAATTACTATAACTTACCCTACGGGAAGTTAAAAAAGATGTTTATAAATATGCAAAAAGGGGGATTGTTTTTATCCTGAGTAACTTCCAAGAATTAAAATAATAATAATAATGATGATAATACTAAAATTAATAAAAATTAATTTGAAAAATTTATTTTTAATTTAGTAAATTTCTGTGCATCTCATGTAATATAATTTTTTATCTTACATGAACTTAAACTACAATTATTATCGCAACACATATATGACTATACATTCCATCCTATCATTTTTGAAACTGTCTACAAACCATTTGTCGCAATCACAAAAATTGTTATTCATTACCAAAATTTGATAAATCTGAAACAAAAGAAGATGTATAACATTTAAAATTAGTTGATACTAATAATACAAACCGAAATTGTATGGAAGATCAAAAGTATATTGATAAAAAATGACGCACTTGTCCAATTCTGTTTACTGAATCGGCGTGTGTAGCTGAGGGTAGCTATTATGGCAATATTATTCAGGATGGTTTTTATGTGCAAACAATATTTCATGCCCCTTTTGCAAATAACCCCCTGCTTTCCTACATCATTGGAACAATGTCTTTGATGCGATGTAATTATGCATTTTATTAATATACACAAATTACTAACTTCAATCAGATCAGATCCTTCTTTAGGAGATCAGATACTATTTGGACGTATTTTCATATTATTATAATGGCCATGCAAGAGGCAATCTTCATGGCATTGAGCTTTTACACCGGATAGTTGCTACCCTGTAGAGGGGGTAGAGGATTTGGATCGGACTTATTTTTCTCACATCTAAAACTAAAGTCCGCGTAATAACATATGTGATAAATGATCAATAAATATATCTTCTTCAGAAGAACTGCAAGAATTAAATAAATAATACCAACAAATCAGTGTTCCATACAGTCTATAGCTACAAAGATAAAATTATAACGTAACAATATCCTTTATACCATGTTATTATGCATTTTATTAATATACACAAGTTACTAACTTCACTCAGACTAGATCCTTTAGGAGATCAGATACTATTTAAACGTATTTTCATGTTATTATATTGGTTATGAAGGCGGCAATCTTCATGGCATTGATCTTTTACAGCGGATAGTTGCAACCCTGTAGAGGGGGTAAATTAATCAAAGGAGATACTTAATACGCATAAACAGACACTTAAATACATTTATAGCAATCCGAATAATTTGCATTCATAAATAAAAACAAAATGAAATTATTTCGATTGTCCACACGCAAATATTGGAAGATGTTCGAATTGTGTATTGTTGCAATTTATGAAAATCCAATGGCTCTCCAAAACAAAACAAAAACTTCTGTTTTCATATTTTCAATATCATTCTAACGAAAAAGTTTGTTCGGACATGAAAAATGAAATAATAAAAGGATTTCGTTCGGAAGCGATGGCAACGGGTTATGATGTGCCGACATGCGGTTTTCGCACATACTTTGTATGACACGGGATTTGTATCCGCATGTCATAAATGTACTTTTTCAATCCCAAGTTTATGATAACAAAAGTTTATGATCAGCACGACAAATATTATAGACGAGGAATACATAGAGTAGAAATATTATAGACCAAGCATACGTACACAACGAAGTATTTGATAAAACTACGTGACCTGTAGTTGAGAAAGAGCAATTTATAAGTAATTTTGAACAAAATAGTATTTTGATATTTATTTATTTTACTCTTTATTGATTAGGGTAGAGCGGGGCACACAGCCCCAATTTCAATTTGAGCGATTATATTGTAAAAACCGAAGTAATTAAACAACAAATAGCATATATCAAACAAACAACTTTCTGACTATGATCAGTAAAACTCCCAGCTAATTCTAATTGCAGAAATTTGTTTTTTGTTTTTCAAAAATTTTTCACTGGTCCTTTTTATAGGCGGAGTGAAATGGGACAGCGAGGGGCAAACAGATCCAAAGTTTTATATTTAATTTTAAAGGGATTTTGTGAAATAATGCTACATTTTTCGTCCAAAATATAAATTTTGTTTGTACATTTTTTCAGAGATAATACGGTATATAACCTAGATCTGGAACTTTGTCAGAAATATTTATCAGAAATGTTGTGATGACTACTTATTTGACTCATCTCTTGTAAAATTACTTTTTTTAACTAAATTTACTCTTCTCTTACAATTTTTAGTTGCTCACACCTTTGCCAGGTTAAATATTAAGTTGGTCTTCTTTACCCCATCACGTGTAAGCTTTCTTAAAAGTTATATGAAGAAACTATTGAATATAATTCAAAATTACAATATATCTTATAAAACGATAAAGTTCACAATGGAAGATAATACTTTTGTTATGTATTATCAAACATTGTCGCTTTTCTTCCGATATAGACATCGTAAAATCAAGTTGATGGTTGGTTATACATCTTTTATCTCTACTTAAAAATATTGTTAAAAAATTCTTATTACTTTACCTTTACCATATTTTTTTCTTTGCATTTTAATAATATATTTTATTTATTTATTTAAAATACTATTCCAAAATTAAAAGGTCCAAGCAACTATTACTTTCAATGCTGAATTCTGAAAGAAGATTAAAAAGATCAGACCCCTCAAACAAAACTGCGGACTTTCCATGAAGAATAATCTAAATTATTTTTATCTCATTTTAACATACATTTTTTTGTTCATTTTACTCAAATAGCTTTTAAGGTTATATTGAAAATGGGTTGCTTTTTTAAAGAAGTAAAAAGAAAATTTAAAATAGTGACATTTAAAAACTCACTAAAACAAACTGTATTGACTAACCTTATTTTTATTTAAATAATTGAATAGTTGTCTTATATAATATTAATAATGAGAAGTATCCTCTTTCCAGTGAATCTTTGTTTTTGTAATTCAAAATTCAGGCAGTTATTAACTCATCTATAACATAGTCGTGGAATTAACATAACAAACAGTTACAGTTTCGTAGCAATAAGTAAACATTAGTGACACAGATTTCATACTATATTTACACAAGAGTTTAATATAGTTAAAATAATAGAAGTTACTAATTAATACATACGTTTGTTTGTCATTAATTAACTATTAAAGCCAATTATTTGCGTTATAACAAAGTTTGCACTAAATGATAAATGACGAACATTATTAATGAACTGGTGCAAATGTTGCAGAATTAAATATTGATAATGTTAATACTATCTGTTTCAGCGTACCTGCAAGTTTAAATGATTTATATAGGACAGCTTGAGCCTTGTTCTAACAGTTTTTTTTTTAATTGATATATCTTGTAATTCACTGATAACACTTCTACGAAATAAAGTTGGATAGAACTATTCCTCAACCAAACCAAGTAAAAACAATTCTTTAACTAATTTTCATTATTTCTAGAATAAATGCTGTCACAACTTACCTCCTGTTTGAGGCCAGTTGTAACATCTACCAGAGCAAGCAGTAGCGACAAAAAAATGACAAAAAATCGTGTCTATTATATTAGTTCTAAGAATAATTTGTGAGTTAGCAATTAGCAGTTTGATTACAATGTGACTGGACTTGAACCAGAGGTTTTCGGGTTTGATACCCCTTCGAGGAGCCTGATGCCAAGCAGTATTGACATCTGGTTTTGCTTGGTATTTTCTATTTTTCTATATTGTCAATATAAATAGTGCAAATAGCTCCTTATCTGGCATTGCTGTATCAATAGAATAGAATATTTGCCGTATTGCAAAAATTGTAATAATAAAATTTATCACTCCGAGATGGGAGAACTGTTTGGGATCTCTAAAACCAACGTATTAAGTCAAATTACACCAACACTTTATAGGACTTAAGTTCTGATTGCTGTCAAACACAAAAAAGAAGTCTAGTAAAATTAACACATTTTAAGAACAACTTGCCTCAAAATACACGTTGGAATCGCTTGCAAATTTTCTACCATTGATTACAACTGACATTATGACTAAATAAATCAACATTATTACTAATCGTGATGAATCTAGATCTATTAGTTTGCAGATGCAAGTAAAAATGAGTGACCTAATATTTTGCATGAAACTTTCATAAGCATTCGACACATTTAAATTGAATTAAATCTCACCCATTCTCATAATTTTCATGCTTAATATCGTTATATCCCCGAATATAAAACGGGCATTAAACGTCCCTGCACACCCTACATGAAATGCCTTTAAGCTGATCAACGTAGCCAGGTATGGCGTTTGACGCGCAATATTACATTTATTGCGGCGTCAATTTGTCGGCTCCGGTAATAGCATTGCCGCGCGTTATTTTGATAATTGAAATAACCGAGAGCAAACCGCATGGTGCGCGAAATAGCCTGACCAGTGACAGAAGGGCACCTGGTTAAACATTCATTCGTACAATATACAAAATTTGCAAACGTCAACATTTATTGGGAACGTGTACCAAATTTGTCAATTGTGATATATATATATTCAAGTCTAAATTGATTACCCCTACTGCATTATATCAGGTTATCCAGAACTACCCTGTTTTCACAAGGCAGACCGTTTATCCGTTACGCTATAGAACACTTACGCTTCTTTAGTTAATGCATAAAAAAATTATGTAACATTTTTCATTCTGCTTAATTTAAGTAAATATAGTCGCCAAAACACTGTTCAATACTCAAGATTTTCTTCTCCGAAACAAGTTGCCAATAAATTCTGGGTATTGTATTGGTTTCTCTGAAAATGTCACACGGAAATAAGATATTGTTGTAAGAGTTCCATGTGAAGATATGGGTTGGAACTAAGGGCATATTCGAATATATCCTGCATCAAAGTATTCAAAAGACATAATATCAAATCCTAAAACCAAATATAAATGTCCTTTGAATTCTAACTCATAGAAACATCCATGTTAAATACTTAACATTTAGTTCTAATCCATAAAAACCTTAAGGCACTATTCTAGTGTAGAACGATAAATTTTAGGTCATTTTAAAATTGTCGTAAAATCCATTTAAATTAACTATCCATTTTTTACCGCTTCTTTAATAATATTATTAATATGCAATACAAAAATTAAAAAAAGAAGTTGAAAATTGAAGAAACTCGCACCTGATGAAGTGGGGGGTCTCAAAAAATTGGCACTTCAGTCTTGACATGATTTCAGCCCTCCTAGCCATCCGAAATAAAAGAAATAACTAGCTGTAAGTGGAATTTTGTCTAAAGGCAATTAGGGCATCGTGCCTTGAGGCAAATTGCTGGAACTTCCCGTACCAAAAATTATTATTTTTTTAAAAACGATTAACATTTTTGAAAAAAAATTACTTCGGAAAAATAAGATTTTTGACAAACAATTAGACAAAAAATTACTTTTTTTCGAAAAAAAAAAATTTTAATTTTAATTTTTTTTAATTTTTTTTTTTTTGAAAAAAAAATGTTTTCTTTATTTTGACATGTTTTGAAAGATCTAAACTTTTTTTCAAAGCAATCGTACTGCTTTAACTGCATAAAGACGAAATATCAAACCGCGTAAGCGCCGCGTCGACGTCTAACGCGTAAACATTGGTACGGAACCCATAGGAATGTAAACCAAAATTATACTTATTGTTAAAATCTCTATAAAATATCTGATAATTTGATGTGCATATGTCTAATGATCATTTTTGACCGCCAAATGGCATTTTTTTTTACTTTTTTTATTAGATCTCCGAAACCGCTAGACCTGCCTTTATGTAAATTTGATTGGTTCTTTACCTTGTCAATACAAGTAAAATGTTTTTTGAATTATCAAAATCGGACGCTCCGTTCTCTTAAAAACTGAGTTACCGTTTTCGGCACTTTTTGCCTCGTATCTTCGGAAAGGCTAGACCTGACTTCGCCAAAAACTAATCAGCACGTCTCCTTATCAATACGAAACGAATGTTTTTTGAATTATTCAAATCGGTTGATCGGTGTTCCCGAAATCGTCGACGAAAATTTGTATCCGCACATACATACACACACGCACACACACACACACACACACACACACATACATCCATTTTTTTTAAGGTATGCCAAAATATTCAGAAACCTTTGAAACGTCGAGAAATGCAAAAATTTTCATTTTCGATTTTTTTGCGATTACTATAACTTGCCCTACGGGAAGTTAAAAAGATTATTTTTTTACAATGATGTCGCAATCGCCCGAACTAGCGATGAGTAAGAAACAATTTTTTTACAAATTGGCGACAGTTTGGAAAAAAAGTCTTTTTTTACTGTTTTTTTTAAGTTTCTCGAATTTTCATAACGGTCATCATCAGAAAGAAACAGCAATAAATGTTTCTTTTCAAATACCCGAGATCGGTAACGAATATGTTTCGACGCAAAAATCCATATAAACTAGTTTAGAGATTCATTATTGTTCTGAGTACATCGAATTAATAATTCATCTGACGATAAACTGTCTTAAATTGGTCTAATGACTTCCTAATGCCTTTTGTCCGATTAGACTCTACTAAACCAGTTTGTAGGCCGAGTCAGTAAAATGCCTGTATCTCCGAAAATAATTCAATTTCAATCTGCCTAATATTCAGGTTTTTATGAGTTAAAATTATTATTATAGTTAATGGTGTAAATCATCGAAAAAAATTCGTATAATGTAAGTAAAATAAAACCAATAAATATTGTAATGAAGTCAAAATAAATTCTGTTTTTTAATCATTCACGCGGTCTTATATATTATCTATCAACTGTAAATAAACTTAAATTTTAATTCATTATTTCATCATTAAAATAAACAATGTAAACTCTCGAAAAACAACAAATAATAAATAGGATAAAAGGTGTCCAAATAATATATAAATATAATTTATAAGTTTGTTTTTTGTATTCCGATATGCAAGTTCTACTGTATTACTTTAATGTTAGAAACATCTGAAAGAAAAAAATGACACCAAAGTAATAACCGAATAAAAAAAAACTTTCGATATTTTTATAAACACCAAATGACAATTTTTATACTATCTATGATATCAATTATTTTAACCCTTTCGACTTGGATGATGAAAAATTCATACAAATCTCGGAATTCGCGAGTGTAGAGAAAAAATTAAAATAGTGTATTGACTTAAAAAACCTTGCAAAGCATCTACAATTGCGAAGTAGATGCCTTAAATTTAAATAATGAATATTTAAATAAAAAATAAATAGTTATTAAAAATACTTAAATTTATATCGAAATTTGTTCTATCTTATTTTTTAATATCGTGCAATCATAAACCAATATGTGTTTATATTTATATATATTTAATTACACGCGCACAAACATCTGTTCTACATTTAGGCAAAAAATAATGCAGTATTAAGAAATCAGTACATCATGTATAAAGCTTACTTCTAAGCTTAAACAATTTATCCGGATATTATTCGTGTGAAAACAGCTCAACAATTAGTTTACGCGTCAAGTCCTTCTCTTCCGGCGCTTTTCGCGCTGAATTTCATTGTGCGCTACGTCTGAATTATTACCGAGCGGCCGTTTGCGGACCCAAAAAGATATATATCTTTCGATTACGAAAGGGAAATATTTATTCACATTATGAAACAATGCTTTTTGGATGAGTCGAGATTTGTTTAGGTTAAAGATTATTATAATGCCAACCGTTTCGGTTTTGTTTTCAGAGGATTTTCTTGCGTTACGGATGCCATTTACTTTGCGTCTTTCAACATATACGATTGTAATAGAATTTATTTGTTTAGTAAATGGAAATATTGAGTTTCATTCTCAGGATCGATTAATCTTCACAACTTCAAAAGTGATTTCTTTAGAAGTAAAATTTATCAATCAAATTAATATTTAGATATCTACTAGATATCTAATATTTAGATGTCTACTTGCTATTTTTTTAAATAACTTGCTATTGTTTCCTCGACACTTAATACATTCATTTGAGACCAAAGTTGTAAAAAGCATGAGCATGAGTATATATAAAAGAATCATTAACGTTGGAATTAGGAGTTCATGTGAAAATTAAAAAAAGAGTCAAATTTAAATGTTGCTAAATTTCAATTCCAATTGATTAGGTAGATTATTTACAAAAAATTACTTCTCCTTACACATAGTTATTAATATACTCATAATAATACTCTTTAACTTTCCGTAGGGTAAGTTATAGTAATCGCAAAAAACGTTTGAATGTTTCTGAATATTTTGGCATACCTTAAAGAAAATGAATGATGTGTGTGTATGTATGTATGTATGTTTGGATACAATTTTTCGTCCACGATTTCTGATTGGTTTTTGGTGAAAACAGGGTCCAGCCGTTTGAAGATACGGGGCAAAAAGTACAAAAAACTTTAATTCAGTCTTTCAGAGAACGGAGTACCTGATTTGAATGATTATGGAGATATAGAGGAAAAACTTAAAAAACAGTTGATATTTAGCGGTCAAAAATGATCATTAGACATATGCACATAAAATTATCAGATACTTAATAAAATTTTCAAAAATGAGTAATAATTAACTTCGCGTAGGGTAAGTTTAGTAACCGCAAAAAAACGAAAATTAACATTTTTTTTACATATCTTCACGTTTTGAAGGTTTATGAACATTTTAGCATACCTCAGAATGGTGTGTGTATGTGTATGTGTGTATGTATGTATGTTTGGATACAATTTTTCGTCCACGATTTCGGGCGCACAAATTAACCGATTTGAATTTCAAAATGCGTTATTCTAATTGTAAGAAATATATCCTCAGATGGATATTCATTCGGCACCTCTTGCTAATGTAAACTTTCTGAAGTGTTTTGAATGATAAGATCGTCACTATATATTTTATAAACGATATGACATACTGTGATTATAATAATCTATTTGAAAATGTTGAAAACAAATGTTATTAATCATGGAATTATATTCATTGAAAACTATTTTTTCCCGAATATGTAATTCTGGTACAAGTAGTTCCAGCAATTTGTCTTAAGGCACGATGCCATATACCACTACTATTTTTAAATATCAATTGTATTTGAATAAGCCACAGCAAAGCGGTTAAAAAGGCGAGAGTCTCACATTTGGAAATACTACTATACTGCAAATATTACATGTGTATATTCACATATCGCAAAGTATAATATTCGAACTTTCCTGAAGGCGAATCACCACTTACAATCAGTTTCTACAGTTTATCATAATTCTATACATGAAACGTCCAGATTTTTTTACGTTGCCTGTTAAGCTGAACTGACTCAAGGCATTTATTATATTATAAACATGCGCAATCATTTTCGAAAACTTATCAACTTAATAGCTCCATTCAAATCTGATTAATTTAGTATCTAAACTTATATAACATAATATTTATATATTATATAACATAATAGTCATTCTAGTTTTTCTCGTGCAAAATCCATAGAAATTCGTACAGATTTCTTATATCATGTCATTCGGTCGAGCAGTAATATGTCATGTGTGCCCGTTGTGACAATAGCCAAAGATTCCATGAGACGGCCAAGCTAAATCTGGGCTCTGATATCTATCAATATATATACTGTCAATATATATTATTGATGTAGCAAATAGTACAGACTTGAAAACGAATTCATTTCTGACATATCTGATTTTGTGATATGTGCCCAATGATATTAGCGTGATTTTCTGTGAAGACTATCAGACTATACATGATTTGACAAAAGTTTGATGTTACTAGTACAGTAATTTGATTTATATGATCAAACAATATAGGTTATATTTTTGTAAAATATCGAATTGACATCATAGGGACATAAATGTTATAAGTGATATTGCTTATAACTAAACCTAAGCCTCTGTATTGATATAACTCTATAAACATTATATATTATTATTATCATTGGTGTGCTTCCCAAAGAATGGCCTATAGTATGAGAGTAGCATATTTTATTTTTATGTATCTTGTGCCTTATATTTCAATTTCCACTGTATTTTCTACTCCCATGTAAGTTCACGTTCCATATGCCAAAGGTTGTAAATTAATACTTTAGATTAGAACAGTGATTCCCAACCTTTTTTGGGCCCCGCCCCACCTTGAGGTTTCTAAAAACTTTATACTTTAACTGAAAACTCAGAGCTACACTGATTGAAAACAGCAGGATCACATTTTCCAAGCCAATTTTAACTTAGCTGTATTTTTAAGGGTTCGACACCATAAACAGCACCTAACGTTTTGGACGCTCGTTTTTTTCTTTGCAAAACCGATTAAAAAAGTATTTTCTACTAATTGACAGCTGAATTTCTTAATATACAATAAAAAAAAAGTGTTTTGTAGACTACTCAGCAAAGAGTAAAAAAAAACCGCACTCAGTTGCCAACTTTGTACTATTTAAGGATACAATAAGAATTAGTTTGTTTTAAATAATTTTCATCTTTAGCCATAGTTACTGATAGTGAATAAAAAATGTATGTTATAATTACGATTTTTTTGTTTAAAGCCTTGTGTAAAAATTAAATTTTGCAATATACTAAATATCATTTTTCTTGTATAAAAATTAAATTTCGCAATTAACTTTCGTAGTACACATTATTTTTCTTGTGCATATTTCAAGCCGAGTCATGTCACTGATCTTAAGGTACTTGTACTAAGTAGTCAAAAACTTGATTTACCTAATTTTCTGCAATTTTCGTAAATTTGAATATAGAAGTTTAAAATAATTACTGAAGAACCCTAAGAATTTCATAGTGTTTAGTGTTATATAAGCAGTTTATCGCATATATCATTTTCAGATTGTAATAGGTAGTTGTAATTTTATTACAAAGTTATGAGGAAAACTCAAATTGAAGGTATTTTTTTTTAAAGTCAGGCCAACTCGGGAGAAAAATTATAACTCCGGCACCAGGAAAACAAGGTTAAAAATTAGAATTGTCCCGGTCAAATCGGGACACCTTAGTTAAATCTAAAAAGCACTTTTTGTTAATATATAATATAATATAATTTCAAAAATTAATTTGCAGTTATTTTTTATCAATAAATATATGTATATTTGTCGTATTCATATTTTTCTATGATTTTAAGAATTTGATAATTCTTGACACACTTTGATATAATTTATTTCTAATCAGTGCGACATTGAGCAATTGTTCTGATTCTTATTAGAATTCTTACGAAAAAAGTACTATTGGTACTACAAATGAAAATTATGTCGATATTTTGATTCGTTTGTGATGATCATAGCTCTACAGAAAAAACACCTATTACCTTTGAATTATAAGATAGTTATGAGATATTTTATATCCTGTTTAAAAACTCAAAATCAAAATCCCATTTAAAAGCTCCTATTACTACTTACCCATGAAAAAAGTTGCTCCTAACTCCCTACATACTTATTATATTGTAGCGTGTAGCATATGTTATACCATATTATGATGTACTTAGTATACTTTATTTTACTTAGTATACTATGCTGATACGTTCAGATAAAATTAAAACAATTTGTTTTCAAAACTTTGTAGTAAACTGTTTCACTCGACAATATTTGAATTAGAAAATTTAATTTTAATAAATAATCATACTTTTTACTACGGATTAACGTTCAATTAAAATCATTTGGCATTGCCCCATATTTCTCTGAATACCAGACACGTTTATTTCTGTAAAATCTTTAAACTCTAATCGAGTTTATATGATATCTGCGCAAATGCTGAGAATCGGGTGAGGGACGCGAACGAATCAATTAGAGAAAGTAACAAGAAGAAATTTGTTATCAAACTTCTTTGAAACTTTTTGAAGGATTTTATGGTAAAACTTCAATTTCGAAATGTCTACAACTCAGACTTAAAGTGTGAATGAGGACTTCATCCAATTCCCAAATACATAAAGCGCAACTGCCGATGCGATTATAATTTATCAAGTTTGTCATTGGGAGTTTTGTAAGAGATTTTGTAGTAATTGAAAAAAATCTAACTGTTTGTCAGACAAATCGCAAGTGCATATCTATAGTATAACATCAATATTATTTAATATGTAATGATTTTTTTAATATGTTCTCGAATATTAAGCACTTTTCAAAAGCCTATGATAAGTTCCATGCCGACAACTAATTGCGTAGCATTTCTGTGATCTACTTTAAATGCTGAAAATGAAATTCAAATAAAAATTAATAATTAATATTTAATTATCAATATTTTCCTCAATAAACTCTATTACAACCATATTTGAACCGTTCTATTCATAAGGTAATTTTATTTGTAAAAACATATCACATAAAATTAAATAAATTGGCGTATATTGTTAATTATAGCATTGCGAAAATAATTGCGGAACAATCCAATTTAACGCATTGTTATTTCAATAATATTTTGATCGTAGAAATGTTATTACATTTTATGTGCTCGATTGATTTTACGAGTAATATAATGATTCGTACAATACACAGAGCAATAATCAAATTCTAAATGATGGCTATTATTATTTATTTAATTGCTTGTTGAGTTATTTATTGTTGATAAATTAGAGTTATTGCAATCGAATTTATTAAAAACCTAATTAAATATACAAATAAACAAATAATAAGAGTAAATAATGAATTTATATATAATTTTATTTATATCAAGTACCATAAATAATTTGTTTTTTTTTAAATCTACTATTTTGCTTAATGAATATTGGAATTTTTTTCATTGTTTTTTTGATTGTCCACAGCAATCAGAACTTATGAGTCCTATAAGCTGTTGGGCTAATTTGACTTAATACTTCGTCGGTTTTACAGATGGCAACCCAAACAGTTGTCTCATCTCTGTGTGATAAATTTTATTATTGCTATTTGTGTAACAAGCCAAATATTTTATTGATGCAGCCATGCCGGGCGAGGGCTATTTTCAGTTGGAAAAATAATACTATCTGCATTTACAAGTAAAAACCGGTGCCAATACTGCTCGACATCAGGCTTCTCGAAGCGGGACCTCTAAATCAGGTCCAGTCCAGTCGCAATATTGCGATAAAATTCGATATGTTAAATGTGTAAAAAAATTGATCGTAACTTGAAAAAATGGAAGTGTGATACTGTATAATGAGAGTTAATTAATGAACTAGTTGTGCATGGCATTGTGCCTGATGGCAGATTAACAAAGTTAGAAATCAAACTAAATTAAAAAACCGCATCTTTGCTAAAAAATAATTAATACTATCAATCAAACTTTGGTTTCAAAAAATATGATTTTAAACAGTGGCACCTAGTACCGGACATTTCAAAATAACCTGCATTGATCACATATGTAGCTATCTCCACATTGTGGAATGTCTGTACATGTGTGTTTGACGAATATTCTTAGATATTGCAAAAAAAATCACTATTCATCCACCCTTTCGGCTGAGCCGCACCGATGCTCTCAGCTGGAGCATTCATCATAAGATTTTCATTCTTTGACTAGGAAATACGAAGACTGGGGGTATGTAGTGACCGTTAGTACTCATATAGAACAAAATTAAATAATTGGAATAAATTACGTAAATTCTCACAAAAAATATCAATATGTTTACTATCTGGTGCTAAGGGACAGAAATTTTTGTTCATTTGGTGGCACCTACAAAAATTGGTCAAAAGATCTAATAATATTCTATCATTTTACGGATAACAATTAAGTACAACTTTTATCTTTGCATACCACTCAAATGTAAATGCATAAATATGCTAGAATTACTTGCATTGATATTTAGGTGACGCCGTGATTTTGCGCCTAAAACAGGAAAGGGTTGCTCTCGCCGTGGCCGTGTGCGTCACAGGCGAGGCTTTGCACGTGATCCTGTACCTGTGTGCCCCCCATGCCCGTTTCACTTGTATTTTGAAATGAAAAGACTTATACTCGCTTAAATAATACACGTGTTAAATAGAGTGTCCGGTTTTTGGTGCCGTCCGGCGTTACGGAACTTCCCCCTACGTCTCCCCGTCAGTACTCCCTCCAGGATAGAATTGTTGTTCTCGAAATCCTGGATGAAAAATTGTAATGCACACATATTTTTAAGGTTTGCCAAAATGTTAAGGAGGTTTTGAAACGATATGCGTAAAATTTTTATCCGATTTTTTTGGAATTACTGTGACTTAACTGACGCAGTGCAACAATTGCTTAATGATATTTTCATATAATACAGTTAAAATTAAATATTTTTAACTCTCAATCCAAACTCTATTTTCTACTCACATTCTATCCTTATACTAGTGCGGTATGAATCACAAGTTCCGCATGGTATATCCTGACCTATATATTTATAAGTGTCTTCTCATAAATGTCCAGCTCAGGACCATTTCCCTTCTTATCCTCGAGTGCTGTGTCCTGCCTCTCTCTAAGTAGTTGCAATTCATTATATGTCTCCGCTCTCAGTCGCCATTTATTCATCCATTTCCTAAACGCCTACCATTTTATTTATTTTCTTCCTTGGGAGCTTCTGGGTGTTTAATTTATGTCTTTGTCGTTTCGTTTTTGTCACGTTACGTTGACACATATTTGAAATCTTCAGGGTTTGTTATTTATTGTAATGATTGCGGATTGAAATTTTTGTTAGAATGTATTTGTATAAATAAAGGATCATCTGCTTATTTCCAGTCTTTGTGTCATTATTGTTTGAATAAAGATTGGTTAAAGGTGAATGACTTAACTGCCATTTGCAAATCGGTAGAACATTTTGCTTTTAACCAAATGTTATATGGGTGCGGTTGCCTTTTTTTTGATCATCAATAATTTTATTAATTTGCCAGTGAACTGGGAGAAAAGTAAATTAAATGGTAACTTGACCATTTGTCTATGATGAACTACTAAAATATTGTCCTTAAATAGAATGGATTCGTCATGAAATTAAATCATACAAGAAAAGGTCGAGTGTCATAATCATCCATACCAGAGAGATGGTTGTGGCAGGCATAAAAATGAGTTTGAAAAACATTTGTTACATAATTACCTATATTAGCTAACTAAACACCAAAATGTCTTAGCATATAGGTACATATTATATAAAACAACTTTAATTGGTAATTAAATACAAGTGTTCAGCATACAGCAAAATAATAAATAAAATGATCTACATGTGTAAAAGTAACAGTTATTATTAAAAGAAATCGAACAAAAAACTTACTTTTGGCTCTTTAAAAGCAATTCGATCTTCAGATTATGTTGAAATAGACCAGCTGACTCAATGCAATAATGGAAACTTGTTCGAACAAACATACTTCATCCTTCTGTTTCCTGTTATGCCGACTGTCACTACCGTAACCTGGCACAACCGTATCCAGTATCCCATAGGTATTTATTCTTTGTCTATAAATTTGTCTATAAATAAAAGTTTAAAACTCTCAAAATAAATCAAGATATATAATGCATTCTTATAAAAATTTACACTATGCTTAAAGCGACAAATATAAATTGCTATGGAAATACTAAAATTCACGACGATAAACTTTACAAATATTTGTTCGGTAAAATTAGCATCTTTAGTCCGGTCAATTTACGCATTTAGTGTAATAATAATTCATAATGCGCTGTTACTTGGTAAAATTGCTTCAAACACAATTATAAAAAAAAAATCTCTGAAGTGTCCATCGTTCCGGTGTGAAATAAAAAAAATGTCCCAAGATTAAAGGTCAAAACAATATTTATTTGGGATTTTCAGTAAAATGGTTAGTTTTGTCGTAAAATTACCTGAGACAAAATTGTAGAGCATAAAATTATCTGCATAAAATGTATCAATACCTTTTTTCCCTCAGAGCTACCGTTTTAAAGATATATCACTATGAAAATTACGTTCAAACGCCACCAACAAGATAGTGTGCTTAGCGCGTTTTTTTACGTGCTTTCTCCAGTAGGCCTTCTGTTGTAATTTTGTTTCTTTCGGAACTATTGCAAAATAATATTTGTGAATTTGGTTTCGTGAAAATAAAGGCTATTATATATATTTATTAAAAATCAGCTAAATCTATTCGTCTGAGTCATAATATTTAAATCAAAATTTGCAATTCATAATCTCTTATACCAGGCACCACTGTCTGACTGAGATATGGAAATGTATATATTGCTAAATAAATCAATAAAAAAAATGTTTCTACTCCCTTTTCTTTTCATTCTTCGGCCTTGACCTTGAGTACAAATAAATGAGTAAAGAAATAATAACCTGATTTTAGGTTTAAATTGGCCGGGCTATTATAACACATTCTATTCAGTCTTCTACCTGTTCCGCGCAGTTTAAAAAGTACTCTGATGAAGTAACTCGACGGTTTCAAAAACAATACAACAAAATTCCAAATAACATAATGCAGCATGTAATTATACAAATCGATACCAGTAAATCATTTAAATCGAATCTGAAATTTATTCCAAGCATATATGTTTCTCTTATATTAGAACCCTCGGCGTTCGTACGATCGATCCGTTCGTAATTAGCAATGTCGTTAACAAAGGGACGACGAATCGAGTGGGCCCCCCGAATGGGCTGTTTTCGCTGCGGTGCCCCTTGTTCATTAGGGAACTGTCACCGTTCTGAAAGGCGACAAGACGCTGTGAGAAATCTCCTAACAATAAGAACTTAATTGACATCGCTTTGTAGCAATTAGGCTTATAGCGAATTTTTCGAGGAACATTAGGTAATAGACTTTCTTTAATAGACTATGGGTGGATTCAGTAGTTGAGGCATCCCGAAATTTTGTAAAACGAAGGCGACGAATTTTGATAAGTAGGTGTGTATGATTTGAACATTGTTGACAATAACACATTGTAAATAAATTGTGATATATTATATAGTGTGTGTGCATGTGACGTTGTGACAGTTTGACGTCGAGCAATTATATTGTGAAAACCAAACCAATTATATGACAACGAATAACACACATCAAAAAACAACTATCTGACTATCGTCAGTAAAACTCCCAGCTAGAAGGAGACGGCCGGGAGCAAGGAGTCATCAGTTCCCATATCCCTTATTTTTAATTTTGAAGGGATTTCACGAGAATAGCTACATTATTCAACCAAGGCCAAATATTTTCATGTGTAATAATTTCATGTGTCTATTTTTTACGGAGATACCACTATATACAACCTTGATCTGGTATTCTGTCAGAAATATTTATCAGTTAAAATAGCTATACATTTAATTTATTTCTTGTAAAATATTGTTTTTGTTTTTTTTTTAACTAGATTTACTATTTAATTTGCTGTTTTTTATTTTTTACACCTTTCAGTTCAGCAAAGGTTCAGTTATTTCATTTTCTCCCATCCAGGTGTAAACCTTAATATAAATTATATAAAAATAACAGTTAAATCTAACTCAATATTAATAATACATCTTATAAAATATTTAAATAACGCATACTTGAAATTTATATCAAGGTATCGTAAACTAAACAATAGTGTTCACTAAAATTGGTATTGAACTTTTTACCCGCAGACTTCTAAGCCCCAATCTACCTTATATATATGGTATCCCAGAACTCAATGTCAAACCGAAACGGAGTAATAGATCATTGATCATTACTGCCATGAAAAAAAAATAAAAAAAAAACAATCGCAAGTATTTTGAAAGTTATGAGTTTCTAAGTGGAACTTAGAGTTTTGGTAAAAATGTAACCATTTTTTGGTTATTGTGGTTAATTTTCATTAAATTAGTTCATTTAAGTTTTGGATCCGTAATCGTAAATAACATTCATAAGATCACAGTCAAAAATCATGACAAAATTGTCTCAAGTTTTCAAGAATTGAGACTTTTTGTTGAACAATATACATATATTCTTACATCGTGGTTTGAACTAGTGTTACTTCTATGTATAATATTAAGATGGCAAATTTCCGAAGTTGAATTAATAAGTTATTTTAAACATAATATTAATCCTAGTTTATTTTTTCTATAAACTATTTTTCTCTTCTTTATTAACTTTTTTTCACTTGCTGTATCATCAAAATTTTTCCCAAACAATAAATATTTATATGTACTTTTCATATATGCAACCATTTTTTCAATTCCATTTGTTGTCTATAGTTTTCTTTGTGTGGCAATAGTCACAAATGTTTTTTTTTAAACATGTTACTTATTTCTATAACTATTTATTTAAATTGATAAAATGTAGTTGGAACGTGATCTTGTGAATATATTATAAACTAATTAGGTTTACTGAAGTTTACATGAAAATCTTTCACATCGTTTTATGCGTTTTCTATTAGTTGCATTAGTTATAAATTGTCATTTTTATATGTAGATCCAGTTTCAATTTATTTAATTATATTATTTTGAACTTTACAATATATTTTTTTTAATATTTTAGAGTGCCTGATTTTATATCAATTCTTTGGCATTATACTCAAAACCAGAAAGAAAGAGTTATGAAACCGCCTTTGTTCAGAAATTCAGTAACTTGAGAAGGTCTTATACAGATTCAAACGCTTGATATAAAAAACTTTGCCAGGTAAAAAGGAATGACATGGGTACAATAACTTTTATTATATTCTGAATAACAAAACTTTTATATTTCAATCAGAGAGATGCGACTTTGGCAAATAAACTTCAGAGATTATTAAATTTGAGAAAAAAATATTGCTTTCAGTATTGCTCCACTACATGACAAGCGACATAATTAAATACCAACTATTCAACAGGTACTTGATTTATTACTATTAAAAAAATAATAAATAAACTTTTGGCAATCGGTTAAGAAAATGCTGAATTATTCATTAAAGAATATATTCGAAAATCGATGACCATGTTATGACTAGAAAAAAATGGATAGCTCTAAAAAAATATTCATCATTATTGATGATCTTAGGTCTCAATTAATATCACCTTAAAATGTTTGGTTTCAACTTAATAAGTTGACCCTAATAGGGCAACTATTATTTTCCATCGCCTGGTACTTCTAATCAATAACTTCAGAAAAAGGCAACAAGTATTTTTTATTCTTACCAGTTAAAGCGTTGTAGAATGTAGAAGCTTTTCATAACAAAAATATAATATTCCACATGTAACATGACTTCAATCTCTTCAAATCATCAGATTTGAATCTTGTTAAGGCAAATTCTATAAACTAGGACTTACACCTACATTAGAATTAGGTGTTTAACTTCCATTCAGTATACTAGAGCAACAAAGATTTGCAATCATCCCCAGTTAGATATTTAAAAAAAATTAAAAAAATTTCATGTGTTTTCTTTACGATTTAGATGAAACTTTTCATGATGGCAGGTAGAATTCATGGTCCATCGCATGGTCTTTACGAACATCCTAAAATATTAATGGCCTACCAAAACTGGTTTTATTATAAAAATTTATTGAAGTTGACCAAGTGGTTAGCATATGATAGAGCGAAGCTTAAAGACCCGCGGGTAAATAGCTCCACTACTGATATCTCAAAAATCAGTGAAGTTAAGAATTTTTTAACAACAATATTTGAAAATAGAAGGAAAAAGATATATAACAAGACATCATCTCGATTCCTGCGACGTCGCTATCGATAGAAATCAGCAATGTTTGAAAATCTTGAACAATCCTTAATCTTCTTTTGTAGTTAGTTTTTTTTTTTTGTTATAAGCGTTGTTGCTTAGTTCACAAGACCCTAATATGATTTTTAAGTATACGTTATGTTATTTTTCATTAGATGTATTGTTAATTTGAAGTTGGATTTGATAGTTTTTTTTTATTAAACCTCTATAAGAGCTTACACCTGGGTGGGGTAAAAAGGACCAAATAAAATGGCCCAGGCAAAAAATATGTTGTAAAAAATAGCAAATAAAAAATGTAAATTTAGTTAAATGAAGCAAATTTGCAAGAGATAAATTAAATAAATACTTATTTACATTTAGTATAAAAGATTTGGTTTTTACAATATAATTTCTCAAATCGAATTAGACCGTTGCGCCCCGCCCTACCCTATATTTTTTGCTATATAAGCAAAGAAAAAAATTCTCGTATAATAATAAGCAAGTATAATAATGAGCAATGTTAATAGTTTAGATACAAGTTACTATGTGGTCAAGCAGAACAATTATAAACATGAAATTTTTGCTTAGGATGGGTAGTGCTGCACAAGAGCAGGTCCGTGAGCTGAGTCAAACTCTAACGCAAATCAGAGATAGTTCGAAATAATTCCTATTACCATTTCACACCGCAGTGCCCAAAATGATCTATTTTTTATTGGAAACATTTTTTATCTAAATTCTCAAATAGAAGTGCACATTGCTGCTGCACGATGTCACTTTGTCCAGAGCGGGTTCAAACTCACGGAACAGCGTTTCTGTAAAAATAATAAAATGTATATGCTATACATAGGTTCCACTGAATAAGCACTCATAAAACAAAACTTCTATGATATAAATAATTGTCTTATATGATATAAATAATTAACTTTTGATAAATATTTCTTGCATCCAACAAACAAAATTTCTGCACAATGGCGGTATGAATATGTTAAGCATGTAGAGCTGTAAATAGCTTTAGTTACATACATGTAGCTGTAAATTATTAGCAATGCTTATGGTCAAGCAGCATTCTCTTGCACAAGAACCTTCTCTCATATATGTAAATCGTGCTACAGTCACCGCAGTAAGAGGATATGCATAATCTCCGAGCTTCAGGTCTACGTTAATTGCGTTGTATGCTCA
The DNA here is from genome assembly GCF_003426905.1 of Ctenocephalides felis. Taxonomy (NCBI): domain Eukaryota; kingdom Metazoa; phylum Arthropoda; class Insecta; order Siphonaptera; family Pulicidae; genus Ctenocephalides; species Ctenocephalides felis. The sequence goes on from NW_020537758.1 coordinate 50,425,237, forward strand.
CGGGCCCCACTCGGCCGTGCCATGACCATGTAACCGGATTGTTCGAGGGCTGGTGGACGTTATAAAGGATACATACAATTTAATATAATATATTAATTGATTTATATTTGTTCATATTGACACTGTCTAACAATTATAAACCAGGAACTTCATTGGACATTAAATGATTGTGAAGAAAAAATTAGACTAAATTTACAAAAAACAATTTTATTTCTTTTTCTTTTCGTTTTAATTCTTATATTTGATGACTAGGGATTTTCTACTAGGTTGGTTGGATGCACTGCCACTCTGCCAGTAGTATTCGTGAACTAGCAAATTTCAAACATACAAGAACACAGATTTTTTCTAAAAGTTGTACTCTATCGACTAATTTATTTAGCTGTATTATACAAATTTGCATATTGGTCGATAAACAAATTCGGAATGCAAGGAAAAAATAAAATCTTATTCGATTATTTAAGTTACTTCTACTGGCGCACCCATAAAGTTCAACACCGTAGGTCCAAATTCAGATATGATTTTATAAGAACAGAATAAGTAGAACTTAACCCTAAAAGTTAAAACATCTTTCTGAATTTATATTTATGGGTTAAAACGTGATAAACGTGAGGATTCTATACCTGAGCTGACCTCGGCTAGCTCGAATACCAAATTATCACTTGAGTCGACAACTCTCAAAAATCTCAAGTAAAAATAATTATTTCGAAGCATTGCTGCAACGTACATTCAAAAAACTGTTAGGTATATAAATAATGTAATCGCCACAAATAGCAGAATCAACTGATGAGTTGCCTCTGGTGAAATATTAGACTTCAAATAAGCAGCTTATAGGACAATTAGTTTTAAATAGTTTTGATGGTTGGTGATACCGAAACCGAAATCTGACACTAATCATTTTAACTTCTTGCTTGAATAAAACTTGGTAATAAATTAGTAAATGTTATAATGAACTTATATTTCATATGCATAAAATAAATAATTTTTTTAAATAAATTAGATATTAGTGGGGAATAAAAATTTTTCAGGTTTTAATAATAGCATTAGAGTCAATAAATTTAGTTAGACGTGGTTCTCGTATTAATATCAGATTACCAGTTTAAAAAAAACTATAATTCTATACATATAATAACATCAATTATTCATGTAAATTTTATGGACAGCGCTATATCAAGCGTAAAAATTAGAAAGTGAACATGAGATGCATAATCATTTATAAGAACAGATATAATCAGAACTAGTGGTGTATGACATCGTGCCTTAAAGCAAATTGCAGGAACTTTCCGTACCGTAATGAAATCTTAAAATAATGAAATATTAAATGTTATCAAATAGATTTTTGTAAATATTGTAACTTTCATTATTCTTATTTTATAGACAAAATAAAAGAGCGTATAAATTGGACGACGACATTTATGTATATATTACAGAAAAGTAAATAAACAAAACTTAATCAAGCAGAGTTAGAATCAAGGACCTCAATTCATATTTCTAAGAATTATTTGAACTGAATTGCGAAGTTAAAATTATTTATTTAAAGTATATAAGTGAGCATTAGAACTTTAGCTAGAATTGAAAGTAAAATCTAAAATATTTTTGATATTAAAAAAAGTATTTTTTGAAAATTAAAAAAAAAACATTTTTGAAAAGTTATCGCTTCGTCAACACAAGCCGAAAGTTTTTCGTATCATTTAAATCGGATGCTTAGTTTTCTCAAAACTGCCATTTTTTCACATTTAGCTCCGTATCTCCAAAACTGCTGGACCCACCTTTGTCAAAAACTAACCACCACTTCTCTCCACCATTACGAAGTGAATATTTTTTAGTTGCTTTTCATTCAAATCGGATGTTCCGTTCTCTCAAAAACTCGATTTCTATTTTCTGCAATTACCCTGCGGAAAGTTAAAAATTGATATTGAGATATATATGAAATATGAAAATTTGAGAAAAAATTAAGTTTCTCAAGGAAAAAATAAAAGAAAAATTACGGCATCATATCGTGTACCTCAGTACTGGACATCATGCTAAAATTCACGATCATCCTAAAGGCAACTTTGGCTCATCTGCTTGATAATCCACCTACAAGAAGGCTACGCAAGAAACAGCCTATAGACTTAATGTAAAAAATTGTTTTCCATAGTCAATTGCTTATTGGAGCAATTACTACAATTTGTTTTTTTTATTTTTTATTTATTTATTTTTCTTTATTTTTAATTCATATTATTTATTTATTGTTATTATTATTATTATTATTATTATTATTATTATTATTACTATTATTTATATTTTTAATTATTATTTTTTTAATATTATTATTATGTGTAATTTAGCCATATAACTCATAGGATATGTAAATAACTCTGTTATATAATATGAACGAATAACCATATATATATGGTGTGGCCGAATATACAATACGAACACGATATTTTTTTTTATTCGTTCATATTATATAAGTATACTTGAAAATCTGTATACAATAACATATAGAACTGTATATAATAACTATATAAGTAATCTAAATAAAATGTAGGGCAATTAATAATGTGTTAATGAAATCATCCAAAAACATTTTGCTTTAAAACTTTATTCTGCGCCCAAGACTTTTACTTTACTTTTACTTACTATTTCTATACGCATAAGCAATCGACAGCCTTTTTTATGAAGTCCTAGAATTTTAATATGCAATCTCTTCACATAAAGAAACCGAAAGAAAAATACAGAAGATTTTGTTTCTAGTTTTCTGGTCAGGCAATTTTCCTCAGCTCTGCGATTATTTCAGCAATTCGAGCCATGTTGACCCAGTGTCGCCAATTTCCAAGCCGAAGTGTGGTAGGGAATGGCCTATTATGAGTTACCTATCACAAACAGCCGGTCCGCGCGATTATGAATAAACTCGTAATATTCGCTTATTAACGCTTTTAGCAATATCCACCATGGATATTTTAATATTCGGGGCAAGATAATCGAATAAATTTACCTATGCTATAAATACGTCCATTATGAAGCGATATTAACGCTAACGCTTTATGGGGTTCTATTTGAGTACTGGATTATGAATGATGTATTATATTTATACATTTTAACGAGATTCTGTTATAAGAAGAATAAATTCGATAGGGAAGAGCTGCGATTAGGTTTGTGAAAAGATCAACAGAGCCATTAGAAATGGCTCTGGAATTAGCAGTAAAGTTAGTGAGTAGTCTATAAAAATTTTCCAGTTTTGCAAAAAATGTTAGCAATAATAAATAATATCGAGGACTACGTACATGATATATGTATATGTAAACATGCCAGTATTTTATTATAGCAGATGCTTAACATTTCACAAAATAATTTATTACGTTTCTTAAAAAAAGTGTTTCGAAGTTTGTCATGAAATTTAGCATTGCGATAAAGTTGCACTGAACTGCCCTACAAAAATTGGTTGAATTATATAAATTAAATAAAGTTTGGAATAATAAGCTACAATTTTAGGACATACAAGCACGTGTCTGTGCACTGTAATTAATATAATTACCGATAATTAATGTTTAGAAATAATTGAAAGCAAAAACTGTATTATCAAAATAAATAGTTGAAAATTTTATCTAGATATCGAAATCTCAATTTCGGTTAATTAAGTCAATTATTACATATTACGGGAAGTTCGTGCAACTTGCCTTAAGACAAAGTGCCCATTTTAACTAGTTTCAAAATATTGTTGTGGTGGTTTCAGTAAAAACATGAACACTTTATTTTTTACCATTTTTAGCACATCGCATATATGTTTGTTATTTATAATATCTGTTTTGTTATTATCACACATGTAAGACAAATGCACTCTATCTTTACAAAATGTAATATTAAATTTATATATTTTCAGTTGAATTTTTAGGAATTAGGAATATATTTTTGTTGTGAATTGTTATGCTTTGTTATTAACTAGGACTATATGAGCATAACAATTTATTAAAGCCCTTTACTGTTTGTTACACTAAAAATAGTTCAGTTATGCAATAAGAGAGATGCACTTCAGCAACGTGAAGCATTTCCAAAACTATTTTGAGAATTCAAAATGATTATGCTTGAAATAGATGAATAATTTTAATCAGCTCAACCAAATTTAACGTGCATTGCTAAAATTATGCTTGGTAAGTATAAGCATTCAAGTATCTGATAATTGTGTTATGCTCTGGGCTACCTATTCGAAATTTAATGGGAGAATGAATAATTATTCCGTAATTCTCATTAAAATTATATAATGTATTATATAATTTTGATGTCAATACGTAGTCTTCAATCATAGATATATTATATAGATATATAATATATCGTCCACGTTTCAGACACATAAAAGCTTGAACCAATTTTAACAATTTAAGAACTGTTCGAACGATATCAGTTTTGAATCGTGATGATTAGATTCTGGCAAAGATTGGTCGCGCCGTTTCTTTAATTATTTCAATAAAAAGATAGATTGCATAGGTTCAAAGAATTTCCTAGAATAATTAAAGGAAAATGAATTAATATTTTCAACTGTTAATTTAGTAAATAAAGTTTTTGCCTTCACATAAACTAATCAACACTAATAAATTATTTAGTGATTTTTAATACTAATTTAAATGTCGTTTTTTTTATGGATTACATATATATTTCATTAAGTATTATACATTATTCAAAACATATAATAATTAAAATAAAACATTTACGTGTATTTTAGGTTTGATGATATGTGCAAGAGTTTAAAATGTGCATAATAAATTATTTTAATATTATATTCTTTTTACTTGCGTTTATTTTTATATTTTATTTTTCATATTTGAATCATTATCCAAATAAAATTTATGTATTTATGAGATATGTGCTAAAAATTGACATCTTTATTGTAAGCCTTGATTTTACAAGCAACATCTTGATATTTCCGAATAATATTTGTGGTTTTAGAGCAAATCTTCAATTACAAATTTCTTTAATTTTTGAAAACTTTATTTAGAGCAACGAGTTTTTGTATTAAAATTTTAATACAAATCCTTACGGCTTTTATTTTATTTTCAAAAATTTCCAAAACTATCCAGTCAGCTTTTTATATCAAAATTTATTATTTTAATTGTTTTATCATTATATGTTGAATTGGTAATAAAATAAGAAACATATAAAAAGTCGGGGCTATTTTAATACATTTTTTCTGATTAGAATATACTAATTTCACGAACTAGAGTTAACAATAGTTATCACTAATAAAACTTGTCGTAAGTGGTATTTTTCATTGGGGAAAATTGCAAAAACTTTCCGATATGTGAAATAATGGATGACACGGATTTTGATAATTTTTTAATTAAACCATTTGTTTTTCACCAATTTTGGTCTCAAATATCTTGAAACGTCGATAAAATAAAAAAATAGCAAATTGGTTGGCTTTCTTAGCGAAAAAATGAACTTCACCTTAGGGAGGTCAACTAAATGTATTTTGTCAGATTTCTGTCTTACTTAGATATTTCTAATATTGAAAACAAAGACAATATGAATCCTAATAACAAATATTAAATTAGATTTTACCATAATACATAATGTAATCGATTAAGTATAATTGTTTACAATATTTATATAATGTAAATGGAGTGCCAAATTAAATGCAGATGTGAATGAGCATTCATATGATAATTTAAAATATATCCTATAAAACAAAAGAAGAAAAACCTCTACCTATATTCATAAGTTGAATTTATAGATTTCCATGGAGGTTTGACATTGTACCAGTGACCTACTTTAGTTTGCAAATTTCCTCGATACTCCTTTTGCATGATCTGTTTATTACTATATAAATTTGCATAAAAGTTTCGTCAGAGACTTTATAAAATATTCTTTTACCTGTAATATTTTCTACGTGGGCGGAATTCTGAATTTGATATTCATGTATGAAATGGATCTTGGTAGAAAGGACAATTTTGGAACAACCGCCACTCGTAATTGAATCTAATGTTGTGTAATTATTATTGCAACAGCTTTTGGGATAATTATCCGAAGCTTTTATAAAATTAATTTTTAATTGTATAAAGTGTTCTTTCTCAGGGAAAATTTTCGAACAGCATTTTGATGTGTATTATGCTAAAATAAAAAAATATATCAAAGGTTTGAATGGAACATGAAATTAAAATTTCAAGTTCTGATATATTATTGTCTATTAGGTATTTGTGTGTCATTACAAAAATCCTACATTATGTCCGAATTATTATTAAGAAACATAAAAAATCAATAATCGAACACTCGAAATGTTATAAGCTTAAAATTCAACGTTGTCTGAATTAAACCCCGGGTTACTTTAATTATTTTTCAATGTAATAGATAAATTTAATAACGCTGTAAAACTTCATTTAGCTATAAATTATTTTTGAATCGTATCATCCTATATGGTATAATGTTCAGTAATTCCAAAGTGAAATTCATTTTTATATTACTTAAATAAAAATGGGTAGTATTGCCCTAGGGAAAGTCGTGAAGTGAGTTAAACTTAACTCGAATCAGGAAAGAATAGTGTGAGAGATTTTCCATTGCCATTTCACACCGCAGTACCTGAAATGGGCTATTCCGGGATACATATTTTTTATCTATATTTCCAAGTAAAAATGGACATCGTTGCTGCTCGATGTCACGTTATTCACAGCGGGGATCGAACTCACGATCCGAGTCCGAAATCTTCATCATTACACCATGGAATATAGGCGTATGAAATAAAAAAACTAAAAATATTTACTAATGCTACAATATTGTGAATGATTCATAATTGAATTCATGAAAATAATTTAAACAGTTAATAGGTTAAATGAGATACATTTTACCTATTAAATAAATTACATATCAACAAAGAAAAGAAAACTCAAAACTTCAAATTCCGTTTCATAAAAATAGCAAAGTAAAGGTACATATATATTTTACGATTTGTGTACCGATGTGTTTATAAAGAAGCCACAAAGTAAGTATATGTTCGTCAATATATATATGCAAATATGTTTTATATGAAATTTTATTTACACGTCCTATACAAAAACTAATTAGACATGTTTTATTGAGAATTGTAATTACAAATAATTATATTTTATTCTAACATCTAATGAAGAAGTATAATACCTAAGGGCAGACAACTTATGTACCAATCCGCCTTTCTGTAGTATATATTTTATATATTGAACAATATCTTTTAGAACATAACTGAACTGAATAAAGTTACCTGTAGGTACATTTTTTTTATAAAACGAAAACATCGGTACATTTTCTTAATAAACATATTAATAATTGAAATAGATCAATGAATAATAAACACCCACACTTAGAGAAATATAATAATTATGAAAGCATACCGATGTACATGATCCATTAATTGTTATATGAATAGAGACAATTCCTTCCCACGTAGACTCAAATAGTTTCATACTATATAATACAATAATTTAATACAAATTATTATCTATTTGCATACAAATACCTAGACACGAACGTTTATATATATATATATATATATATATATATATATATATATATATGTGTGTGTGTTTAATTTAAATTAAAAAGTCGGGCGTTACCTCAATAAAAATAGCATGAGAATTTTTAAAAATTTATTGATTTAAAATCCATACGTTTCGGCTAGCCCCTTAGCCTTCATTCAGTGGTAATCAATTTAACTATAAAATTTAAAACTAAATAAATAATATGTAAAAAATTCCATAGAAAAACAACAATAATAATAATGATAATAATAATAGTAATAATAATAAAACACTTACAATTTTGTATCCTAATATAACATATTAAACCATTATTAATGCATGGTATGAGTATGTGCACGTTGATAAAATATATTTGTAATAACACATTTATAACACATCTGGTTATAACTATGGGAAATAGCATATCTTTTGTTGATCTGTATTAGATTCATCATCGAAAGAAGGATTAGCAACTCAATATATAATCTAAGATTACAAGCATTTATATGAGCATAATTATACTGTGCAACCATACAAATCACAGCATATAAGACATAACTAACAACCAACTATCCAAATGCTTTTTTTAAATTTGTTTTTTGAATTATTAGCTTTTTTCTAAAATCTGTCATCTGTCTTGTTTTACCCTATAGGGAGCAAATGCAGCAAATTTTATAGGCACATTTTAACAATGATCACTTAAATGTTTATCAGCAGAATTGAAATAAGTATTATTTAAATCTCTTGTAATTAAATATACCTTTTTATTTACTATTATGTTATCTTTTACACCTTTACAAGGGTAAAGATTCAGTTGATTCTTTTTACCTCAACCACATAAGTTTTTCTAGAAGTTATATTAAAATTCTGTGTAATGCAAATAATTATCAGGTATAAAAATGTCTAATAACAATTTTTTAGTGATTTATTTGTAGGAAAACTATTGAAATGTTCTAAAGTTCATCTGCGGAAATATAAAATTTTAGAAATATTAAAGTAAGGCATGTCTTAAAACGATTGGGAAGCATTGCAGTAGAGTCTCACCATGACCTGATCGAATAACCTATATCCTTTGGGATGCAATATAAATATGATATAGGTAAAAATTATGCACGTACTCTTAAGTGCTCCCACTTGGTAACTCAATATATATATATATATATATATATATATATATATATATATTTCCTGGTGTTTTGGCCTTGAACTTTCAATGTCACCGAAATTGCTGGCGAAGGATGACACGCGCTTCAAGTGTTGTGAATGTGTACACATTCGGTACAATGGTGATATTATGAGATTTAGTTGTAATTAACTTCCCTTAGGGTAAGTTATAGTAATCGCAAAAAAATTAAAAATTAAATTTTTGCAGGTGTTTCTGAACATTTTAGCATACCTTAGGGGGCGTTCATTAATCACGTGAGGTTTTTAGGAGGAGGGGTTTTACAAAAAATCACGAAATATCACGTGGGGAAGGGAGGGGTATAGTAAGATATCACGTATATTTATTTTTTTAACTGATTTCTTTTAAAGAAATAAAACGTTTTCAAAAAAAAATTTAAAAAAATACAGTTTTATTATCTAACTAAAAATACACGTGATGTTTGGTGGGGGAGAGGGGGGGCTAATTTTAAATTTCACCATGCATCACCAAGGGGGAGGGGGAGTTCAAAAATCCTTAAAAACTCGCTCACGTGATTAATGGACGTCCTCTTAGAAAAAATGGATGTATGCCTGTGTGTGTGAGTATGTTTGCGTATGTTTGGATACATTTTTTCGTCCACCGTATCGAGAGCATGGTTCGAAAAATGTTCTATTCGTATTTAAGGGGAGATGTGCTCTTTTTTGGCAAAAACAGGTCCAACCAGTTTTTGAAAGAACTGCACATCGGATTAGAAATATTTAAAAAACATTCGATTCTTTTTGATCGAGTGAATAATTCATTATATTACTCAAATTGAAAATATCAAGTAATAATCATTCGCGTTGTTTTTAACTCATTTCACTCAATCTGAAAATATTAGGATAAAACCATGGACATAGACTATTATTAACGATTTCTCTTTAAACACATTTTTTACAATTTGAAAATATTAAGTTAAAACCATTGGCTATTACTCACTCTATTTTTTGAACACATTTTTACTTTAACTCAATACATTTTGTCAATATGAAGTTGAAACTAATGTTCCATTCTATTAAAAATTTACATGCATTTTTTTAGAAACAGCCACCCTTGGCAGTAAATTGACAAAACTATTTATGTTTTGTTAATAAATATTGTATAAAGACAATAACCAAATTAAATTTTATCGTCATAATTTTGGTCAAGCGTTTTCCTTCTCTTAATTGCTTATAGTAAGATGGAATAATTTGATTCGTTTTTAGAATATTTCAAATATAAAGTGAATACAATACAATATAATAGAAATATACAGAAATAACCATAAATTCAAAGTTCAAATCTGATATGTTAGGTTATTAACTTCCCGTAGGGTAAGTTATCGTAATCGTCCAAAAATCGAAACTTAGAATTGTTACATTTCTTCACGCTTTGAAAGTTTCTGACCATTTTGGCATACCTCATGGTATACCATTCAGATGGATGTGTGTGTGTGTGTGTCTGTATGTATGTAAGGATACAATTTTTCGTCCACGTTTTCGGGCGCACGGATCAACCGATTTGAATGGTTCAAAAAACATTCGATTCCTATTAGATTCGATAGGAAGATGTGCTGATAAGATTTTGGCAAAGGCAGGTCCAGTCGTTTCGGTGATACGGAGCAAAGAGTGCAGAAAAAAATATTTAATTTTTTTTGTATATTGCAAATAAATGAGATTTTAACTTTAATTCTGGCTAAAGTTCTAAAGCTCACTTACATACTTGAAATAAATAATTTTAACTTTGTAATTTAGTTTATATAATTCTTATAAATAATAATAAATAAATAATAAATAATAATTAAAGTTATTACTTTTTATACTAAATAATAAATTATATTGCTAAAAATTGGCATTCTTCCATGATTAGATGTTATAAAAACTAAGTTAAGACTAATATTATATTTATATTGTATTATTGACAACTAATATTTTAATAAGAATTATGAGAACATGGGAGAGGTTTTAGTTGAAGATAAGAATGTATCGATTTTGTAACCTTCATATTTGTTGAACGATTACTTGAGAATTGTCGTATTAAATTGTCCATATGATAAAGCACTAAAATTGAAAAAAAACTGAAATCTTGTAGATTATAAATTATCCCTGTAAGTCCAGTATCTCACATAACTCGATCGAGGTACAGCTTGCTACAAAGTACGTTGTTGAGAACTTTTTTATAAACTTTATAATATTTTTCAATAAAACCGTTTATTAACCATTAAATAACATTTTTATCTGTATCTTCACTAATTTAAATAGCGGTTCAGAAATCTAAAAAGCACGACACAAAGCTTTCAAAGACTTAAGAAAAAGATGGCAAGGTAAGGTTATAAATCCTCCGATACTTTATCCGCAGAGTTGTGTTAGCTAAAGCGCAGATCAAAGAAATTTCATTCGCTCGTGCGATCATAAATTCAACTTACACAAGATAAAATATATGGGGAAAAATATTTCATCGGTTCTTATAGTAGAGAAAGAGAAAGAAATCGATTATTAGACTTGTTCATAAATTCAACATGTAGTGAATCGATCAAGGTTCCTTGGAGAGCATAAGTTAAATAAATATACAAATACCAAAGTCTCAACATAGCTTTTAATAACGATAAATATTATTACTACGTATTTAAACTCAAATACTGATCCTAGTTTATATGCAATTTATAAAATATTTATAACATTTTAAATTGCATAACCCTTACGTAGCACAATTTCTTGAATGCATACTATAACCAATAATTGAATTTAATTAACGAGATTCATAGAAACAAAAATATTAAGAAACCATTTAACTTATTATTAATGTAAAATTAAGTTATGAAACTTACACTCTACTCGGAGTATAAAATTAAGTTATGAGAATTATATGTAGAAAAGTTTAGGTGTGCTTAAGTATATATTCTAGAAATGGGCTCATCATATCCGAAGCCGGATCGGTTAGAATTTGACTCCGCTTCAGAGAAGAGTTATATCTACTTAACAACTCCACAACTCCGACAACTTTGAAACATAATTTAAGACTTTGGAAATAGTTTACAAATAGTTCAAACATTTTTGTTCATTTTATTATAATAATTACTATTTTCTCCATTTCAATATGCATACAAATATTAAATTGACAAAAAACTTGATAATCAAAATCAATTTTGTAATTATTTTTGAAGAGAAAATATAGAATTCTTTGAATATGTTTATTTTTATATGAAATTAATGCAGTGAATCTTATATATGAAATAAGAACAAATCTTTGCGTATAATATGTTTCACAAAATAATAATACCTCAATTCTTACCTATAATTCTTTGATTTCCTTTTATAAAATCATAATTGTGTAAAAGTTATAATATAATACTAAATACTTTTTAGCTGCTTGTATACTATTGAAAGAGCTCATTTACGGATAAACATGGAAAGTCCTAAAACTGGCTGTGAGATGAAAAAAAGACCACTTCTTTCGACCCAAATCTTTGTATTAGTAAAAAATCTCAAGCAAATATCTGCACATGTTAACAGATATAGTACCAGTTTAGAGAAGTCGGATATGACAAATCCTGTGAGACAAATCCACTCGCATTCACTCCGAGGGAGGAATTGTATCGGAGTGATAACTCCGGAGTGAGTTACCCATCTCTAATATATTCATATATAATTTTGAAGAAAAATGATTTATATTAGACTGTAAGTGTAATTGTAATTTAGAAGCCAATAAATATAATTTAAAAAGAAAACGTAGTACAAAAAGGACATTGACTTTCTGAAAATTCAGAACGAACGAATTATTTAAAAACAGATTCATTCAATTGTACATTACTTATCATTATTCTTATCCTACATTAAAAATGTGTATTCATTTTATCACACATTTTGTTATGCATTTTAATATAAGTTTGTCCATTTTATATGAAAAGTATTCATTATATTGCCCGTAGAAAATAAATTATGTAAAAAATGTCTAGGTGTCAAATATGAGTTTGATAGTAAATATTGAAGTTTTTCTAAGTTTGGCTACAAGAATGGGGTCTTCTGGCTTATTTCCATATATATTTATTTATTTTTAAGTAAAATAATTGATAGAAACAGGTTTTACGTTAAAAAATAATGCCTTTTCATTGATTTTTTTCTTCCAAGTTTGAATAAAATTTATGATCACATCAAACATCATGAAATTCATCCAAACTTGGTGTCATGATGATAATTACTTTCTTTGTGCATTTTATTATTTTGCATTTGTTTTCATATGTTTAAAATTTATTGCAAAACAGTAGGGCTTTTTAAATCTACATTTATAACTTGATTTCTCTTCTGATATAAATATATTGTTTGCTTTCCAACTTTCAAGTATTAATTATTTGTCGTTATGCATGGGTAAGTAAGTATTTTTATAAAAACTTATAGAAATGCTGAACTATGCTTAATTAAATATCTCAAATAATCTCCAAAAAATTATTAACAATAAAAAATGTATTAACGGTTCTTCAAATTTCAAAATCATTGAAGGAAATTGTTCTAATACTGCCATATTATTTTTATTGTATGAACATATGGGTGTAATGACTCCCTGAAGATTAATATTTTCAAAGAGCTTTACAGAACGTACGGCTTGCACTATAACCTTGCAATTTAGAAATATTATTCTTCAAAGTGTCTATTATGACAGCAAATGATAAAATAGATAAGTTTTCTAACAAATTTTTGATTTAAAATATATTTTACCTATGAATGTCATATATGAGTATATGGGTGAAATGATTTTACGACAAGTTCTATTTTCAAAGAGCTTTACAGGACATATTGCTTGTCCTACAATCTTGTTATTCAGATATGTTAACGAAAGAATAATTGTCGATCTGATTATCAGAAAAAATTAATTGTTTTCTAAAACTAAATATTCGTTTAGTTATTTATTATATAGTGTCAAAAAGTGTCAAAATTAGCAATTTTATCTTTCGAGAATGAAGCGTCCTATTTGAATGATTTAAAACATTTTACTTGTATTGCCAAAATAAAAAACAGATTAAATTATTGACTTGGCATGCCTAACGATTTTGAAAATTCAATGAATAAAAGTGGAAAAAATGCTATTTGATATCACTATTTCATAATACTAATCTCATCCTCGATACAAGAGGAGGTTGAAATTCGCGGTCTTTAACCCTTTCCACTCTGATGCTGCCGAGTGTAATATTTATTTATGTAATCATAAGCAATCTGCAATCAGTAAAATAAATATAATGAAAGAATATATACATTTGTGATCATTTCATTATCATACCTTGTGAACGGAACTTCATAATACTGTGAGCACTTATGAATTAATTTCGCTATAATCGCTTTAGAAAGTGAAAAGGTTTCGATATAAATTGATATATCCCTTCTATAAACACCAAATAGCGAAATATTGAGAAAGTAAACAGAGCCACTGTGTGTCAATCTTAATCACTTGATCTCGGGCTTAATCATACGCACTTACGAAATCTCACGCTTTACTTAACGCCTTCGGATTTGTTTGTTCGCACGAAAATTGGCACGATCTGATCAGAAGTCATCGCACCACCATGTAAGGGGAAAGAAACTTTGATTTTGACTTTTGTCGGGTTTGATAAAATTGCCTTTATGCTTTTTAAATTCCCGCAAGAGAAATTATTTAAAACTCAAAATATTTGAAATGGATTTTTTGTGGATAATTCTTTTTTTTTTGAACAGCAATCAGAACTCTTATATGTTCTATAAGCTGTTGGTTAAGACTTATGACTACTTATTTTATGAGAGGCAATCCATCGATTTACCATTCTCTTATGCGTGGGATATTTTTGATATTAGCTCTTACGTCTAATAGTTAACATGTGATTGGATGTCGCAGCTATGTCCACGAAGGACGATTTCCATTTGGAATTATATTGTGATCTATAACCCCAAGTGGAAATTTGACATCAAAGCTGCCTGATTTCGGGCTACGGGAATCGAACCAGCGAACCTGGGACTAGTTGCTGCTGGCCCACGCTCTAACCGATTTCGCCACCGCTGGCCCTTGTGAATAATTCGATTGTATTTCCGCCACATAGTTATGAAATTTATTATTTAAAAACTCTCTTTCGATAACCCAGGTTGTTGGGTTATAAATTAACTCTTGCAGCTGTGGACTGTATTAAACACTGATTTGTTTTGTATTTGTATATATTTGTTGCAGTTCTTATAACAATCACTGATTTGTCACTATGTTATAATTAAATAAGATATATTTATTGGTTATTTATTACACATGTTGTTTTGCGGACTTCACTTTTAGAAGTGGACAATTAGTCCCATTAAAGGGTAGCAACCATTTCGTGTAAAAGCTCAATGCCATGAAGATGTTCACCTTCATGGCCAATATAATAAAACGAAAATACGTCGGAACATTGATATATGTACCCACTATAATTATTTATAATACTGTATGTATCAGTATGTATCATGGGTATATACAGAGTCCGCAAAAAAGTTTTTAACTTCCCGAAGGAGAAGTTATTCTTTTCGCCAAAACATCCGATTTGCTAATTTTATGTTTTCTCAACGTTTCAATCAGTTCAAAATCTAAATCCGTATGTAAGCCGATTTTTGACATTTCGTCGACGTTTCCTCAAAAACAAAAACGAACTAAAATTTAAAAGACATTCGATGTATTTTGATGAGGACTAGCATTTATCAGTTTAGCGAGACGATCGAATAACAAAAAAAAAATGTAAAAGTTTTCGTACACGTCGTAGCCCCCAATTCTGAATCAATTTTAAAAATTGTTCGAAAGATATTGGTTGGGGATCATGCTGATTAGGTTTTGGTGCAAATCTTGTAATTAACTGTTAAAAGAAAAAAATATGAAACATTTTTTGAAAACATAAAATATTCCGGCCTTACAACAGTTAGTTTAATTTTAAAAATTTATCAAATTTTGAAAAAATGAGTAGCGTTTTTTTGGCGTTTATTAAAATTGGACCTTTTACTTGGTATGGTAGTATAGTACCTGGTCATTATTTTAAACCTAAACTATTAACTAGACATTATTTTCCTACAAAAACTGGTTCAATTATATAAAATTCTTGCATTTTGAAAATTTGCTTTTAATAATAGATAAATATTGCTTTTAGTAATAGACACATGTGAAATACATATTTTTATATCTTTGAATTCATTTTAATTTTGCATATCTTACAATTAACATTACAATGTTAGACATAATGTCGTGAGTGAATGTATGCTTGATGAATATGCTATTATTGTACGAATGGGAACGAAACATTTTTGACACCATAAATAAGCCTTTTAGCACCAACCAGTCCCGGGTTCGCTGGTTCGATTCCCGCTACCGCCAAGCCTGACATTAGGCAACTTTGATGTCAAATTTCCACTTGAGTGAAAATCGCCTCTCGTAGGTGTAGTTGCATATATAATAAAATGTCAGCAAATACTTGGAGTATAGATAATCAGTCATAATTGGACTGGACAACTGTAGAACAGTCAAAACAATGACTGAATGTCCTAAGTGTGACAGATTGTAATTAAAAAAAAGCCTTTTTTAATATATTCTTATTAAATCGAAAAATAGTAGAGGCATTTTAATTGCATGTATAACGCAAACAAAATTCTATCCGTTAATCGATAAAAGGTTGATATAAATAAATTAATAAGAATGTTATTAATTTATAAAGATATATGTAACATGAAGGTATTTAAAATCAATCTTTCGCCAAAATTAGTGATTTGACCTCTCAAAATTATTTAATATTTTGATAATAACGCGTAAAAAAAATTGGGATTCGAAAAATCTTTAGAACAGTGATTATAGTTATGTTTGTGACAAATATATTTGCCAATAAGATTGCCTTGCGTAGCCTCTCACCTTTTTTATACTTTATAGAAAATTATTTATATTTTAATTGTTTTCAGTGTCAATATAATATATTTTTATCATCTTGTTACAGTAGTGTTAGTAATAATATATTTTCCCACCGTTATTTTGTTCATATTGTTAATTGTATTTATTTTAAAAAACAGTGCTGAATGGCTTTGCTATATGTGATAATATATATTTCGAAGAATTTATTAATGGTAATAGTAAAAATGTTATTTAAATTTTAATGTTATTCAAAATTTTTAACAATATTATCAAAATTATCCAGGTTGAAAATTTTGCAATTGCAAGGTGTAATTGTTTAAGGTATTATTTCTACCATATGGCAAGGTATATAAAAAATCTAGATTCTAAGTAATCATTGTCACTGTATGTTGAAACAATCAATAACTTCTATATATGGTATTTCTGTAGAAAGTGACTTGTAAGATGTAATAACATAAAAGTGAAAACCGTATTCACACTACATTACCACACTCATCTGCCTGATATGTATTTTCTATTTTTTATTTACTCAAAGTATATAATAGTATTATTATAAAGACATATATCCGTGAATATATAATGTTTCCGCCTTGTCTGCTTATTCATATGTTAAAAAATTCCTAATTTATTCTTTGTTTTCTCTTATCCTACATTATATTTCCTTGATGTTCCCTGGAAATATCTTATTTAAGAATGTCAAATAGAAATATGGAATATAAAAGCAGCATAAAATTTGTTTTCATACGATCCTTAAATATTGTCAATTTAGCTCATAGGAATCTTTATGTATTTCTGATTGCTAAATAAAACGAGTTAATAAAATAATAATATAACAACATATATTCCATAAAATGTTTTTCTTTTTAAATTGTAAATAACTAATAACATACCAATAATTTATAATATAATTAGAAATAATAAATTTTAGAATTCAATCTTTCTGTTTTTTATCTACCTATGATTCTTAATATTATTTTCTGTATCGTAATTAATAAACAACAAATAATGCTGAAAATAATGTTAAATACTGGATTGAACGAAAAAATTAAATAAAAGCTATAAAAAAGGTTTAGGTCAGAAGTTAATGGTAATGGTGAATTTTGAATTAAACAAATATCAAATAAAAACTATGAAATTAATAATAATACAAGTTTCTATTCAAGAAATATGAAAGAGATAACTAAAATTAACTCAAATATAACAATATTATATTAATATTATAAGCATTAAAAAAATTAACACTGAAGTGCAGAAAAAGCATACGATTTTTGATTCTAATTAAGAAATATATTTTATAATTTCATTTATAAATCTACAAAATTTAATTATTCATAAATTAGATTAACAAATAGTTTTTAACACGATTTAAGTGCTTACTATAAAGGCTGTTTTACTTACAAAAATAATATAAATATATTGTAGATGCAGATAAGATTTAAAAAAATTACATGAAAGTATATTTGTAGTCATACTTATTCAGAATTTCAATTAGTGTCAGGAAAAGATTTCCTAAGTAGTCATTAATAATTTAGAAAACTATAAAGCCAAAATAATAATCAATATATTAAGAACACTTTACTCTGTATCTGTATTCATTCCTCTTTAATTTTTTGATTTAGCAAAAGCTTCTGATAAAATACTTCCATCTATGAGAAATTATATTTACAGATATCCCATTTTGCTTTTATGATTATTTATGTGATCAAAATCAAAATTGAGTATAAAAACAAGATACAAACAATTCAAATAAGTCGTATCCGATATGAGCAAACACGTTTTTAGTTATGCATATAAATTCGAATCAGAGCAAAAAAATCTAGTGGACTATGATAAGAAAAATGAAAGTCGTTTTGCATATATATAATATATGGTATTGTCAATGCCAAGACGTTCTATAAATGATAATTGAAATTCATACTATATTAGCACTTTGGATTCCATGATATAAAATATTGATGCCGCTTACTGTATATTACATTTACATTTATATGATAACAAACAAAATATATCTGCAGAACAGAGGCAGATCAGAAAGTAGGCAAAAACTTATCAGAAGCGAGAAAATTTACTGCATTACCAGACCACATTGTTTGGAAGAAGTTATTTTAGTCTAGCTAGATATGAAAATATAACTGCACGAACTTGAAAATTTACCAACAGTGTAATTGATAAAGAATTATGAAATGTGATAACATTTCTCATAAACCTAAGTTTAGATTATTTTCCACATAATTTGTATTAAATATTTTAAAGCAATTGACCTCAACATTTCTGAAACAATCAAAATATTGTAAGCGACTTTTAGAACTGGCGTCCATTTCAAACAAGATTTTTTTTTAGATGAGAAACGTTGCAAAAATGATGCTTATTGGTCTCATGTTGATGATGAAAACATACAAATTGTCGTACAATTGCGCATTTTTACATAAAAATGCTTTGCATTACCTGTTCCTAAAATAGATAACAATTAATAACTTCAGTACAAAAAAATCATTGATATTATCTGTTAGAAGCAGAAACCTAGTGAATTTGTGGGAGAGCTATGGTTTTTTAAGAAGATTCAGGATCGACACCCGTCTTGGGTAGCCTGATGTCAGGCAGTACTCAGTAGTAATAATGGTTTTCTCTTGTGAAAAGATAAAGCAATATATTTCCAAGTGATTACCCCTTACCAAAACAGCTGCATAAATATATAAAATCATCAACATTACAGAAAATGCAATAATAAATTCAGGCCAACTATAAGGATGCCTTCTGAAAAGCGACGTAGTTAAACCAAATCATCACAACAGGTTATAGGTCCCCTATATATAAAAGTTTATTTGAATCATTCAAATCGGATGCTTCCTTTTCTCAAAAACTGTAATTTTTTACACATTCAGCTCTGTGTCTTTGAAACGGTTGTACTTGTCTTTGCCAAAACTTATCACCACTTCTCCCCATCATTACAAATTGAATGTGTTTTTATTCATTCCAATTGGGTGCATGGTTATTGCAAAAACCGAGTTTTCATTTTCTGCATCTTTGCTTCGTATTTCGGAAATGGCTAGTCTGACCTTTCCGAAAAACTAATCAGCACTAATCCCCATTAGTAAGAATCGATTGCTTTTTGAATTATTCAAATTGGTTGAGCGGTACTCCCAAAAACGTTGATGAAAAATTGTATCCACAAATACATACACACACATACATTTTTTCTGAAGTATTCCAAAATGTTCAGAAACCTCTGAAACGTGAAGATATGCAAAAATCTTCAATTTCGATTTTTCGTACATTACTATAACTTACCCGACGGGAAGTTTTTTTTTCTAAATATTAAATGTCAAGAGAAGATTACTGTTCGAACGGCGTAACAACTCATATAGTAACTAATTACTAAATAGTATTTCATTAAGTAAATTGACATTCATACAAAGAATTCAAATAATTCCAAGTAAATATAATTACAGATTTTCATTTTGCAGTTCTCATCAAAGATCATTCCTCGGACAAAATTAAAAACTCAATTATCATCTTTGAAATGATTACAGAATCACTTATTATTTTTTTAATAATGCACAGAAATGTTTGCCTAGTTGATAATTACAAAATCATCTCTGGATCATTCCTAATCCATATCAAGATCACTCATGTTCGTATTCCATTAATTTTCTTGTAAGATTCTTTTTGGAAAATATTCATTGTTCAATGCAATTGAAATTATGCTTCTAAAAAAAATCAATAAGCGTCTATTCAAATGAATCAATCTCTAAAGTCGTATTGTTCTTATTCATTTCTATCATAAACTCCGTTACAGTTTGATAAATTAAAAAATTCATAGAACTGAAGCTGAAACAAATAAATTCTTCTCTGAACATAAACAACTACTGACACAAGAAAATACTTTATTTCCACTTGCCAAATCCAATTGAAGTATTACTTGCAATAAAAATTGACTTCATTGCCATGTATAAGCGGCCAGTGAACTGACTTTAGTTGGAATTCGAACGTAGGTTGGATTTGTAGGAAGCAGTAAAATCAGATCGTCTTTGTAAATATAGAAGAACGGGCCAATGCGAAACGTGTTTCAAATAATAAAGTGGGCGGAAAGCAAATATGTAATATATTCCCAATATTACTATTGCATAGATAGGAGATGTAAGTTTAGATACATAAATCCAATAATGCATCTTAATTAAAATACTTTAGATATTTTCGCAATAAGCATCTAGTACAGCATGCATCTCGTTGCATAATAAACGGTTATTTGTTTAGTTATAAATAAACAGTTATTTGCCTAACGTTTTTTAATAATTTTTTGACAATCAGAATACATTGTTTCTATAAGCCTATGTAATGATGTTATATATGGCGGTTAGAAGTCTCCTCCATTGAAGATATCCTCTGCTATAATTATTCTATAGCTCTCTGCTGTCTGTATATAATTCAATATTGCTGGTCCATTGGTGATTTCTCGAGTCTTCTTGTTTGAACTATTTTGTTGATGATTTGTATTTCAGCGTTAGAATGATCATCGATTTTGTTGTGGTAAGAACAGCTCCGGGTCTTTATAATTTTATTTACAGTTTTAATTTCCAGATCCCTGTGGATGGTCTTATTAGTTACATACCAAGGCGCATCTACAATTGCCCTTTTTTAATAATTTGCAACAGAAAAATGTTCTCATAATATAAACATGTTAATTAAATGTTGAAAATATCGTATTCTATAAACTATAGACAAAAGCCAAGAACAACAAAATTAGTTGAACTATTAGTAACTAATTAAAATTCAATTGACAAAAGATATGAAAAGACAGGTTTATTTATCATTACCATTCAAATAGTTCTCAGACAGAAGTCGAAACTCGGCCCTCACATCATTTGTTGTCATAAATATATCAATTGTCATAAATAAATCAATGATTTGTTGTCATAAATTTCAATTCATAAAGCAAATATTAATCCATGGACATCAGCATCCAAATCAAACGCCTCATAATATAAAAGATGATAAAATAAGATGTTGAATACCCCAAATTATGTTCCGAATAATGTTTCATAAAGACGCTGACATCGCCTAGTAATGCGAACCCATTCTGACAAATACAAAAGCACCTTGAGGATCACCCAAACTTACTTGTAAGAGTATTCCGCCAAACACTGCCAGGGGCAGATTGAGAAGCAAGTTTATTATATATTTAAACCTGTCTATTTTAAATAACGAATAAAATCAATAACTTTGGTCAGAGGATTTTATTCAAGGCCCATTTTCTTAAATTGGGCCTTAAATAAATTAAAATTTTGCGTGTTATCCTATCAGGATAGGTGAGGAAATTATTGTATAATAATAAAAGAAACTAGTGGGGTGGGTGGCATCGTGCCTTAAGGCAAATTGCTGGGACTTCCCGTACCGTAACGAAATGTTCGAGGAATACCGAATGTTTTCAAATAGATTATTATAAATATTGTAACATATTGTCTAATATTTATAAGAATTATATAAACTGAATTGCAAAGTTGAAATTATTTGTTTAAAGTATATTAGAACTATAGTCAGAATTGAAAATAAAATCTGAATTATTTTCGATACACAAAAAATTAAAAAAAAAAAAAAAAAAAATTGAAACAAAAATTTTTTTTCCAGAATTAATTATTTTGTTAAGACAAGCAGAAAGTTCTTTGTATCATTCAAATCGGACGCTTAGTTCTCTCAAAAACTGTCATTTTTTATATATTTAGCTCCGTATCTTTGAAATGGCTGGGCCTGCCTTTGCCAAAATCTAATAAACACTTCTCCCAATCACTCCTAATTGAATGTTTATTAGATCATTCAAATCGGATACTCCATTCTCTCAAAAAGTCGATTTCTATTTTCTGCACTCTTTGCTCCGTATCCTCGAAACGGCTGGACCTGCCTTTGCCAAAAACTAATCAGCTCTTTTCCCTATCGATAGGAATCGGATGTTTTTTGAATCATTCAAATCGGTTGATCCGTGCGCCCGGAAACGTGACTGGAAATTTGTATCCATACATACACACACACACACACACATCCATTTTTTCTGAGGTATGCCAAAATGTTCAGAAACCTTCAAAACGTCGAGAAATGTAAAAATTTTCAATTCCGATTTTCGGTCCATACAATAACTTACCCTACGGGAAGTTAATAAGTAACACTTGGAATCTGTGGAGTAACACGTTTCGGATATTCAAATTCGATTTGACGAAATATTTCCGAAGCAAATACTTTCGCAATCATGCAACAAGTGTAAGTCTTTTAAATCTTACAGTATACTATACGATTGTCAATCCACTTATCCAAATAAACGGTTGTACATTTTCGGCTTTACCAAATGCGAAATGAAGACCTTGCCGCCGTCCGCATATGGAAAGGTCGCGTGGGCATGTCATACACGCTGGTATATAAATATATAATTATATAAAAAGGTACCGTAAAGAACAATCCGTTTCTCTTGGTTCTGGATTAAAAGAAGCAAACTGTACGTAGTAGACTTTATCTCACATCAATTATTAATGCAGATCGCGCATAAGACTTGCGATTTTATGAATAAAACATACAGAAACGGCGGCTCGTCTGATTCGCAACGGATTATGGACTCGTTTTATAACTGTAGTGCTCTCCTGAATCAAAGGTACTACTTCAATAATAAAATACACTTTGATGTTATTAGAATTAGTATGGTTTAGGAAGCAAAATAAATTTTAAAATAAACTAAACAAATTAATAAAAAACTACTGGGGTGCATAGCATCGTGCCTTAAGAAAAATTGCTGGAACTTTCCGTACCATAATTAAAAATCTTGGTACGGAACCCAAAAAAATTTACACAAAATGTGTACACATTATTGAAATCTCTATAAAATATTTGATCTTGTGATGTAAATATGCCCAATAAAAATTTTGGACCGCTAAATGACATGTTTTAACTTGTTTATACAAGTAAATTGTTTTTTGAATTATTAAAATCGGACGCTACGTTCTCTTAAAAACGGAGTAACCGTTTTTGGCACTTTTAACCCATATTTTTAACCCGTTTAATTTTTCTAGAATTGCTTAGTGAAAAAAAGTGCAAAATTTTTCTCAAGTATTACACGTACCAAAGTAAGGCTATGTGTATAATAACATAAAACTATGTGTATAAACACGGTGCATGGCATCGTGCCTTAAGGCAAATTGCTGGTAATTTCCAAATTTTTTTCTTTTAAAAGCTTTAAAATTCTTTGAAAAGAAAAAATCAAAATCAAAAATGAATTGATTCGAAAATTGTAATTTTTTTGAAAAAATACACATACACGTCCATTTTTTTAAGGTATGACAAAATGTTCAGTAGCCTCTGAAACTTAAAGATACATAAAAAATTTTATTTCAAATTTTTATGCGTTTACTATAACTTACCCTATGAGAAGTTGATGAATGATAAAATACAGAAATAAAAGAAAAATATATTTTATAAATAAGCAAGAAAGTGCGATAAATACTCATTTAAAATGCACATAAATCTCAATTAAATAACGTAATATTTAAGTAAACGATATAAAAATTTAAAGCGTTCGACCACTTCGTATTTTTACACACCAAACAACAAATTTCAAAAATTAACGTAATATAGACTTATAGAGACTGTATGTTGCAAATGGTAATTTTTTGATAAATATTGCTTGAAGTTATGAACTTTTATTGGATTATTGAAAGCAAACCGTTCTTGATTAATATTGTTGACACATTCAATGAACACTTTTAATATCTCAAATGTGATCATTAGCACCATAGTGATCTATATCACCGATCGGTGAGATCGATCTCAACATATCTTCGAAATCAAAGAACTTGGCAAAATTATGTTGTAATGATTTTTTATGAGGCCCTGCACATTTTCAGTAAACATCTATAGTTACCCTTAAGTATATGTTGTAATGATATTTTATGAGCCCTGAACATTCCCAGTAAACATCTATAATTAAGCAGAAGTATAACATACAAAATCCAACTCATTTATAACGTTCCTTCAGATATGAAGCTTCATTATAATTAAGTTTTTATACATTTCAAAGATATCAAAGTCGCAAAACACATGCTGTTTGACTTGAAACATTTAATCTTTATTACTCGAGGTACTTGAACTTGCGCACATATTTCAACATAACTCGTGACACCCACAGAATCCACAATCCAAACCCACACCTCGTATCTTATAAGGAAACTGATACTTCTGATCGAATTGTCTGTCATAAAATGAAGATTGGATACAATATATTGGTTATGTGTTTTTTTACATAATTGTTTTTGATTCGTTTTAATTATAAATATTCATTTAAAGCTGGCCATGGCTCCATTGCAAAAATGTGGATTAGCAACCACTGGTTCCTCCTTGACAAGCTTGATATTGAGAAGTAGTGATATTATATTTTCATTTGAGATTATAAATCTCTTATTCAGTATCTAGTGAAAATAGTCTTTAAAGGTATTGATGCATATATATATATATATATATATACACTCACCTCACAATTAGAAATATATCTATTATAATCTCATCAGATAGAGAAAGGCCAATCACTGGGGTGCCTTCTAGAAATAGTACTTACTAATAGTAAGTTGTAGGTCAAATAAAATGCTGTTAATATGTAAAAAATAACATAAAAATTTGAATAAAAAATATTCGGTATTTCTAAATAAATACATAAATATAGAATCAGTGTTTAGTGAGATGTATATAATTTTTTTAAGAACGTTAGAAAAAGTAAAGATATTTAAAAGTGATTATATGATAAAAATAATTCTCAATCAGCAGACTAGTAGTTTCACTTACAGAAGTTTTTTTTAAACCCAATCACCGTTATTGGTTATTTTTTTTTCAGAATGTTCATGACCATTTGTGAACCCTTTTGAGTATGATTAGTTTATGTTTCTTTATCAGAACTATTTATCTTGAAGTCCGTTTTTCAAAAGTAAATTTTGATCAAGCTGAACTAACGAACGTTTTGAGAATTATAATAAAATTTTTATATCTATAATAATTACCTAAAGTAATGAGAACCAGCGAGCATCACAAAGTACTTCGAGCAAATTATATATTATAACAATAAATACTAAAACTAACTATTTCAATTTTGAGATCTATGAATCTATTACCTTCCATATCTTACTACTTTTTTAAGGTAAAATAAAATAGTAGAAGCAAAATAGACATGATCGATTTGGGATTCTGAATACATTATGTGATATCATCTGCATAATATATTTTATAAGATACATTTTTTATACTTGTCATATTGGAGAAAATATTTTCTGATTGGCCATCAATCAAATTTTCACATCTCAAATATAATATAAAAATATTGTAATTTTACAGATATTTAATACAAAATATTTTGAAATTTTTGAATAATATATCATGGAGCTTCACTAAATATTTATTTTATTTATTATTTTTATTTTACTGTACAGTAAAATAATTGGCTTATTTTTATTTTAAGATATTTTAAGAGAACATGATAAATGTATTCTCTACCTTTTTCAAATATTATTAAATATTAACGCACAGCAACAAGGATTTCAGTATATTTTCCTAATTTCTGTAGACTCATTGTTGAATATTGATCAAAAACTTTTTCAATTAATTTGAAAGTTAATTAAGGAATTCATTAAAAGAAATGTATTTTTTGTTATGTTCCAAATTAGGGATACTAAATTTCTAATTAAAAATTTAGCAGAAAATTATATTTAAAAATAAATAATTATCATATTAATTTTTGCATTGACCTTTTAGATTAAGAAATATTCCATTTTGAAAAAATGACTTGTTTTAATGAATAATAATTACTCGTAATAAATTTACTAGTGCATTAAAATGCTCAAAAACTTCAATTAAACTTACCCTGTGTAAAATATTTTTTGTAAATGTGGGCATTGACATTTCAGTAGACTTTGGTTTTTCAATACCTAAACTTTGGAAATTATTGAATATTATATATGAGAAAACAACTTAAACCGAACTGAAATTTGTGAAAACTGAAAAATGAAATGAATTTCCACTGGAGAAAGAATTTAAAATATGAGAATAGAATCAGAAACCCGGAAACTAGAGAAGATATTTATAAACATGTAAATTATTTTTCTTATTTTAAATTATTTATTACTTTGAATGGTTTAGGTACTATGAATTAATTATTAGTTAGACGTTATGATCTCGCAATTTACACAATTTGATTTGCTTGAAAATTATTTACTCACAACTTAATATATACGCAGTTTTATTGTTTAATAACTTGTAAAACAATATTTACTATTACCTTCAATCATTTTCAATTATTTCATGTTTTTAATTAACTATTATTATTTGCACAGATATAAAAATTGGTTCGAGTGTAGAAAATAATGAATAATGAATTTAATTATGTGTTTTATTTTCAATGTTTTTTTTGAACAAAATTAAATCAATAATCAACGAAATATACTATTTTAGTATTTATTAGTAACCTGAAATAATAATTATTAGTACTAATAGCTAAGGAAAGTAAATAATTGGAACAGGGCAGATCAACTTATAATTAGTAAATTAAAAATTGAGACACATGAAGCAAAATTATGGGTATAAATTATATAAATGCACAAGAAAAGTTGCAGTTACTACTTTCCACCAGCACCACTAAAAATTAATATTAGAAGTCCATATAATCTTTTAAAGCCAATTAACAGAAACGATCAGAAATGGCTTAAATGATATATATAGACTGCAACCCTATAATTTCAGACAAATAATTATGATTAGTGGTCAATGTCATCTCAAAAAAACCATTAACAGATCAGAAATGACAAATAAAATTTAGACTGCAACCCTTTAATTTCAGACCAATAATATTATCAAAAGTCATTAAATCCATCAAACATAAACCGTAACATGATAAGAAATGCCTTAAATATGAATTTGACTGACTCCAACTCTATAATTTCTGCAGGATTATCATCATATCCAGATTCAGAAACACTATGTAGATATGTTAACAATAGGTATGAGGATTTGTGCGTCAGATTAAGGGTTCCTGTCTGGGCAATGAATTAGTTAGATCTTTTGTACTTTCAACTACAAAGCCCTAATGGATTAATTTGTTACAAATGGCAACCAGGTTATACCTCTGCCTTCACACCGACAGATCGGACAGGAATTTAGTGCCTTCATTAATATTGCTAAACGTTCTTACTAACTATTATCGATTTAAGGAAATAATAATACTAAGGAGGAAGGACTCATAAGGAGAATTAAGCAGAATTAGTAGGGTTGACACCGATAAGCATAAATTAGATTATCTTTAGGAAGATAATATCTAATGTTGACATCAGGTTCTTTAAATTTAGTGGATCAAAATTGATGAGTTTAAGACACTGTGTCAGGTACCACAGATAAATTACTGGAACTAAAGGATCTTGTCAAAAAGTTTTATTAAGAAAAGTTAATGTTATAAAATTACAAGAAAAATATGCAAAAAAACTAGTTGACAACAAAAAAATTTAAAGTGGAGCAAATATCTGCTTACTTTCAAAATCAAAACTCGATATTTAAATTGAAATACATAACTTTACCTTTATTTTCAAATCATTTGATTTTTTTTTCATATTTTTAAGATAAGAAAATATTTTTCAAATTATAAAGATAAAAATACTGAGAATGAGACAAAAAAGAATTCATATGAAATCTTATCGACCCTTAAGTTTAAAAAAATATTGGTAAATCTTCGATACATATTTGTTTAAAAACAGTCCTGAAATCTTCTAATATTGAAAAATGTTGCGCATTTTCTTTAAATCATATGGCACTTAGCAATTAAAATTGTCTATGTGTCAAAATTGTGATGCACATTTTGAGAGTTGAAATTACTGCGTTCCTAAAGAAATATAAAAATTTATTTTCAAAAAAGAAAAATCTACACTTTTTATCTCATACCAAAAGTAATACGAATTTTATATAATTGTTTACAGAAGTAAATTATAATAAAAAATAATATATAAATTAGATTAAATATATTAAATTTGGGTACAATTACAATTGTACAAGTATCAGTACAATTTGTAGGTTATCGAAGGAATAATGAATATTGTTTATATAATACTCATTTTATAGGTTCTAATCTTGTTTTCAACATCAAGTCGAGTAGGTACATCATTAATATTGTTATGTTACTAAAATTATTGCTAAATTGATAAAAAATTAATAAAAGCTCTATTTTGAACATCTATTTGATATGTTAAATTGTGATAATTGTTTACTCAATATCGGATAGCTTTTCATTTTTCGAAAAATATGGTCAAAATGAAAATTCAAAACAAATCATTCATTCGAAAATATATTTCGCTCCTACGCAATTGTATAATATTTAACTTCTTGTAGTAAAAAAATATGTGAGTGTTTATGTGTGGAGACATTTTTTTTTCGACGTTTTGAATGATTTAATGATTTAATAAAATTTCTGTCAAACTTGTGTTGACAAAACGATAATTTTGGAGAAAGAATTTTTTTTAATTAATTTTTCTTTTTTTTTAATTTTCAAAAATATTTTTTTTGAATATCGAAAAATAATTCGGATTTTCATTTTAATTCTAGTTTAAGTTCTAAACATCACTTATATACTTGCAATAATTAATTTGAACTGCAATTCACTTTATACGAAACTTATGAATATTAGACAATGTTCTTTATTTTAAATCCGTTTGATTAAGTTTTCTCGAATATTTTATTAAAGTACGGGAAGTTCCAGCAATTTGCCTTAAGGCACTATGCCACAATGTCATACACTAGTTAGTTTTTGTATTTGCATTGTATATAACTTACATTAAGTATGAACAATGAACGTGCACAAATAATACAAATCAGCAATTGATCATCCCCAATAATTAGTACACATGCCTAAATCAATAATACCGATTTAACTATATAATTTTTTATTATATATATTATTTTTAAAGTTATTTGAAATGTGTTTAAATCTATCTATCTCTCTGCAAGATGCAAAATGTACTATTCTAAAAGAAAATATATTATTATTTCCTACGACCTGAAATAATCCTTTGCGCCAAGGAGATCCAACCTTAAATAAAATCTCAACGACGAACGTTATAAAATATTTATGAGTAAAGAAAACTCTTTAGTGCGTTGGGTATCTATATCAAATAGCTATATTATACTTTCAAGAAATAAAACAGATTCATCGCATATTTATGAAAAGTGAATTGCATATTTTTGAATTTCATGCAAATTTTCTGTGGTCACATTGGTAGCTTTTGAATATATAGGGAAACCTTCGCAATAAAACATGAATAATTTAGGTGCTGCATAAATGTTATGACTATTCAATTTCATGGATTTGCATTCGTAATTTTTAGAAATGAATGTTAAAATGAGTTAGCTCATGGAAAATGTGTAATAGCTTTTTAATTTATTTTTATCTCCATGCTTCACGTGAAATCTATATCTTTTTGTTGCAGAAATTGTAACTTTATTATAGAAACATATCTTCTTTATTTTCTATGATTTATAAAAAATATCAAAATTTACCAAATCTTTAAGATATGCATTAATTTAAATAAAAACTAGCATGCAGTGCATTTTTATATTTCAATTTTAAATTTGTAATGGAAAAATATTGGTAACAGAAAACAAATATTTCAATTTTATAAAATTACTTGTATCACACACAAACAGATGTATAGGGTAAAGCGATGCTTAAAGTTTCGAGGATAACAAGTAAAGTTAAACAATAGTTTTGAAAACAATATTTGAAAGTAGAGAGGAAAAGATGTATAACCAACCATTTGATTCTTACAATCCCCTATCGACAATGAGATAAACAGCAATGTTTGAAAATCCCTAACAAAAGTATTTTCTTTTGTTGTTATTTTTTTTGTTGTGAGCATTGTTGTTTAGTTTATGAGACCCTAATATAATTTTTTAGTATACGTTATTTAATTGCTTTATAAGATGTAATTATAATTTTAAGTTAGACTCAACAGTTTTTTCATGTAACTTCTGAAGCTTACACGTGGTAGAGTTAGAAGGGCCAACTGAACCTTTAGTCTGGCAAAAGTGTAAACAATAAAAAAGTTAATCAAAATAGAAAAAGCAATTTTACAAAAGACAAGTTAAATAAATGACTATTTTAATTCTGCTGATGAATATTTGACCAATTACCAGATCAAGGTTATATACAGTATTATCCCTGTGAAAAATGTACCCATGAAGTTTATATTTTGCATTAGTTGTAATAATGTAGCTATAATTTTGTAAAATGCTCTATAAATTGAAAATAAGACACGGGACCTGGTTGAAAAACAGAAACAAAAATTTTTACTTTTACGAATTAAGTGTGAATTTTCCTGAACTTATTTATTGAACTAACTTATGATATTTTTTTGTCTATAATTTATAATATATAGATAATATGTTATTTGTTGTGACTTTGGATTGGTTTTCACAATATAATTGCTCAAAATATTATTGGATCTTTGTGCCCCACCCGTTCCTAGCAATGTTTTTCAATATAAAAACAACTAAACAAATAAAATATTTCTAATGAGTAATTTGCGGTTTCCAAGCCATGGGGCGCTCCACTTTAGGGGGCAATACTATTTTCAAAAATAAACCAAAAATTTTAATATAAAAAAAATGAAAAAATAAATATTTTCATGCATATTTTAAATAATATTGCAGTTGAGTATTTATGAAGTAAAATTTTTGAATTAATTAAGGGGGCACAACAAATTTTTGAAGTAAACTTCTTTAGGCGCGACCAGGGTGTAAATCCGTACAAAAGCAACGGAAGTCCGTTACGCCCGAACTGTTCGTCATTCGCTCTCAATGAAATCATTTCTATACGTGTCGATTGTGATTAGTCGTCTTGTATGTGAATAGAGATCTGTCGTTGTATTCGTACCGATATCAACAAGGAAATCGGCATAGTTAAATAAACATTTTAAAGTTACATCGTAGTATTAATCTTGATTTGATGAAAAATGCTTGAATCAGAAGAATATTTTGCCTGTTCCTTGAAAATAATAAAACAAATTAAGCATATGGGCCGTGTACTAAACGTAAGTTTATTGATTAGAAATTATTTCTATATTATTCGTAGTTTCTATAAATCTTTGAAGTTATCAAAATGGAAAATATTTTTAGGCAAAACAGATATTACAGCTGTTCATAGAATGATATTATATCGCCAGCGAAAAAGTAAAAAAATACAAGCAGTCAATGAATATATGTTAATTCTAATTACATAAAGTTCTTCATACACAATTACATGATGAGTGAAGTTGCGAAAATAATATTTGTTTACGCGTTGTTTAACATAATATTATAGAACTTATTATACAGAGATATCATTGTCTTCGGTGTATATGACTTTGTATTCTATTTCATAATTTAATAATTTTTATTTCATAAATGTACTGAATTATGTTGCAAATGTCCATAATTCTGTCTATTTTTGCTCGCCTCACTTTCTGGGGCTAAGTAAGTGTACGATAAATATGTTATGAGGCTCTCGGCCATTCCGTGCGCGTACTTAAACTTATTTATGTGTTTTCCGATAGAAATTTATGTTTCAATACGCTCCGAATCGCCTTGTTCGAGAAAAACTTAAATGTGCAAACAAGATGCTGATGTATGGTGCCTGTTGAGCCATTTGCAAAACGCGCTTTTATTCCAATATTCATTTTAATAGGCGAGATAAAAGTGGTTATTAAAATATATGGCCCAAAGGCATTTTTATGCGCATATTTTATTGTGTCTGATTTTATCGCACCTCTTTAGAAAAGTAGATTTCAATATTAATTCTGATAAAATGTGGTTATAGGAGAACACATTTTTATAAAAATGTAAATTTAATTTTTGGTAATAAACACAAAATAGAATAAAAATGATACTTTGAAGTTAAATGTAAGTAGATATTAATTAAAATCAGATAAGATACAGAAAAATAGCTGATTATGCATATATCGATTCTGTATAAAGCACTTTCATAGACTAAGACAAAACTAGAGGTGCAGGACATTTTTTTTTATTTTATAATAATTATTTTAATTTTTTTTTTCAAGTAAATTATTACAATCTATCTCCTTTGCAAAAAACTAATCAGCTTATTTCCTCGTATATACAAATCGAATGTTTTCTGAATCATCTTAATCGGATGCTCAGTTCTCTTAAAAACCGCTATTTTTTGCACTTTTTGTTCCGAATCACCTAAACACCTGGACCTGCCTCTGCCAGACACAATCCAGAACGTTTCACAGTCAATATAAAACATTTTTTTTTGAATAATCTAATGTTCCATTCTCTCAAAAACATCTGCGAAAAAATGTATCCGCATACATATATATATACACACATCATTCATTTTTAATTTATGCAACAAGTTTTATTCTAGATGTTTTTTGTAATTACTATAACGTATGGTAAATTGTTAACTATTATAATAATTATACTTATTAATAATTATATATATACTTAATAATATTAATATAGAGATAATTGCCGTTAATTAAATAACTCAATAAAAAGAGTGCCTGTAAGGTTCACATGCGATTGAAGTAAAACTTATTTGCTACTGCTCAAGATGGCATTTAGGTAAAAATAAATATATCATATAACAATTTTAAATAATGTTCATTAGTAAAATGATAACACTAATGATGCACACATTTATTAGTGTCAATCATTATACACATTTATATAATGATAAATTATAAATTATAAACAACGCCTAAACAAATATTGTTTTCTTAACTTCACTTATCATTTAATTGTGTTTGAAAAACTTCATGTAATTAAAATTAACATACATTCATTGACTGCTTGTATTTTTCTTACTTTTTCGATGGCGATATAGTTTCATTCTTTGAGCAGCTATAATATCTGTCTTGCCTAAACAATATTTTCCATTTTAATAACTTATTTTAATCAATAAACTTACGTTTAGTACACGGCACAAATGTATAATCTGTGTTATTATTTTCAAGGAACAGGGTAAAATATTCTTCTAATTCAGGCATTTTTCATTAAATCAAGATTTGTACTAGGATATCACTTTAAAATGTTTATTTATCTATGCCGATTTCCTTGTTGATATCGGTATGCATACAACGTTGATGTCTGTACGCATACAACGACAGATATCTATTTACATACACGACGGCTAATCACAATCGACCCGTATAGAAATGATTTCATGGAGAGCAAATGACGAACAGTTCGAGCATAACGGACTTCCATTGCATTTGTTCGGATTTATACCCTAGTCGCGCCTAAAGAAGTTGTACTTCAAAAATAAAGAAATGAATGTATTTTATCACAATTTTCAACTATAACGTTGATAGTATACTAACTACAGTCTTATAAAAATGTTGTTTTATTTTAAATATGATCTACAACGTTTACGGTAATAAAAAAATGTTACTTTTATAACATAACAATTTGTAATTAAAAAGAAAATTTAATAATTCTGAGCATAAATGAATATGTTTCGAGTTTTGATATGTCACCAAATAAGCCTTTTCAATATTCCTAATATAAATTAAATTTTACTAAAAAATTTACTTAATTCATATAGTATAGTAATACTTAATTCATATAGTATTTTAAAATGGCAATTCAAATCGCAGTTTATTAATATTTTTGAATGCAATAACATTTCAGAACTTTTAAGCATCTATTGCTATTTATATTTCCTGCGAATCGATATGTATTACTTTATAATTCGAATAACGATCTCTTGAATGTATTTATTCATATTGTAACGCTCGTCGATATTTAAATACTTTTTATATTCCGTAACCTTTTTCATCAAGCACTCCATTGTGTAATATTGGAATCGACCTTATTATATTCCATGCCATTTACTGTACCCTAGAGGCCATTAAAAACCGCTGCAGAAAAAAACAAGCTAACTTTTCACAATTTTTCGACGTTACATACAAAGAAATATCCCAAAGACGAGTCGATTACTGGCACTTTGAAGCTCAATTTGTACGATTGGGAAAAATCGAATGCGCCGATTCTGGTATCAGAGGGTTATATACTGTTCACGAAAGAAATAAATGATTTCATTAGATAAAAGATATTACTGATAATAAATTTAGTCATATTTCATCAAAAAATATTTGTAGATATGGAAAGACTGCGAGAGTGCCATATTTATCTATAATATGAAAATGAATCGCAAAATGTGTTGGTAAGCGTATAACTCAACAATGCCTGGACCAATTTGGCGAATTCTTTTTTTAAAATGTTTGTTAAAGTCCAAGGATGGTTTGTTTTTAAGGCGAGAAAAAATCGAATAATTGCCGGGAAAACCCTAAAAACAGCCTTTTTTCACATACAAACGTTTTCTAACTAAAATGTAGAATCAATTTGAGCCTAAATTGTTTATAATTCGTGAACACACTAGTGCGGTGTATGGCATCATGCCTTAAGGCAAATTTCCGGAACTTTCCGTACCGTAACGAAATGTTCGAGAAATACTAAATGTTTTCAAATAGATTATTATAAATATTGTAACATTGTCTAATATTTATAAGAATTATATAAACTGAATTGCAAAGTTAAAATTATTTGTTTAAAGTATATTGGAACTTTAGTCAGAATTAAAAATAAAATCTGAATTATTTTCGATGTGCAAAAAAAAAACTAATATATATAATATATATATATATATATATATATATATATATATTGATTGTTTCTTTTCCGAACAGTAAATCCAATAATAAAAAACAATTTGTTTTTTGAAGATGTTTAATACGACGTTTCGGAACTAGATACGTTCCATCATCAGGTTTATTCTGTAATAATTTATATATCCATATCACTAATATTTTTTTTTGTTAAAAACACTCGATTTTTTTGGAAGATATTTGTAGATGTTACGACTACACAAGACTTAAACACACTCAGTGTATATATATATACAATTTTTTCCAAAATCAATTATTTTGTTAAAACAAGCTGAAAGTTTTTTGAATCATTTAAATTGGACGCTTAGTTTTTTCGAAAAATGCCATTTTTTGTACATTTAGCTCTGTATCTTTGAATTGGCTGAATCTGCCTTTGTCAAAAACTAATCTCCACTTCTCCCCGTCATTACGAATTGAATGTTTTTTCTTCATTTAAATCGGATGCTCTGATCTTTCAAAAACTCGATTTCTATTTGCTGCACTCTTTGCTCTTTATCTCCGGAACTGCTGGATCTGCCTTTTCCAAAAACTAATCAGCACATCTCCCTATCGATAGAAATCGAATGTTTTTTGAACCATTCAAATCGGTTGATCCGTACGCCCGAAAACGTGGACGAAAAATTGTATTCATACATACATACACACACACACATCAATTTTTATTATAGTAGGTCAACAACCTAAGAGAATTATGCAGTTGTACAATTTAATATAAATATATATAGTTGATTTATTTATATAGTTTCAGATTTAAGTTATTGTCTGTTTTAGAATGTAAATATTTTGTAAAACCCCCACATCTGGGTGGGATAAGAAGTACCAACTGTGTCTTTTGGCACAGGCGTAAACAGTAAAATATAGTAAATAAGAAGTAAATTTAGTTAAACATTTTTGCAAGAGATGAATTAAATACATAGTTACTCCAACTCTACTGCTGAATATTTCTCTGTAAAATACAATAATGAAAACTCTGTAAAAAATGTACCCATAAAATTTATATTTTGCATTGTTTGAATGATATAGATATCAAGATATCATTTTGAAAAAATCCTTTAAAATTGGAAAACTACATTAGACTTGTTTCCTCCTGACGGTTTAATTTTACCCCGCCTATGGGGTAGACAGGACCAGATGACAAATTTTTGAAAAACAAAAAAACACTTCTACAATGATGAATTAGCTGGGAGTTTTACTGAACATAGTCAGATAGTTGTTTGCTTGATATGTGTTATTTGTTGTGATATAATTGGTTTGATTTTCTCAATATAATTGCTCAAAGTCAAATTGGAGCCTTGGGTTCCTACCCTATTCCATTAAAATACCGATACTGAATATCTCAATTTGGACCAGAATCTGACGGTGTGACTGTTCTATAAAAATTATGTATCCTTTGCACTCTTATTTAGTTAAATTTATGTTATTATTTATCATTATTGCTATACGTTAAATTATTTAACAGTTGTAATAAATATTGTAATTAAAAAAATGTATTTACTCAAAAAAGTATAAGTCGTCAGGTTTAACGATAAAAATGCTAATGGTACTTTGCATAAAGCAATTGAATTTGTAGACTATTGCTTTCACTTCTAGAATGAAGTATTGCATTTATAATTTCTTAATTATTAGTTGAAAATGAATGTTGGTAATATTTGTAAAACTTTTATATAAGTCAAACTTTTAAAGTTTTAGAGCGCTCTAAGTTCCAAAACAAGATTTATAACGAGTTTAAATATTAATCAGCAATTATTTGTATACTTTAAAAACGCATTTAACGTTCAAATCTTAAAGTTTATGATTAATTATAATATAATAATAATTTAAAAAATATTATACATTACAAATAGCATATATTGAACTATCGGTAACATATGATTGAAGAATATTAAGTTTTCAGCACTAATTTTTATTAGATAAATTTAAATGGAAGTAAACTCAAAAGCATGTAATTAATGACAGCATGCAAATAAAAAATTGTTAACATACATAAATATATTTAATAAGCAAAAATGTAATAAAAGTATAGTTAAAATGATATTGTGCAAACATATATGTACAAAATACTTTAAAGCTTCCATGAAATACTGTTGAAAATTTTTATGGAAAATGAATGAAACTTACATGAACCATCACATTTTTGCTTCAAACTGAAATATGTGAGCTGCTTTCGAGAAATATGATTACGTAAAAACAGCACAGATTTCCTCTTGCTGGGAAAAGTACTCACAACTCACTAGACCAAGAAGTTCCTTTGAATCTCATGACTCACATTAATCTAATAAGACAAGAGAAAAATATTTTTAGCTCGGACATAAGAAAATCTTAAAGAAAATATTAGCTTTTTGCGGAAATTGATGTATATGTATTATGTAGATACATTGATATATTAGATAAATGTCAACGTAGACGGTTGTGATTTCAGGATAATAGTATCACAGTCGGAAGCTCCGTCAAATGTTGACATTTAATTTCCGAAAGCGCAACAGGGAATCCTTAACTAGTTCTTGTGTTGGTAAAGGGTATTATTCCAAATATTAGTTCGGAGAATGAAGCGACAGATTTTTCGTGAAAACACTATTAAAAAAAAAGAGTGCGCGTAAGGTTCACACATGATTGAACTAAAACTTATTTGCTACTGTACAAGTTGGAATTTAAGTAAAAATAAATACATCAATAACAATTTTGAATAATGTTTATTAGTAATATAGTAACACTCGTGATGCACACATTTATTAGTCTCGCCAACCATTATACACATTTATATAATGATAAATTATAAATTATATATTTATTTATAATAGCATTAAAATATGTATAATATTTAATAACAATAACGTAATTAAAGTCATACTTCAAATATGGCAAGATCGGTTTGTCATTGTAATTATCATTTAGAAATGAACCTTCATTAGAGAAATGAAATAAGAAATTGCTGATTAAGAAATTCTATAATATTCGTTTGCACAGTGAATAATGTTAAAGAACGTCTAAGCAAAAATTATTTTCGCAACTTCACTCATCATGTAATTATGTTTAAAGAACTTCATGTAATTAAAATTAACATACATTTATTGACTGCTTGTATTTTTTTTACTCTTTTGCTGGCGATATAATCTCATTCTTTGAACAGCTGTAATATCTGTTTTGCCAAAAAATATTTCCTATTTTAAAAACTTCGAATATTTATAGAAACTACGAATAATATAGAAATAATTTCTAATCAATAAACTTACGTTTAGTTCACGGCACAAATGTTTAATTTGTTTTATTATTTTCAAGAAACAGAGTAAAATAACTAAGGCATGTGTCATTAAATCAAGATTTGTACTACGCATACAACATTACTGACAACATTGATGACTGTACGCATATAACGACTGATCTCTATTCACATACACTACGTCTAATCACAATCAATCCGTATAGAAATGATTTCATCGAGAGCGAATGATGAATCATTGTCACTCGACTCGGCTATAACGCAATTCCGTTGCATTCGTACGGATTTATACCCCAGTCAACATCCGCAGATGAACAAAATTAGAAATGTAGAAACATTTCAAGAATTCTATATAATATTGAAAACTTTAGAGAAATAATTAATTGTAAAATTATGTATGTAATATACAAATATCAAAGTATCAGATTCTATATATTGATTTTCGTTTTAAGCTATTGTTTTCCTAGACTTTGACATTTTTTAATTGACCAATTATGTTAATTTGACATTTTCATTTGCTCAAACTTTTATTTCTGGAATTTAACCTACCCAACGTAATATTTTAACTTAAATTTAAATTTGTATTATTTTCCTTTTAATATATAATGTATGATGCTGCTCTAAAGGGAAAGTTTGTTCAATTTGCACCCCCAAGGTTTTGTTATAATTGTTATAATATTAAGTGCAATTAATTTAAAAGAGAATATACTGCGATTATATAATCTTTATTTAGTTGAATGGCACACGATT
This sequence comes from Ctenocephalides felis, assembly GCF_003426905.1. Classification (NCBI taxonomy): domain Eukaryota; kingdom Metazoa; phylum Arthropoda; class Insecta; order Siphonaptera; family Pulicidae; genus Ctenocephalides; species Ctenocephalides felis. The sequence goes on from NW_020537758.1 coordinate 50,464,420, forward strand.
AGTTTTATAGAAAGGCAAACAATAATTCGCAAAAAGTATATATTTATTGACCACGAAATTTATATTATATTAATTTTTCTATTTAAAAATTTGAAATCAAACTAAGTGTTCGTGGCATTTTATTTTAAATTTATGCCAGACGATCTTGATATGTGTAAATAATCGATCTAATTCAATTAATATGAATTGAGATCTAGAAACTTTCAAATAATTGTGATAAAATTTATAACAGTAGGCATATTTTGAAAACAGTTATTACTTATTATTAATAAAGTAAGTAAGTAAATATGCACTCTAAGAAAATTATAGAATTAGGTCTATGTGAAGTTTATTTTCAAAAGCCGGAAAAAAACTATTGAAAAAATTACATTTCTTATATTCTACAACGCCGGTTCTTTATTAAAGTTCTGATAAAAGTTTTTATGAATGAACTTTGCTAGGCGTCTTAATGAGCTTAACTTATTACCTATTAATTTTTGCTTTTCATATAAAAAGATTTAAAACCGTATTCTAAGTTAAAAAATATTTCTAGAAAATATTCGTATATTGATTTTACATATTCTATTCTAGAATGTATTCAGTTATTACCAGTTAAAATTTCCAGCAAATAATATTATTAAAGTATATTTCTGTGAAAATCTTACAACTTCAAAATGCTAATTAAAATACATATTTCAATGTATGATAGTTTAAAAGGATTGCTATTCCTTTTTTCATTATAAGCTTTCCTTTAAATTATGGATTTTTTTCCGTGTTTATAAAATCCTGTTATACATTACACTTTTACCCACTATGCTATTATTCTAGTAATTTCATGCATAGTATGAAAAACGTAAGTGCAGCTATGTTCTAATGTAAAAAGCGCTTTTACACTAAGAATCTGGGAAACTGCGTTTCTCCGCTGAGCTTTTGAAAGCTGCTTATAAACAACTGCCAAAGCTCACCTAGAAAAAACGTATTCCGATATTGAACTAAAAAAGATATCATTCATAAGAAATTTACTAGATATAAAAAAAAATTAGATATAAAGTATTTTTAATTCAGACAACATAATTTTGTGAATAAGCAGAAAGATTATTAAAAAATAATAACATAAAAAAGTGATTACAATAGAGCTGCTTATAAATAACTTGCAAAGCTTAATACCAAGAAGAAACGTAAGAAATCATTCATGAATAAATATTTAATACAGCAGAGAAAAAAAATTAACTTGATATATAGTATTTTCATTTTACGAAATTAACATATATTTTTTAATATGAAAAAATATTATTGAAAATAGTGAAATAGAAAACTAGATTAAATATTAAATTAGATTAATTATTAATCTAGAATCTAGACCATAGGTTCTTAAAATAGTTTGTGTCGTGGGCTTATTTAATCGCCATCGATTTTTTTCATTATAAATCTATAGAAATATACATTTTTTCACTTTATATGTATATTTTTAAGTATTTTATACGATTTTTAACTTTTTGAAGGAAAAGTTTATGTTTTTATCAAAAAATCCGATTCGCTAATTTTATGTTTTCTCGATGTTTCAAGCCATTCTGAATGTGTGTATGTGTGTGTGTGTATCTGTATGTGAACAGATTTTTTGCTGGACCGATTTAAAAATTTAAAAGCCATTCGATGTATCTCGATGAGGACTAGCGTTTATCAAATTTGCGCGACGATCAGCCAAGCCGTTTCTTTGTAAATCGCAGAAAAGTGAAAAAAAATTCGTCCACGTTTTAGCCCGCAATTCTGAATCGATTTTGAAAATTCAGAAACTGTTCGAAACATATTGGTTGGGAATCGTGCTGATTAGTTTTTGGTAAAGATTTTTTTTTTGGCGGTAGATACCATAGTCTTATAGATCATACTAAAATATTACGGCCCTTAGTTGTTTAATTTCAGTTTGGCATTTGTCAAAATTAGACCTTTGATCAATGTTTTCTCAAAAACGCCTGAACCGAATTCAGAAATTAAAAAGCCATTTCATGTATCTCAATAAAGACTATCGTGTGTCAGTTTTGTGAGACGATCTGCCGAGCCGTTTCTTTGCAATTTGAAAAAAGGTTTTAAACTTTTTTTCCACATTTAAGCTCATACTACCGAATCGATTTCAAAAATTCAAAAACTGTTCGAAAGATATTAGTTGGGATACTGATTAGTTTTAGGTGAAAATCTACCGAACCGTTTTCTTGTAATTAACTGTTGAAAGCCGATTTTTATGAAACTTTTTTGGCGATATATATCATGGTCTTATAGAACTTATTGAAGTATTACTGTCTTACGACAAGCAGTTTAATTTTAAAAATTCATCAAAGTTTGAGAAAATGAGTAGTATTTTTGACGTTTGTTTAAATTAAAATTAGACGATGTACTTGGTTTAACAATAAAAGTACTTAGTCTTATTGAACACACTAAATCATTAAAGTCCTACAGAAACTGGTTCAATTATAAAAATTATTGATTTTTGAAAATTTGCTTTTAAAAAATACTCCGAGTTCACGTGTTCGTTCGTTTTCAAATATGTGTTATAAATCCACACGGAATACTTTTAATCACTCATAAATTAATTTATTTTTTATTGATTAAATCGATTATTTACACATATCGGGAAGTTCATGTAACTTGCCTGAAGGCAAAATATCATTACCAAATAGCTTTATTATAGATTGTATAGTGTAAGTGATTTTTTTATTGTTATTATTGTTTTATTGACTTTGTATACGATTATATTAGTCATGTTTATTTTATCAATCAAATTTACAATTTTATGTTTTATGATCGGATATAACGATATAAGTATATAACGCACTATATTTTTTTAGTCAAAATTTATATTAACATTGTGTACTGCGAACCACTACCGTGGACCCCACATTTTCATTTCAAAGACTCTAAATTGTTTTTTTTCACTGACATGGACCCCTTGAATTTTAGGAACATTAATCTGAATTATTGACAAATGAACTTGATCTCCTACAAAAGTATCGTAATCGTTCCAGGCTTTCAGGAAGAGTTGCAATAGATAACTTGTAAAGAAATTTTAGTTTTATATCTAAATATAAAATACTATTAACGTTCTTATATATTTTAATATCGGGTTAAGAGCGTTCACCTCTCTGCTTGTGTTTTATGATCTACTAAAAACCAGGGTAAAGAAATCTGAAATCACCTCGTAAAAAGCTGTTCGCAAAAACTCTGACCCGTAAAACAATAGTTGTGTAATATAACCTGAAGTTTTTGCAGAACTCGTTGAATCCTTTTATGAATTTAATGCACAGCCTTGAAAAAATAAATAGAATTTACTAATGGCATAAAACCCAACGCCATTATGAGTAATGACTTTCTTCTTTCCATTTTCTCCTCTGAATTCAACACGAATACGAGAGGTTTTGATGTGCGGACACTTTTTGAATGTCTCCATTAAATACAGAATTAGGTGCTGTGGGTGATGGAGGACTGTGCTCGGATTACTTAATTTTTACAATGGATTATGTTAATTTTTGGCAGTTTGTATTTAGAGTTGTTGATTATAAGTAAAGGAAGGTGCCTTATTACTTATTTCCATCTAGAAGATTTTTTTGTGAGCCACTTATAAATCAAGAAAAACTTGAGATGGGATTTGTTGATTAATTGGTATAAAATTATGAACTATAAATGTTTGACATGAAACTTTTATAAGATTCATAATTGTGTAAATAATTCAAGCAGAGTTTCATAAATATAGATACGAAATTGTAAATACAAATAGTATAAACGTTCGTTGATTGCAACATGATAGCTGCTTGATAGGTTTTGACAATTATATAAACGGTTTAATATTAATTTAATCATTCATTAAAAATCATAATTAAAATAGAGAAATGCAAATTAATACTCAAAATTAAATATAACAGAATAAAAACAAGTACACCAATAGACATAAATCAAGATTTTATATAAACGGTTTCCATATAAATATATTCTATATAAACGGTTTTATATAAATTATACAAACGGTTTAATATTAGTTTAATCATTCATTAAAGAACATAATTAAAATAGAGAAATGCAAAATAATACAAAAAATTAAATATAATAAAATAAAAACAAGTACAACAATATACATAAATCAATATATACATGAACATTACACTAGATAACACGAAAATTTTCACATTGAACATACTAGAACAAAGAAAATGAGAGAAAATGTCATATGGAAAGCAAGTAAAATATAGAATGAACGTCCTATTGAAATCAAGATGATGACATTAACTTCAAAAGAAAAAATAAAGAAATATAAAGAAATTTAAGATAAAAGACATTGAAGAGAGAATTAAATATAAGACTTATAAATGTAAAATGAAATAGATATAAATAATTATATATGAAATATTAAAATAGTTTCATATTCTCTTTTACCAGGCACCCCTGCCTGACAGATATGAAAATAATACGTCAATAAAAAAATATTCAAAAAGCATTTGATTTCTAAACAAAGTCAAAAACATTGGATCCATTCAAAAAACACTACAGAAGATTACTGTTAGGTTTCTGAACATTGTAAAAAACATAACAGAGTAAAAAAAAACTTGAACAAAAAATCAGTTTATGTTATTTCTAAATATACCGCTACTGCTCTCCCAATTGTAGTGTATCGGTGTCTTGATGAATTAACCATTTCGGTAAATACTTTGGCGCGACCCTCCCAAATTACTTAATGTTTTTTTTTTTAAAATCGTGTGGCCGTTCTTGAGAGAAATTTACTTGGACAGGTTTTTATTTTTTTTCTGTAAATATTGCGTAATAGTACTTATCATTTTGCACATTGCATAAGTTTATCAGTTTGTTCAAAACTGAAGAGAACTAATAATTAATCAAAATTCCGTCAAACAACAGATTATTGCAATACAATTGATCGAAATTACTATTACTAATATAAGTTAATTAATTTTAATAGAAAAAATTACAAATATCATTAATAAGAACCCAAAAACATAAAAAAAACATTCCAAAGAAACTTTTTAAGGCGCAAAACACGCTTAATAATATTAATATTAATAATAAAATAATCTGACAAAATTGTTGTTTTGGCTTTTTTGTATTATATTAACGAGCATGTTAACTAGCCATATATTAAATAAGGCGTATTTTCCCTATATGATATTTCTGCATAATTCAAAAACTTATGCAGAAATGCTTCAACTACCGCCGAATATGAGGTTTCAAAACCAGCCTATTAATTTGTATATTTCTTATTACTATCGTCATATTCTGGTAACTTTGCTAAGAAGAAAATATCAGGATAGTTTAAATTTTATTGATTCTGATTTTCTCATCACCATTAGCCATTAATTTCTGCTCTGTTTATTTCAATTTATTATAATTATATGATTATAAGCGCATGTTTTCACATCTATCAGCCGCTAAATGCTCAAAGCATGCAATTACTAAAATATTCCTTATTATTCGTGTAAGTGCGACGACATTGATGCATTTCGTGTGAACGATGTGAACTTGCGATTAATATGCAACATTTGCTAATTATAATCACATGGAATAGAGCAGAGCTTATTAATTATAAACTCTAAGTGATTAATATTGAGAGAAAGTTATACACGCATCATAGTGAAAAATATTCCGCTTATTATGACGGAAAAATTAAATTGCTCTTTGATCTCTCTACTCTCTTACCTTTAGATAAATGAGTGGTAAGTTCAAGTTGTTCTCTTATTAACTGCCCGTAGGGTAATTTATAGTAATGGGTCAAAAATCGAAGAAGAAAATTTTTGCTAATCTTTTTTTGTTTTTGAGGTTTTTCAACATTTTGGCTTTTTTATTTACGTTTGTGAATTGCAATTTGTCGTTCTTATACAACATTCAGTAATTTTGATGGTTTATTAAATAAAGGAAAAAAGGTCAAAAGGTCACCCATTGGTGATCGATATGATGTTGGATATGTTTAACTTATAGATGTAGTTCTGTTGTGGAAATATTTAATTAAACCTACGAGTAATTCTACATATTATAGGAGTACTAAAGAATATCAAAAAGGGGCCGTTTTCTTCTAAGCCGTTCAATGCCATGGTTTTTTATTAAGTTTTTGGCCATGATGTTAGGGTGGTTCTGAACTCTATCCTTGACTGAACTTTTCAATTTCTTCCTTTGGTTCAAATCTGTATGAACCAAACAATTTCGGACATACTTGGGTGCGTTTATAATTTCTTTCAAAATCTTGTTTTGAAATCTTTGTATAATGGCAATGTTGGATTTGCGTGCCGTTCCCCAGAGCTGTATTCCGTACGTCCAAATTGGTTTCAACTTGACTTTGTACAGAAGAAGTTTGTTCCATGTGCTCAACTGAGATTTTCGGTTTAACAACCAGTACTGTTTTCTTCTCGTGATTTCCAGCTGTTGGCGTTTTTTTTGAATATGGTATTTCCATGTTAGTTTGGCATCGAGGTGTAAGCTCAAGTATTTAACTACATTTGTCTGTTGCAACCTTTGGTTAAACAATACAATAGGTGACTCGAGACTTCGAGTTGTTAACATTGAATCTCCAAAGGAACATTTTGGCATACCTCAGAAAAAATGATGTGTATGTATGTGTGAATACAATTTTTTGACGACGTTTTCGGAGGTACCGCTAAACCGATTGGAATAATTGAAAAAGCAATCGATTCCTACCGATGGGGATTAGTACTGATTAGTTTATGGGAAAGGTCGGTCCAGCCGTTTCCAAGGTACAAAGCAAAAATAAAAATGGAAACTTTGTTGTGCAAGAACCGGGCATCCTATTCGAATAAATTGACAGGTCCAGCAGTTTCGAAGGTTCGGAGCTAAATGAAAAAAATGGTTATTTTTTAAACTAAGCATCCGATTTTAATGATTCAGAAAACTCTTTGCTTGTGATGACGAAAGGATGGGTTTTGAGAAAAGCAAAAACAAATTTTTTATTTCAAAAAAAAAAAATTAATTGACAAAAAATTTTTTTTGAATATTGAAAATAATTCGGATTTTAATTTTAATCCTAGCTAAAACATACTTAAAATAAATAATTTTAACTCTGGAATTCAGTTTATATAATTCTTAGAATTATGAGACAAGATTATTCGTTCTAACATCCCTTTGAAGGAAACCATTAAGTTTTGTTTATTTACTTTTCACGTAAACTTATGAACATCAACTTCCAATTCATAAGCTTTTGTTTTGTTTATAAAATACGAATAATAAAAATTACAATAATTATAATATATTTGAAAACATTGAAACATTATAACACGGGAAGTTTCAGCAATTTGCCTCAGGGTACGATGCCATACACCACTAGTTTATTTCGACTTAATACTCGTGATTTAATTTAATTTTGATCATAATTATTTTATGGCAAGCAAACTGTATGGTATGAACATAAGCTTATTGCAAAATATACAAGAAATAAATAATTTTCGTTTTGTTTACAATTAATTGAATTATATTAATATTTATCTTAATATCGCAATTAGAAGGTTTGACTATGGGAATAATCACATCAAATATTTAATCTTGTTAATAATACGCTGGCACCGCATGTGTGAAAATTGTAAAACAAATATATTATTTAATAATTATAATATTTGCTTTATTAACGTAATACGAAGGTGTGATAGAAATAATCACATTAAATATTTAATCTTGTTAATAAAGTAATAAACTGTCACCACACAGGCGAATATGAACAATGTACATTCTACTAAAAAATAAGGCAAACTTTACAAAATAAATTGAAGAAATATTTTTAAATTTTTTGCAGTAAAGTTTTTTTAAAGCTATTAATTAGTAAAACTATGCATAGACTAATATGATCCTGGGTATGAAATTTATAATCATTTGACAATAAATACACGTCATTATAAATGCCAGGCTTTATTGAAAATTAAAAGAGTACTAACGGTTTAAAATATAACTTCAGTGCTTTCTTAATACATTAACATTAAAACAAATATTTAAAAAAACACATATGTCTAAGAATAATATAAATATAAGATTGTTTAAAAAAAATTATAACTTGCAAAATATGTATTTAAATAAAAAAAAGATCGACAAGATCTTCTTTTAGTAGACTACAGAGGAAATACTTAATTCTTAATACTTTTTCTGAAACCTCATAATAGACGTGGAAACAAAAAAGGCTTTATTTACGAACTTTTTATGCAAAGCATTCAACAGGTTTTCGACCATTCCTATTCTAAATGTTATTGAAAACTTAACTAAGACGTCTAATTTTATCTGTTTCATTATTACAAAAATAAATACAATCATTATTTATTGAAAAAATCAATTTTGAACATTAAATAATAAAAACGATTCAAGCCCAAGAAACTCCTCCACGAAAACCACAAAATTAGTAATATAATAGTATTTTATGATTTTCGAATTTTTTAATCTTAAAGAGACGTTTCAAGAAATCATAGCATTATTTATTTCCATAGAGAAAGATAATGCTGCAATTTATTCAAAGAAAGCGTATACGAATCGAATAAAATGCTTGGCCATCCATATAATAAGGAAATGAGGATGCAAATCAACAAAGTTTGCAAACAAATCTCTTGATGATTTGACATCGGACTTATTTTATGATGGAATATCTTATTACTCCAGGGAAATTTATAAGCTTTCCTAAATTTTGGGATATAAACTATATGGGACAGAGCGTATAATTCAAATAAAGCATTTTATTATAATTTTATATATTATTCATAACTTAAAACTTATCAAATTTTATGTATCATTTTTAATGCTTAATAAAAATAATAACTATTTGTTATGAAATCTCAGTTTATATAAATTATTTTAAATTAAAAAAATTATCCACGCAAAATTTTATATATAATATTAATTTTTTTTAATTATTGAGACAATTTTGATTTAAAAACGATAGTAAAAACGATTATATGAATACTTATTATTATTTTCAGGGGTCCGAACGTCTCGGTATTACATCTAAGGAGTTTTGACAACCCAACTACGTACGATACTTCCTTAATTACCAACTCTGGATCAACGCTTTGGAAACCACCTCCTACACAAACTAGAAATTATAGAAAAGAGATGCAATATCGTGCATCAAATAGTTTGGAAGATTCCATGTATCATAAAAAGAGAGAGGCAGCCTATTTAACGTCAAATAGTGTTGAAGATCCTCTCTACTGCCATAAAAAAGAACCGAAATATGTAGATAATAATAGTGTCGACAATCCAATATACTGCCAAAAGAAAGATACGCGATATCTATCATCAGCAAGTGCTGAGGTCAGTAGCAAAGAAAATAGTTGTTGTAGCAGAGAATTATCACCTGTACGTTGGTGCGACCAAGAGGTTCACGGAGTCTTTTTAAATCGTTCGGGTTGGGTGCAAGTGCAACAAAAATCGTTAGATGAAAGTAGAAAAGCTTCATATAGCAATAGCGGTACAAACTATGTAGCAAGAAAGAGCAATGACAATCGCTCCAAACATCAATCTAGAGAAACATTCAGAAATTATAATGGAGATGTGCAAGTTACCAAAGAATCTCGGCGAAAACCGGAAAAACTTATTAATAATAACAATAACTGTAACAACATGGGATTTTATGTCAACAATGACGATCTTTCATCCAAATTAAACAAAACCCGCCCATTATATTTATCGTTGAACTCAGATTTCAAAACCATATCACAAAACCCATCTCCTGCAGATGGTCCTCTTGAATCCCCGCCTTCCATAACTCCTATCATATCACCTCCCCCTGCCTTTCAAGACATAAAACAACCTAGACCTATTAAGCCTTCGATAACTGTCCAACATCATGGAAATTTAAGAAATAGTCCTAGTAATAGTGTAGTAACCGTGAATACGAAATCGCAATCACGTATGAAACCTACAGTGTTAAGACAGAACACTGTTTCGAGGTCTTTTGAAGAACAGCCATCTCAAGAAAGACGGGCGAGGTTTGTGCAAAAATGTATAGAATCTTCTTCGTCATCAAGTGGTTCTTTGGGTTTCCGAAGTTTAGATGGTTCCACAACGCGTGTTATGCCAAGTTTGGCGGAAACAACGGATTCGTCAGTTGGTTATGATGAAGACGGAGATGAAGAAGATTGCAATAGTTCTTCCATTGCTTGTCCAGTTCCAATTCGATACAATAGAAGATCGCCTATGAGCGAAGCTTTTGGTGTTTCTTCGCCAGATTCATCAACATCATCATCGACTATGTCACCTAGACCATCCTCAAGAGAAAGACAAACGAAAGGGCGACCTACGCGCAGAATAAAGTAAGTATCAAAAATAAATATCAAAAATTCTACCTAATTCTTAGTTTATATAGTTTTGGTAAAATATATATTTTTGGCAATAGTAAACTTATATGTATTTATATAGAAAAATTTTATATATACAAAACTATCAAATTTAGAACGACACTTTTTTAAAGTATAGCGCAAAAAATACGTAACCAGCCATTACATTAATTGTTATTTAACGTCGCTATTAGGAGATAAATGAAAATGTATTAATATTCATACCAAAAGTTTGGTTTTTAATTTAAAACTCTTGTATTTAGTTCTTGATAACTGAATATATTTTTTTTAGGTATACGTTATTTAATTATTTTATCAGATATGTAGTTATCTTTAAGTAAGATTCAATGGTTTTTAATTTAACCTCTATAAAACTTACGTTGTGTGGGTTAGAAGGACAAACTAAAACTTTACATTGGCAAGTGTGTAATCAATAAGAAATATTAAATAAAAAGAAAAATTCAAGACAAATTAAATTAATAGTTAATTGACCTCTAATGATGAATATTTGATTCAAACTACCAGATCGAGATTATATAAAATGAAATATTTGTAAAAAGTGTTTCTATGAAATTTGTATTTCACATTGTTTAAATAATGTATGTTAATAAATTAATGTAGCTATGATTTCGTAAAAGCTTTTTAAAATAAAAAAGACGTTAGATTTGTTTGTCCCCTTCTTACCACGCCCTCAAGGAAAAAAAGTGCAGATGACATTTTGGAATAACTAAAAAACATATTTCTAGAATTAGATGTTCACTAAACATAGTTCGACAGTTGCATGTTTGATGCCAAGTAAGGTTTATGCAAAATCCGACATTTCAGAAAGCCATTTCTCGAATTTTAGTTTTACCAGAAAACCGGTTGTAGCCGGTTTTCGAATTTTATGTAGAAAATAAATTTTTGCTCTAATATTCTGCAAGTTATCCGCAAATTTAGTACGATTTAAAGCAGCATTTGACTGAATTTATTTATTGGTCAATTTTATGGATATTAAATAAAATTATTTTTATTGGTAGAACAATAAATAATAGTTTATCTGGATTAAATAACTTTGAAAATAATTATTCGTTATTCATGCAACATTTTCACATATAAGAATAATATTTTTATGATAGTGAAAGGAAAGTTTTCGAATAAATAAAAATAAAACATTTTTAAATAAAAAACATTTATTAAAACTTGTTAATATCAATTTTAATTTTCAAAACAATTAAGCTAATCCCCGAGTATTTTCTATTTCGAGCAATTTTAATTACCTACTTTTAAATTCTAATTATTTTCTTGTTTAAAAAAATAGAGAACGTCTATCGATTTGTTACTTAGGCGTGTTCTTTGTTTATTCACAAAATTTTCCGAAATAGAAAATACTCTCTTACTTGCGACTAAATTAGGCTTAATTATTTTTAAAGCCTGATTAATAATTTGTTTAAGTTTTTTGTTCTTTTATTAGTAGCTTGTAGGGCTAAAAAATCTTTTTTTTTAAGATAACACAAAACCTTTCTGGGGCCATAGACTGAAATGTTATCGAACCGATATGATTCCAAGAGTCAAAAGGCTTGCATCTATTTTTTATATTTGGCAATTTTTGTCTTTTTCCATTTATGCAGTGAAAACCGACTTTTTCTACTAAAAAGCCGGTTTGCGAATTCCATAATTTTCGTAAAAAAACGGTTTTTGAAAACCGACAAACCCTAATGCCAAGTGTTGTCAAGTAGTTCAAATAGTTCAGTCAGTATAATTACTGAAAGTCAACTTAGACTTTTGCCCGCTCTACCTTAATCCTAATATACGAGGTCTGTTCAAAAAGTACCCGGAATTACTAATAATTAAATTTCGCGGGTCTGGAGTGTCTGATTGTCAAAATTTTTATTGTGTTGGTATACATGCCCCTAAAGTATGATGAAATTTTCAGCTATATTCACTGTTTACTTTGTCTGTGGTAGTCGCTAAGGTTCGACGTGTTTTTCTGAGCTCGGCGATTTTTACAATGGAAGAATTGAAAAGTCAAAGAATTTGTATTAAATTTTGCGTAAAAAATGAAATAAAGTGTTGCAAAGTGCAAAAATTCACCAGATATGGCTCCGTGTGACTTTTTCCTATTCCCAAAGTTGAAGAGACCCATGAAAGAACGGCGGTTTTCCTCGATTGAAGAAAATCGCTGAGAGTGCTCAAGGACATATCAAAAAGTGAATATCAAGGGTGCTTCGAAAATTGGAAAAAACGCTGGCATAAGTGTATTATATCTGGGGGGGACTACTTTGAAGGGGACCACATCAATGTAGACGAATAAATAAATATTTTTTTGAAAAAACGAAAATTCCGGGTACTTTTTGAACAGACCTCGTATGTAATTTCATAACAGTAATTAATGATAATAATAAAAAGCACACATTTTTATTAATATTATGAAATATAATGTAATATGGTAATATGATTTAACTGTGCAAAATTTGATAAGTTGCAAGTATCAAAGTAAATAGTATTAACGTTATTCAGAACAAAGTAATTATTACATGTAAATCATTAAATCGTTAGAGCAAACCATTAGATTAGCTTGCATAAGTAAATTTTACGGTCAGTGTTTTTAATCAACCCCTAATTACTTTCAATACAAATGCAATTCAACAAAACTTCTATCCCCGCAGCGATACACGACCTGAACAGCGTATACGCCGTTCGCGTAGTCTGCAATTGTCGGCCCAGCAGGCACGAACCGCCCGCAACTCGCCGGTCGGTGACCACGCGATTGCGGCCCCGGGTCCCGTGTTGCGGTCTCGCGCACTCGACGAGCAGACCCTGCTCCGCGAAGCCGAACTCGTTACGGAGTATTTGCACGGAGACAGGGCGAGGGCCGCCGCGCTGCTGAGACGTTATCATTTGGAGGCCCGCGAGCAAGAGAGGAGGACGAGAGCGCCGACACTGACGAGAGGGATTACGGCGCCTTCCGCCTTGGCGGATGTCGCGAGGAATGCGAAAAAGTAAGGGAATATCAAAGTAATCAATCTATCTTTTCAAATTGAATGTTTTTGTCGATATTGAAAGCCTTTGTTTATAATACGTATAGAGCCCTCAGATTTTTTTATACAGTTCTACTACGATACATCACTTCTCTTTCCTTTAAATTGTATGCCTGTTTTTTTCTTATACAAATTTAAACCGTTCATATATTTACGTATTGACGTCTCAAAGTAATAACCAGTAAACTTGACGAATATTCTTGTCATGAAAAAATGGCAAAATTTTACACAAATTATTTGCTATTTCAATTGAATATTTAAAAAAAAAAAAAACTAGTGGGGTGCATGGCATTGTGCAAAAAATCTTGGTACGGAACCCAAAAAAATTACACATTATTGTACACATCATTTTTGTAGTTACACGTACACATTATAAAAATCTCTATAAAGTATCTGATAATTTGATGTACATATGTCCAATAAACATTTTTGACTGAAAAATGACATATTTTTATTTTATTTTTATTGAGAGTCCATAAGCGATGGACCTGCCTTTCCTATAAAAAATATACCTATAAAAATTTTCATTTTCGATAACTAGTGGTGCATGACATCGTGTTTAAGGCAAATTGCTAAAACTTTCCGCACTGAGTTTTTTTCAACATTTTTGATGATATTGAAATTTTTTAATAGTTTTCAAAATATTTATAAATATAGTTTTATAGACAAAAAATTAAAAATTGTATGCGCCACGTATGCGACAGTTAAATATTATGAATTTTGGTAAGGAACCCGTACAAATGTAAACATTTTTTTACATATCAATAAATTCGCTATAAAATATCTAAAAATTTGATGTGCAAATGTCTAATGATAATTTTTGTGCGCAAAATAACATTTTTTAATTTTTTCTTTGAATCTTCGTTACCGCTGGACCCGCCTTGCCAAAAATTAAATCAATTAGCGCCGTCAATACAAGTAAAATATTTTTTGAATCACTCAAACCTCAATTCCTCAATTTTAGTCCCGTATCATCGAAATGACTGGATGTGGGTTTGGCTGAAATTAATCAGCATATTTTCCTATCAATAGCAAAGGTGTCCATTAGTAGCGCTACTGATCGGACCAGATACAACGATTTTAAGGTATTTCTATCATTATCAATAAAAACGTGTTGAAAATTTAAAAATGCTTCTAGCAAACCAAAAATTAAAACTACCAATAGTTGAACTCATAGTGAATCTTGAAGCAAAGTTCGACGCGGAACATTTCACCCATGGACGAAATCCATACACACAGCACGTCATGCGGAAAACGTCCATGGACGGCATTCATAACGAAAGAGTTAAAAATATTTTTTTTAATCACCTTCACTTTGCATATTGATAGAATGCATGTTTTTAATGGAATCCTAAAATATTATTAAAAAATATACTTAAAAAATAAAGACCTTTACAAAAAGTATTTTAAATATAAAAAAAAAATATTTGAGTTTATAGCGATTCTGCCAAAACTTCGAAGTTGTATTGTCACAATTTTCCAAAATTGCTAGATCTCAACTTGTGGTTATGTCGATTATACTCGCATTTTGGAATTTTTTTCAACTTGCCTTAAAAGGCTTTGCGCCTTATACCTCATAATACATCACGCGTATGTATAAGGACTATTATTATATGCTATGCAAACCTAGTATTGTTTTCTGATAAATTATATAGTTCAAAAACAAATTGACGTAATTTTAATATACCCATTCCAAACAGAATTTCAGCTCCAAATTAGTGATAAATTAGTAGCATTGCGTGCGACATTTGTAGATGACATAACAATTCAAGTTCGTTAGGCGAACTTGTAGTAACTTAAATTAACTTGTAAAGTTTTCAAAGTTATTGAAGTATCATACCGACCAGGCGTTCGGTTCGAGAACATAAATGCAGAAGCCAAGTCTCTTGAATTCAAACTTTATATATTACACGAATTATATGTTGCTTAGCACTATCGAGAACACATGTCTGATGATCTTGGCTTTAGGTGTTCTAATTTTCTCTAAACTAAAACAGAAGAGATTTATAGACTCAATTCCACCTTGATACATGTAGCCAAGTCAGATACGTAATTAGTCAATTGGTACTTGCGAGTGGTGAATTTATAAGCACCATTTGCTGAGTTTTGATCAATATTAATTTTGATTGAAATGTTTAGGTTAAATAGAATTAATTTTTAAGTCAGTGCAATTATAGTAGAAATCTTTATCACTAGCAATTTTTCTTTAATTGTGTGATGTTAAATTTAACTGGTGATTTGTACACATCGAGTATTTTTTAGAATTTTGCGGATTTTTGTCGTTTTGCATTGATATGAATAATTTATTATTAATTATGATTTATGCAATATTTCTTAAAGGTCTGAAAAATAAAAACCCATAGTAAGAAAAGTCAAATATGATATGTTCTAAAAATGTAATATTTTAGTCGATTATGAGTAAACTATCTAAAAGTAATATTTTATCTAAAAATTACAAGTTTTAAAATAATTAAATTTATTATTTAAATGTTCAACAACAAAGTTTGTAAAAATTAAAACTTAAAATAAACATTTCTGGTTGATTTTCATCAAAATGACAGGATACATTTCAAATTTCAAAAAATAACTAATTCATATAACACAATTGAATAGGCTTTTATTAACAATTGCGTTTCTATGTTTTGTATTCATAAATTTGCAAGTATAATAATATCAATAATTATCTACATATATATAAAAATAAGTCGGGTTTTACTTCCTGACGATATAACGAACCGATTTCGACAATTTTGTATTTGTTGGAAAGGTCTCAGGCTTCGCAAGGTTTATAGCTAATAAAATTAGTGGTGCATGGCATTGTGCTTAATACAAATTGCTGGAACTTCACGCACCGTAATTAAAAATTCGAGTAATGACATTAATGAGAATTATCAGAATTATGCTTGGTTAAGTCAACGAGCAATTCTTACCGCATAGAATAATGATGTACACGCACTGAATTTCACCATTCAATCAAAAATTGCTGGCGATTTAGTGGCATACCAATGATTCCATCTCAAACGATTGAAATTTCCAGTTCGCCTTGCAATAACAAGTCGCAAGGCCAATCGCTTAGTGTTTGCGGGATAAATTTCAAATAGATTATTTAGAAAATCATTGTTTTTCATGGGCAGTTATAAGTTGCCTGTTCATGAGTTGAAAAACCATCCGCTTTGTGTTAACGTCAGACCAAAAAACAAAAAATGTGGTTTACCAAAGAGCACTTCAATAAAACGGATAATTTGCGGATTCACTTTCATTTACTTAGAGAAGTTCAACTAAAAACACTTCATTTTTGTAATCGAAATAAATTCATTACTGTTGTGTAATAAAATCAAATTTTACTTTTTCAAATATAAAACGAACAAAAAATTTCTTCATCTTTCTCACGAAACCATCTGGTGGCGAAACGGAGTTTGTAATAAAAAACAACTAAAAGTAAATGTAGTAGCATTTTGTGAGAATCACAAATTATTCGCTATTAGTATGGCTTCATAAAAAAAACGTTCAACTGATTTTGCGATCCCACACCGATATCTTTCAAATAGACGACTTACATGTAATTATATTTATTACATGTTCACATATATATGAATCTGTGCCTTGTAATTTTTTTTCGTAGAAATATAAAATGTTACGGTATTCGTTTATAGTAGACATTGAGCCTTATAGTTTTATTAGAAACGACAAAATAATTTGACTTGATTTCGATGATACGACTCGGCCGATCTCTTGCCTAAAACTGATCAGCACGATTCACAAAGAGTATTTTTAAGCGATTTTTCATATTGCCATATTTGGATCAGAATTTTTATGAAAATGTGCATGAAAAATTTTCCACTTTTCGGCTAATTCTGAGAGTTCCGTGAAACTAAGGCGAGTTTTTATTAATCTTAATTGAATGTCTTAAATTTTCGGTTGTTTTCGAAATCGCTTTAGCCGTTTTTGAGAAGTCGTCGACGAAAGGTCAAAAATCAGCTCACGAACAAATACATACATTTTGCAAGTTTATTCTCAAGCGATTAAGAATGAAACATTGAGAAAACATGAAATTAGCAAATCGAATTTTTTGGCGAAGACAAACTTTTCTATCCGAAAGTTAATATGAAAAAAATCTATATTTTTTCTCACGATACTTCTTAAGTTTATTATTATTATTATTATTATTTTTCTTATTATAATTTTCATGATTATTATTTCTATTTATTTGTTATTATTATTATAGTTAGTTAAGTTATTCATTATTTTTATTATTATTATTATTATTTGTTTTTTCCTTTACTTTACATTATAGATTTGTTTAGATTATACCCTCACTGTAGCTCATATAATTACTTACTTTATTCTGATTGTTACATATAAATTTAATCAATAAAAAAAAAACTTCTTAAGTTCGTGGTGAAAGTACTATTGATAATTTTAATAAAAGTAGAGTTAATATTATGACAGAGGTACAACAAAAATTTTATACGATATCATAACTCTGTTTAAATTATATGGTAAATATAGTTAATTATTTTATGCGTTACATTACAAAAAATAAACAATTTTTTATTGTTCCAGCTTTTATGCAACGGGGTCTTGTGACTTTTGGCCGCATTGTGGTACTGCACCCACCGTTCTGCAAACTCCCAAGCAATCAATACCGAAAAACTCTCACAATATTCGCGGTAACATAAAACCTTCGCAAAGTTATCCCGTTCGAATTCAAGGCGGAGGAAGTTCTTCTTTCGAAGAACAACCTCGTTTGCCGAGACGCAGGCTGAATGCGATAGCATCGCATAAAAGAAAACCGCCGTTCTTCAGCTCGTCCTCCAGTGACGAGCAATGGAGACCGACGCCTGCTCCGATTGCTCCGAGACCGGAAAGTGCGCCCACCAAAACGAGGGAAAGGGAACGGAGTCCGGCTCTGTCTATACGTGCAAAATCACGAAGTCTTCCAAAGTCATTCCTGTCCTCGAGGTAAGTCGGATAGTTCGATTTTTTAAATTACTAACTATAGTTTTGAAACCTGGACTATGTAGGGGAGTTAGGGGCTACTTGTAGCAGGGCTAAGTGGTAACAGGCGTTTTTCAATAGGATCCTAAATGATATAACCGTTATGCATAATATTATCATAGTTACTATCCCGCAGGCCGACGCAATGAACAGAATTGTTCTGGTCCGTCATTTTTGACATGTAATATTTTTTTTAATTTAATTTTCAACAGCAATCAGAATACAGGACAATTCTATGAGCTATTTGGTTTATATTATTCATTCGCATACATAGATACACACTTTCAGACACATATATAAATTAATCTATTGAATATTATATTTAGAGTCAGAAAATCGCTTCAATAAGTGATTATACTATTCTGTTCATATGAAGTAGTGGTAGTTCTAAGGGTCTATTCTAGGTAATATAAAATTGTTCTATCGTATAATTTCGGTTTGCGTTATTATCGTCGACTTGTATTATATTTCATATATTTTAATTCTAATTTAATAATAATAATGTGAAACAATTTTTATGATTACTGAATTGTTTAAATAGACATCTTAATGTAAAAAAATCACAACTGGGGCTAGTTGGTATAAAACCTTTTACTAGTAGTAGTAATATACCAAAATTATATACAGATTGAAGTGAAGAATTACACATTTCATAGTTTGTAAGATAAGAGCATATGTAAATTGTGTTACAGAAAATACTATCTTTTATTTATATTAATTGAAGTTCAAGTCGATCATTAAGGATTTTTTATCTGAGACACTATATATTTACTTGTATAATACGATTTGTATTAATCATAGATTTTGGGCTAGTTGATTTATGAAATAAATTTCTTTGTCGTTACAACCAACCCCAAAGCATGGTTGGTGTTGCAACTAATCCCAAAAACAGGGTAAGTTGTAACCGCATTTTTTTTCTAGAAGATGATTAATTATTAAATAATGAACCATAGTAGGGGAATTATTTTTACTGGATTCGGTAGAGGAAAAGTTATTGTATCTATTTATCTTTATTTCATAGAATGATTATCGAAGATATCGTAGATCTCAAAATATACTAATCAAAACAGAACTTGCAACAAACCCCTAGCATCCACTACATCCAACTACTCCTCTTAATACTTTTAATTGAGAATTGAGAATAAAAAAATATTCGAAATAAATGCTTTTATTTAAAATTTCATTAAAATATTGATATCAATGGATTACAAAGCTATACACACATACATATATATCGTATGTGTGTATTTTAATTAAATACAAGCAAATGTACACTGTATGTTATCAGTGATATGCTACTTTTTGGCTAGTACATTTACGTAAGCAACCAGCAAATTTTCGGGAACAACAGATCCCAGGAAGAAAATATATTCGGGACAGGAGTTTTATTTGAGTCTGTAATGAATTTTATGCATATAATTCAACATCAAATTTAACTAGATACGAAAAAAGACAGTAAAATGAAATTCTAGACAAATAAAAATGGTGGAGTCAAAACAGAAATCTTGAGCGTACGAGTAGAATATAAAAAAATAATTTATCTATAAGTGAAAGAAAGTATTCGAAAAATGAAATATTTCGAGCAAATAAATTTTGGAACAGTTAAAATAAGACTAACTTGCTAAAATAAGATGTTGTAATAAAATCAATCGTAGGCATATTCTCGAATAAATTTGCCAGGTTATTTCACTACACGATTATAGTGTGAGATAACATTGCATAATCAGTCCATTAGTCATGTCATGTCATCTTGCAATTTCGTGTAGCAGATTTTTTCCTTGTGATATCTAAACATAGCCTTACCTATCTATCGATATTAAGGGACTAATTCTAAGAAAATATAGAAATGTTATGGTGAACGTACAAGTCGTTTTTAAGCCTTGTATAAAATTTAGTTTTTTATTTCATTTCTTAACTTAGAAATATATAGCACTTGTGCCAGCCAGTTAGTCAGAACGTTCTATTTTTGAATTTTCGTAAATTGGAAAATGATGGTTCGAATTTATTAATGTGTTATTTCAACCCATCTTCGGAATTTTACATTCGTCAAATTTTTTCTCCATAAAGTATTGTTTTACATAAGCATAGTCATTATATAACACATTTTAAGATTTGTTTAATAGTTATAATTTTATCATAAAGTAATTGTAAAGATTCAATTTAAATCTTATATTTTTCAAAAACTGGGACAATCCGGGACAAATATTGCCTTTAGGAAAAATTGGGACATAATCGTTGTATATCACATTTTAAGATGTGATTGATAGTTGTAATTTTATCATAAATTGCGTAGATTCAATTTAAATCTAATATTTTTCAAAAACTGGGACAATCCGAGACAAATATTGTTTTTAGGAAAACCCGGGACACAAGGGGAATATCCGTGATTGTCCCACCCAAACAGTTTTACACATAAAACTTCACGTATTTGTTCTCAATCACACATTCGAAAGATGCACTTGTGATTGCATTATTTTTTAAGTAAATATATAGTTTTTTGTTAGTTTGTTACTATCAATTCATACAAAAGTTAAACGGAAACATAACGTTACTACAACATTTCTTCGTTATCCAAATATCGGCACCTAAGTTAATTTACAATTTTTGATATTGGCATACATATTCTTTTTTCAAAATACGTTGATATAACAGATTTTAAAATCAATGCAAAATATTTCACAGTAAGCAAACAGTAAGGTGAATAAAACGCCCAATAATATATTTATAAAACTATTTTATACTCTAGAATCACCCATGTATTCTGTAAACATTTATTTCAAGCCGTAGCGCCGCGCATTTGAATTCGATCATACGTTCGATATGTGCTTTTATCGATACTGGGAAACTACTATTCGGTATCAATACCAAATATCAAACCCAAGTTTCTATTCCATGAACGTATCGGTATTATTACAGAGTGTGTAATTTAGCCGTCTGCAGTTCTATCGAATGCACGGATCTACGCTTGCGGGCGGGTTTATATTATTTACAAACAGGAGCCCCGTGCGTCCGCTCAATGCCGAAGATAAGCTCGTATAATATCCTGCCACATCACAAGGACATCGCAGGATAGAGGACAAAGTCACAAATACTGAGGCATTGCTGATTAAAATTTTATGGTCGAATAGAAGCATTTCATCAACGTAAACAGTACAATATTCATTTAAATTCTGTAATGGTCTAATTAAAAAATTAACATATTGCAGTGTGTCAACTACTACAATATTGCAAGGAAAATTCTTTATACTAGAAAAACCTGATTTCTTAAAACCAGGTCTTACAAAGTGCTAAATACCTCGGACTGATAACGACTAATTGAATTTTGGTATGTCGGACTTTCTAATTTTTCTTATAAAGACTTCTAAAATTACGTATAAATAATTTAAGATCCCAAAGTAGGCCCTATCGTACTGTTAATAAGTAGAGTGCGGAGGACAGGTTGGAGTGGACCACCCGAATAACTATAAAACTAGTGGGGTGTATGGCATCGTGCCTTAAGGTAAATTGCTGGAACTTCCAGTATCGTAACGAAATGTTCGAGGAATATTAAATGTTTTCAAATAAACTATTATAAATAAATACTGTAACATTGTCTAATATTTATATGAATTATATAAACTGAATAGCAAAGTTGAAATTATTTGTTTAAAGTATATTAAAACTTTAGTAAGAATTAAACTTAAAATCTAAATGATTTTCAATACACAAAAAAAAAATTTTTTGAAAAAAAAATTGAAAAAATTTTTTGAAACAAATTTTTTTTCCAAAATGAATTATTTTGTTAAAACAAGCAGAAAGTTCTTTGATTCATTTAAATCGGACGCTTAGTTCTCTAAAAAAACTGCCATTTTTTGCACATTTAGCTCTGTATCTTCGAAATGGCTGGGCCTTTGCCAAAAACTAATCAGCACATCTTCCTATCGATAGGAATCGAATGTTTTTTTAACCATTCAAATCGGTTGATCCGTGCGCCCGAAACCGTGACTGGAAAATTGTATCCATACATACATACACACATACACACACACATCCATTTTTTCTAAAGTATGCCAAAATGATCAGAAACCTTCAAAACGACGAGAAATGCAAATAATTTCAATTTCGATTTTTGGACGATTACAATAACTTACCCTACGGGAAGTTAAAGTGACATAATGTATGTCGAACAGCGCACATATTTATTAGATTTTGATACTTGCTCAATTTTGAAAAGCATGTGGAGGTCATAATCCTATTCTCGTGGCATATAGCAGCATTTTTTCATATAAAATTTTGGATGGCCCACTTGCTATGGTGCAAAGTGGGCATTTGGTGCATTTTCAAAAATTTTACAACCAAAAATAAAAACGTGGCCTTCTTCTGTCCACAGCACCTTTCCAATGTGCCTGTTAGTAAAATCTATCTGTGGTTATGTTGTCCTCAAGAGAAAAGCATAGAAAAATGTAAAACTAAAACACATCTACCTGTCTACCTGTGCCTGTGTTTACCTGTTCACCTATCTAGCTGTCCATCGATTTACCTGCCTACCTCTCTACTTGCTTACTAGCTTACATGCCTATCAGTTGCAGTTGCAGTTATAGTTACAAGTCTATTAGTATACAAAATAAATACATAATTCCTATTTGTTTAATATTTTACAATGAAATATTAATTAGATTTTTAGTTGGCACTTCGGTCGATCTGTTTGATTTTCACGTCTACTAGTTATAACTACCAGCCAGTTACTTGCCAACCTGCCTACTTGTTTACCTGTCTACTTATTTACCAATAATTCTATTTGCATATGAATTCAAATCAAATGCTGTGTTTTCTCAAAAACTGTCGTTTTTTAGCACTTTTTCTTCTGTATCTCCCAAACAGGAGAACCTGTCTTTGACAAAAACTAATCAGCACGTCTCGCTGTCAACACGATTTGATTGTATTATAAATGTGACTAATTAAATGATTTTAGTGAGTCATTTAAATCGGTTGAACCATGTCGAAATCTTGGACGAAAAATTGTATATAAACATGCACATCTAATAAAAGATATGTCCCAATGTTCAGGGGAGACTGAAACGTAAAGACATGCACAAATTTTATTATAAATTTTCTTTAGATATTATGGTTTACCCTACAGGAAGTTAATATTAATTTACCCAAAATATTGATAGGCAGTGTTGAAATAACAAGTTGAAAATTCTTTATGCGGTTTGTGTCAAAGTTTATTATCAAACCCTACATTCGTTCAATCTAACTAAAGTGAAATTATTTTGTTGCAATGAAAGTGTCGTGTAAAAGGATACATTAATCACATTTTATATCATTAAATTATTACAAAATTAACGGAAATTACTATAATCAATTACTTTCTCTAAAATATAATAAATCAAGCATCAGAAGCGTGAGTATATTATGCTAATGAAATTTGTTCGATACGTTATAATCACATCAAAGTGATCGACATCGCTGAAATTTATGATTAATAAAATACCTTCAATGCCATTTTAAAATATGAATAATATTAACGATGAGATTTTTCTGAAATTATTAAAAAAATAATAAATCCATGACATTCTGTGAGACCAATTTCGATTATAATTTAAACCCGGAGTTTTTCATTTACAACACCTTGTAAAATGAATATATAATTAAGTTCAAAGTCGATCTTGACAACTTCTAGCGAATATTCGCTTTACAAGCGTGACACATTTAAAATTTATTTGCTTATCGTCTAACTAATTTTGAGAGAAAGATATTAATTGGCTCGAACGAAGAAAATTAGAAGCTGATTTATAGTACCTACTAAAAGTTTGCTTTGGCTATTGCCACTCTCAAATAAATTAGAAGAAAATGTAAGTATTAAATACATTTCTAGATTATTTAGCTTGTGGCAAAATTTTTACACTATTAAAATAAAATAACTACTTTAGCTTAAATATGAAAAATATAAACAATGATTTATAAAGTGTGATAATAAATTAAAATTGATTCATAACCATAATTGTTTTATGGTAATGAAATAATTTCAAATACTTTAAAAAATGATATCATTAATGGTATCATTTATATTTTATGTTGTTTTTGTTCGTGAAACTTATTTTATAAAGACTCAAAATAATTTTCATAGTTTTCAAGCCAAAATTTGAGTACCGCGTATTTATCTTCATATTTGTCGCTCTTATTTTCATTCAGTAATTCCATATATTGAAATAAATTATACAATATTGTATGAAAATATACAAAAATTAAGCAGATGTGTTGTGAATGAATAAAATGAATAATAAAACTTACGTCTTTAAGATAATTGACCCTCTTACCTTAAATCAAGCATTATTTCATAAATTGCGTTGAATTATGAATAAAACTACAACACTTCTTTACTTTATATTAAACATTTATAATGAAAATATATTATACAACTCTAACATTCCTTTTGAATTAAATTTTTCCAATTTCTTTCCAAAATAATGAAGATATAACACACTACGTATAAATCATTGTAAGATATTTTCAATTACGATGAAAATATATCGATGGTATTTCTCGAAAGATAAATCGTTATAGAACTGTCTACATGTCGGGTTAGAAATAAAATTTGATAAATTGTTGCATTGCCTAGTACCTTGAGCAAGTTTTAAATGTTTTCGATTACCGGTAATAAATCATCAAGAACCTGGTACGCCGCAACTGAAAACACCGAAATGTACGTTTGTACGTGAACAAGTCAGGAGAAATTGATATGCTTTCTGTATTTAATAATATAAGAATATAGAGTCAAATATCGTACATTAAACAGTCAGTTTTTAACTCCCCGAAGGAGAAGTTTATGTTTACACCAGAAAATCCGATTTGCTAATTTTATATTTTCTCGGCGTTTCAACCCTTTCTGAATCGAATAAGACCAAATTTGGAAAAAGTTGTGTGCGGTAGATACCATAGCCTTGTAGATCATACTAAAATATTACGTCCCTACGACAAGTAGTTTAATTTTAAAAATTCTTCAAAGGTTACAAAAATCAGTAACGTTTTTTTGGCATTTGTCAAAATTAAACCTTTCATCGATGTTTACTCGAAAAAGCCTGAACCGATTTCAGAAATTTAAAAGCCATTTGATGTATCTTGATTGTTCGACGATCTGTCGAGCCGCTACTTTGTCATTCGGAAAAAAGTGACAAACTTTTCGTCCACATTTAAGTTTATACTACCGAATCTATTTTAAAAGATCAAAAACTGTTCGAATGACATTGGTTGGGAATGATACTTATTAGTTTTAGGTGAAAATTTACCGAGCTGTTTTCTTGTAATTAACTGTTGAAAAAAAATTTAAGCCGATTTTTATGGAACTTTTTTGGCGGTATATATCATGGTCTTATAGAACTTACTAAAATATTACGGCCTTACGACAAGTAGTTTAATTTTAAAAATACATCACAGTTGATGAAGTTTTTTTTTTGACGTTTGTTATAATTAAAATTAGATGATTTACTTGGTATAACGATTCGTTCGTTCGTTTTCACTGATGTGTAATAAATCCACTCGGAATACTTTAAATCACTAATAAATTTATTTATATTTTATTGGTTAAGATTATTATTTACACATATCAAGAGTTCATGTAATTTGCCTCAAGGCAAAATACCAATACTAACTAGTTAAGTTTTTTTCAAATGACCTATTTTAATGCTTGTAATTTCTGAAAATGTGTTTGAAGAATAGTTGAAATCAGAAACATTTTCGTGTACAGTTACAAATAACTTATATATTATTAAATTATTAAATTTCATTAAAAAATAAAAAAATAACTTTTAATTACAAAGAGACGGCCCGGCTCATCTCGGCTAAATAACTAAATCTGCATGATTCCAAAAGGACATCTTTCGAATAAATCTTAAATTTTCAATGTCGGTTCAAGCATAGCTTCAAGACTTTTTGTACTCAAAATGGATGAAAAATTAATTCTGAAGAAATGATCAGACCGACGAAAAACTAATTCTGAAGAAATGATCAGAACCGATTGTCAAGCAAACTAACTAACGCGAGTTCTTGCCTAATTTAATATAAAAAATGTGAATTTTTAGAATAATTTATGCAAAAATATATGCAAATATTTAAAAACTTTGTATATATAAATATAAAATTTTAAATAAGTTAAATAAAAATTTATTGATCAAATATATACACAAAAAAACAAATATATCTCTTTAAAAGTAACGAATTAAGTTTTTCATCTCGTGAATGTATTTGACTTAATGTTAGTTCAGAATTTTTTGAGTTTATGAAGAAACTTAAATTTTATTTAAAATTCATTTTACTATTATCAAAGACTATCCAAACCTTTTAACAACTTCTTTCTAAATATTCAGGTCATTTTTTTTTTTTAAATTTTGAAAATTTGAATTTTGAATTTGAAAAATACATTCAACTCTGAATTATCAGTCTAGTATCATCATCTTATTTCATAATAGTAATTTTAGTAACCCAATCATTTTTAATAACTCGATTTTTAGATATTGGCGGTGAAATGCAGGACTATCCTATCGTACAAATATTAAATAATGAATGTTAGTATTTTGTTCCAATATTTAAAAATTAATGAATTGATGAAAGGGCCGCATTAATAGAGCGAAACCTTGAACAACGAACTTTTATATTGACAGTGGGTAAATCATCAAATTAATTTGTGATAGCTGCCCCTTCTACTTATAAGACATAATTTTACATCCAAAATTAGTTATTTTTTATGCTAAATATTTTCTAGAAATATTTCCAATGGCTAAACAACGTTTCTTGAGCAGCTAGTAAATGCGTGTGTGTGTTCAAATATATTCTTCGAAACAAATATGAGACGGAAATCGGATCTATTTCCATTTGATTTATGAGATCTCTGCCCGGTCTGGAGTGTAGCAATGAATTATTATTATTGAACCAATAAAGATCATAATTTCTTCTCCGTTGTTCCAAACAGCAAACTCTCGTATTCATACTCGTAGCTATCTTTCCAATTATAGTCGCTATTAATGCAACAAGGAAAAGGCACTTTAAATAAAATACCGTTGGATGTAATTAAATTGTAAGTGGATTGTACTGTAATGATAAATTCTTAAATATACTTCCGGAAATATATACATTTTGATTCACAAACATGTATTTCAATTGCTCGTTAAATAAATTTTATACGCTTATGTTTTAAGCTTTTAAGTCTATTAAAATATACTAATGGCGATATAATTTTGATTCAATACACCAGTCATACCATAACACACTTTTACCTAAATTAGTTTAGGAAAATTATTTATATATACTACAAATTCTATAGTACTGAAAAAAATAAAAAAAATACATTTTTAACAATTTTGAATAATAAAATCTCATGTTAAAATGTTTATACGCAGTTATGCAAACTGGCTTACTGGGAAAATACTAGGTACAGATATTTCAAAATTATTTGTCGATGATCTGTCATCTATTTAAAAAGCAACGGCTCATTGTTAATTAATTTTACATATTTTTAAGTGATATATAAAAATATGACTTCGAGATGTTCATTTTATGTTTTCATAAAGCTTTTAACAAAGATATTATTTAATCGATTAGTAGTCGTCCTTTTAATGAAATATATAATACGTGCTAAATTTGTTATAAATATTCTTGAGATTTGCTCTAATCTAAAAGGTGGGCTTTTAGTAGTTAATATATGTAAGTTAGTTGAACGTAATCATGGAAATAAGGATGAATGCAAAGAACTTTTATATAATTAGAATTATATGTTTTATGCATAATTGAAGAAGATATAGAGTAAGCAAGGTCCCGCGGATAAAAAGGTCCGGAACCAGAATATCTCAAAAACAAGTGAAGTTAAATTTTTTTAACAACAATATTTGAAAGTAGAGGACAAAAGATGAGTAAGCACCCATCGCCTTATCAAGCAACGTCGCTATCAGGAAATAAACAAAAGTAACAAAAAAAATTTAACAAAAGTACTTTCTTTCGTAAGAACTGTTGTTTAGTTTACAAAAATTTAGTATATTATTTAAATATACGTACTTAATTTTTTATATAATATTTTGTTATTTTTAAGTTAGATTCAACACATGTTTTTATATAAACTTCCATAAAAGTTTTTATGTTTACCTGAACCTTTACCTGACGAAGAGGTAACTAATTACTAAATTGTACCTAAAAAAGTAAATTAGATTTTACAAGAGAAATACCACAGATAAAATATCAATTCAAGGTTATATACGGTGTAATCTTTGTAGTAATATACCCATACAATTTTTATTTCGCAATAGTTTAATAATTTAGGGACCGATTCTGCCGCATAACAGAAAAATGTTATTATAAGGTCATGTTATGAAGAACTTTCCATACTAATATTGACAAAAGTCATGTGGTTGGTTTGCAGTCAGGCGAATTTCTCAGGTTATCTGATAGAAAACATAACCTAAAACCGCACAAATGTCAAAAAAAAACGATGTTAGATAACGTTGTGTTTCTGATACAGCTCCATAACATACGAGTGATTTTGCAGTTTATGTGTAAAACTGCCTGAATGAACAGCAAATACATAACATTTTGGCAGTATTCAGTATGATCAAATTAAATATAATAAAATGAATCTGTTTACCAGATAGATTTTCTTGTTTTATACAGCCTATAGGGTAATAAGGAATTGATGACAAATTTAAAAAATATATATTTGTATAATTAGAACTTAACTGGAAATTTTACTGAACATTTATTGTATTTGTTTGTTTGATACGTGTTATGCCTTGTGAAGTAGTTTATTTGGTTTTTGAGACAGTATAATTACTGAAAGCCTATTTGAACGACCTACCCTATATAATTTTTAAAAAAATTTCTTTGTTTATGTTACCTTTTCTTCCAGAGAGTTTGAGATATTCTCTTTAACTTGTTTAATGTGTTGATTAAAAATAACCCAGTCGTTTTCTTTAATAAATACCTGAAATGATCTTTTAGAATCTGCTTTGGTAATCAAATCTAGTAATCGTACCAAAGTTTTGCAGAATTTCATTAATCTTTTGTCATGTATGAATGTACACAACTTGTGTACCACAAGCCACTTGGTTACTATTCATATTCTTATAGGAAACCCATTTCGTTGCGTGTATATTTGTCCGAGCAGTAATAGCCTCAGGGATCTGGCCCAACAGTGCTCTCAATGAGCAAAGGGAGTGCATTATTGTACTCTCACACAGATCTATTTATATCCAAATACATACACACATTTTCATAAATTCTGACGTTTCTGAGATTCAAACGGAAGGATCTATACTGATTCCATTGAACCGAGAGTTCTATATGCTTCTTATCAGAGCAAACGGTAAGAAAGTTTAGTCGTAAAAAGATTAGAAAATCTTTATTATGACATATGGAGTCTTGTACATGAATAATGGATATCGTAATTAGCTAGAGATTATTATAACTAATGTAGTTACATTTCTTTCTCGACATGTGTTCAAAATATTTAATTTAGGGGACGTCCATTAATCACGTGGGGGGAGGGAGGGGTCTCTCCCGAAAAAATCACGTGGGGAGGGAGGGGTCTAGTAAGATATCACGTATATTTATTTTTTACCTAGATTTTCAAAAAAAAAATTTACGTAACTAAAAATAGCATGATATTTGGTGGGAGAGGTGGATAATTCTAAATATCACGACGTACCACCAAGGGGAGGGAGGAGCAAAAAATTCGTGAAAAATCGATCACGTGATTAATGAAGATCTGGATATGGTCAATGCTTTGCAATGGTCGGCCATCTCTATATATCTTAAGAGAAGAACTCGACAGAGTTTTTGATAAAACTTCGCAGACTGAGAAATATGATAGTGACAACGAGCATATTATTTGTTATAATCATAAATAAGACGTGAAGCAGTTTTGAAAGCTGTATTAAACTTTAACATGTATCATCAAAGTTTTACCATGAGCGGATTTTAATTGAAGATGCTTTCTTATCTATATTTTCAAGAGAAATATCAACATTTTTGCTGGATAGTTTGGAGCATAGAGTCTAATTGATTCTCTACTACGCGAACTTTCTATAAGATATAGATCAGTAACTCACTTGACCATAAGTTACAAGACCACTGCCTCAGCAATTTTGAAAAATCTTGCCAAAAATGATTATCCGATATAAACACATTAGGTAAGGTAGCTCCTTGTTGTAAGTCGAATCCCAGGAGAAAATAATGCTATTATTTTTAGTGCATCAATTTTTTTTAAGCGTGTATTAACTTTCTGTAGGGCAAGTTATACTAATCGCAAAAGAAATCGAAAATGAAAATTTTTATATATCTTTACGTTGAAACGTTTGTGGTTTGAGGTTTGTGAACATTTTGGCATACTTTAAAAAAATGGATGTATGTATGTGTGTGTGTGTGCGGATACAAATTTTCGTCAACGATTTCGGGAACACGGATCAACCGATTTGAATAATTCAAAAAGACATTCGATTCGCATTGATTAGGAGACGTGCTGATTATCTTTTGCCGAAGGCAGGTTAGCCGTTCCGAAATACTGGTAAAAAGTGCCAAAACAGTAACTCAATTTTTAAGAGAGCGGAGCGTCCAATTTTATAATTCAAAAGACATTTTACTTGTATTGACAAGATGAATTAATGATCACATTTTTGAGAAGGCAGGTCCCGCGATTATGGACTTTCAATAAAATAATTAAAAAAAATGTCATTTGGCAGTCAAAAATGTTTATTGGACCTATGCACATCAAATTATCAGATATTTTATAGAGATTTTCATAATGTGTACACATTTTGTGTAAATTTTATTTTGTTCCGTACCAAGATTTTTAATTTTACGGTACGGGAAGTTCCAGCAATTTACTATACTATTACTTACTTTACTAGTTGAATCTATATTTAGCTGGCTTTTGATTAACAATTACTGAAATTTTCTTTTTTATTAAAGAAAGTATGTAGGCAAGTAAACACTGGGCGATATAGTTCGTAGTTGTCGTCCTAGAAAAAATCGCATTCTACGAGTTGGCAGTCAATGTGTTGATATTTACAGCTAGATAACTGCAAAAATGATACAGCATTAAATGCAGTTATTCATCAGTAGTTACTACAATGATGAAACTTATGTCAGTTTACAACTTTAGGATAATCTTTAAAATCGTTAGCTATAAATTTTGCTATTTAGATGATTATTATTGTGATTGATTTATAACCAAATTCATTAAGCATTCTGACGATTATTATAACATGTATAAGTTACGATTGTTCAATTGTCATTTACAACTTATTAAGAATTCTGATTTAATAAACAATATTTGATACTATATATTTTAAACACATCAATTCATATGTATACGATTCTTAGAATAAAAATTTTCTTACAATGCTGTTAGACACTTTTAAGTAATCGTATTACTAAATTGTAATATAAGATTTCAATAACACAAATTCTATCTAACATAGGAGATATTTGTTCCATGAAACAGAGACATAAACAAAATGATCATGTTCTTTAAGTACTAGGAAATGATTTACACAATCATAGATGTGATTAAATATAATACTTGGAAATCAGTTTTATTCAAATCAATTTAAGATTAAAGATAATTCAGAAAATAATAAAATGAATTCTTCATTTAAAATAGTATTTGAAGTGGTGTTCTTGAATCTCAAATAGTATTTTGAATTGAAATTATTTGCCAAGTAAAATAAACATAAGTATATTAAAATTTTAAATCCGGGTTTTCAATAAAATATATTCAATAGAATAGATGTATAGTAATATATTTTGACCTAAAAATATTCAAAAATATAGATTATTACACATTAATGTTAGTTAAAAAGTTCGTGTTTTCGATAGAAATATTAATCATAATAAGTAACATAACAATTTGAGTTATGAATGTTCCAAATGTTGGAAATATTAAACATTAATTATTTTCAAATCTTAAAAGCCAGGAGGAGCATTTTGAGATTATATTGAATTATATCGCAATCCTTTCTCATAAAATTATCCGAGAGTGGAGAAGTTAATGAACAAACGCAATTAGTTTGTTTCGCGCAAAAGCCATATATGGATTAAAAATATAATTAAAATATTAATAAGTCATTCAAGCGATAAATAGAAATTAATGCTTGCGGTGAAAGGTTTGGATAAACTCTTTGACGACACCGGTGAAAATAATGACTTTTTGGTTGACTTTTACTTGTAAGATGGTAAATGCTCAATATAATCCAATCACGAAGCACCTCCAGAATTTACGCAATAGGAGATAGATTACTTAGAATTTTCATTCCTTTATAATTAGCTAATGGAGAATAGCGTCGTGCTTTGAGCTAAATTGCTGGAACTTAAAAATATTGAATGTTTTCATATAGATTATTAAAAATACTGTAACATTGTCTAATATTTTTAGAAGTTAGACAAACTGAATAACAGAGTTAAAATTAATTATTGAAAGTATATATGTGAGCTTTAGAACTTTAGGCAAAATTAAAATAAAAACCTGAATTATTTTCAACATACAAAAAAATTGAAATAATTTTTTTCCAAAAGCAATTATTTTGTCAAAACAAGAAAAGCTGTTTGAATCATTCAAATCGGATGCTTAGTTTTCAAAAACTGTCATTTTTACGCACATTTAGCTTGATATCTCCAAAGCGGCTGGACCTGCCTTCGCCAAAATCTAATCGGGACCTCCATCGTCATTGCAAATTGAATGTTTTTTTAGATCATTCAAATCGGATGCTCCATTCTCAAAAACTCGATTTATATTTTCTGCACTCTTTGCTCCGTATCTCCAAACCGGCTGGACCTGCCTTTGCCTGAAACTAATCAGCACATCTCCGTATCAATAGAAATCGAATGTTTTTTGAACCGGTTAATCCGTGCGCCAGAAAACGTGGACAAAAGATTGTATCCATAATACATTCACATACCACACACATTAATTTTTACTAAGGTATGCCAAAATGTCCAAGACCTTCAAAACGTCAAGAAATGTAAAGTTTTCAATTTTGATTTTGAACAATACAATAACTTACCCTACGGGAAGTTAATAAAATTGATCATGTCCTGCCAACCTACCTACATATCTGTCTACCATTCTAGATATATTTATTTGTCTATTACCTACTGTCTATCAGCCTGTCTACCTGGCTTCTTGTCTATCTACCCACTGCTCACCCCCCCGAAACCCGTGAACCTGCACTCGCAAAATTTAATAAGTTCATTCAAATAGGATGCTTAGTTCTCTCAAAAACTGAAATTTATCGCACTTTTAGCTCCTATCTCCAAAACGGCTAGGCATGCCTT
>NW_020537758.1:50499023-50523202 GCF_003426905.1 Ctenocephalides felis
AAGAATCATAGGTAGATAAAAAACAGAAAGATTGAATTCTAAAATTTATTTTCTAATATATTTAAAATTATTGGTATGTTATTAGTTATTTACAATTTAAAAAGAAAAACATTTTATGGAATATATGTTGTTATATTATTATTTTATTAACTCGTTTTATTTAGCAATCAGAAATACATAAAGATTCCTATGAGCTAAATTGACAATATTTAAGGATCGTATGAAAACAAATTTTATGCTGCTTTTATATCCATATTTCTATTTGACATTCTTAAATAAGATATTTCCAGGGAACATCAAGGAAATATAATGTAGGATAAGAGAAAACAAAGAATAAATTAGGAATTTTTTAACATATGAATAAGCAGACAAGGCGGAAACATTATATATTCACGGATATATGTCTTTATAATAATACTATTATATACTTTGAGTAAATAAAAAATAGAAAATACATATCAGGCAGATGAGTGTGGTAATGTAGTGTGAATACGGTTTTCACTTTATGTTATTACATCTTACAAGTCACTTTCTACAGAAATACCATATATAGAAGTTATTGATTGTTTCAACATACAGTGACAATGATTACTTAGAATCTAGATTTTTATATACCTTGCCATATGGTAGAAATAATACCTTAAACAATTACACCTTGCAATTGCAAAATTTTCAACCTGGATAATTTGATAATATTGTTAAAATTTTGAATAACATTAAAATTTAAATAACATTTTTACTATTACCATTAATAAATTTCTTCGAAATATATATTATCACATATAGCAAAGCCATTCAGCACTGTTTTTTAAAATAAATACAATTAACAATATGAACAAAATAACGGTGGGAAAATATATTATTACTAACACTACTGTAACAAGATGATAAAAATATTATATTGACACTGAAAACAATTAAAATATAAATAATTTTCTATAAAGTATAAAAAGGTGAGAGGCTACGCAAGGCAATCTTATTGGCAAATATATTTGTCACAAACATAACTATAATCACTGTTCTAAAGATTTTTCGAATCCAATTTTTTTACGCGTTATTATCAAAATATTAAATAATTTTGAGAGGTCAAATCACTAATTTTGGCGAAAGATTGATTTAATACCTTCATGTTACATATATCTTTATAAATTAATAACATTCTTATTAATTTATTTATATCAACCTTTTATCGATTAACGGATAGAATTTTGTTTGCGTTATACATGCAATTAAAATGCTTCTACTATTTTTGATTTAATAAGAATATATTAAAAAAGGCTTTTTTTTAATTACAATCTGTCACACTTAGGACATTCAGTCATTGTTTGACTGTTCTACAGTTGTCCAGTCCAATTATGACTGATTATCTATACTCCAAGTATTTGCTGACATTTTATTATATATGCAACTACACCTACGAGAGGCGATTTTCACTCAAGTGGAAATTTGACATCAAAGTTGCCTAATGTCAGGCTTGGCGGTAGCGGGAATCGAACCAGCGAACCCGGGACTGGTTGGTGCTAAAAGGCTTATTTATGGTGTCAAAAATGTTTCGTTCCCATTCGTACAATAATAGCATATTCATCAAGCATACATTCACTCACGACATTATGTCTAACATTGTAATGTTAATTGTAAGATATGCAAAATTAAAATGAATTCAAAGATATAAAAATATGTATTTTCACATGTGTCTATTACTAAAAGCAATATTTATCTATTATTAAAAGCAAATTTCAAAATGCAAGAATTTTATATAATTGAACCAGTTTTTGTAGGAAAATAATGTCTAGTTAATAGTTTAGGTTTAAAATAATGACCAGGTACTATACTACCATACCAAGTAAAAGGTCCAATTTTAATAAACGCCAAAAAAACGCTACTCATTTTTTCAAAATTTGATAAATTTTTAAAATTAAACTAACTGTTGTAAGGCCGGAATATTTTATGTTTTCAAAAAAATGTTTCATATTTTTTTCTTTTAACAGTTAATTACAAGATTTGCACCAAAACCTAATCAGCATGATCCCCAACCAATATCTTTCGAACAATTTTTAAAATTGATTCAGA
Organism: Ctenocephalides felis; assembly: GCF_003426905.1. Lineage (NCBI taxonomy): Eukaryota > Metazoa > Arthropoda > Insecta > Siphonaptera > Pulicidae > Ctenocephalides > Ctenocephalides felis. The sequence goes on from NW_020537758.1 coordinate 50,501,094, forward strand.
ATTGGGGGCTACGACGTGTACGAAAACTTTTACATTTTTTTTTTGTTATTCGATCGTCTCGCTAAACTGATAAATGCTAGTCCTCATCAAAATACATCGAATGTCTTTTAAATTTTAGTTCGTTTTTGTTTTTGAGGAAACGTCGACGAAATGTCAAAAATCGGCTTACATACGGATTTAGATTTTGAACTGATTGAAACGTTGAGAAAACATAAAATTAGCAAATCGGATGTTTTGGCGAAAAGAATAACTTCTCCTTCGGGAAGTTAAAAACTTTTTTGCGGACTCTGTATATACCCATGATACATACTGATACATACAGTATTATAAATAATTATAGTGGGTACATATATCAATGTTCCGACGTATTTTCGTTTTATTATATTGGCCATGAAGGTGAACATCTTCATGGCATTGAGCTTTTACACGAAATGGTTGCTACCCTTTAATGGGACTAATTGTCCACTTCTAAAAGTGAAGTCCGCAAAACAACATGTGTAATAAATAACCAATAATATATCTTATTTAATTATAACATAGTGACAAATCAGTGATTGTTATAAGAACTGCAACAAATATATACAAATACAAAACAAATCAGTGTTTAATACAGTCCACAGCTGCAAGAGTTAATTATAACCCAACAACCTGGGTTATCGAAAGAGAGTTTTTAAATAATAAATTTCATAACTATGTGGCGGAAATACAATCGAATTATTCACAAGGGCCAGCGGTGGCGAAATCGGTTAGAGCGTGGGCCAGCAGCAACTAGTCCCAGGTTCGCTGGTTCGATTCCCGTAGCCCGAAATCAGGCAGCTTTGATGTCAAATTTCCACTTGGGGTTAGATCACAATATAATTCCAGATGGAAATCGTCCTTCGTGGACATAGCTGCGACATCCAATCACATGTTAACTATTAGACGTAAGAGCTAATATCAAAAATATCCCACGCATAAGAGAATGGTAAATCGATGGATTGCCTCTCATAAAATAAGTAGTCATAAGTCTTAACCAACAGCTTATAGAACATATAAGAGTTCTGATTGCTGTTCAAAAAAAAAAGAATTATCCACAAAAAAATCCATTTCAATATTTTGAGTTTTAAATATTTCTCTTGCGGGAATTTAAAAAGCATAAAGGCAATTTTATCAAACCCGACAAAAGTCAAAATCAAAGTTTCTTTCCCCTTACATGGTGGTGCGATGACTTCTGATCAGATCGTGCCAATTTTCGTGCGAACAAACAAATCCGAAGGCGTTAAGTAAAGCGTGAGATTTCGTAAGTGCGTATGATTAAGCCCGAGATCAAGTGATTAAGATTGACACACAGTGGCCCTGTTTACTTTCTCAATATTTCGCTATTTGGTGTTTATAGAAGGGATATATCAATTTATATCGAAACTTTTTCACTTTCTAAAGCGATTATAACGAAATTAATTCATAAGTGTTCACAGTATTATGAAGTTCCGTTCACAAGGTATGATAATGATCACAAATGTTTATATTTTTCATTATATTTATTTTATTGATTGCAGATTGCTTATAATTAAACAAATAAATTTTGCAACATCGGTGTTCTGTAGCGTAACGGTTAGGCGCACTGCCTTTATATGGACTAATTTCATGAAAAAAGTGATACTTAGAGGTAAAAAATGATCATTAGATATATGCACATCAAATCATCAGATATTCGATAAATTTTTCAAAAATGAGTACTATTTTTGTTAAAATTTTGTTGGGTTCCGTACCAAGGTTTTCTAATTTTTAAAGTTTACTTATACGGTTCAAGCAAATTTCAAAATTTTCATAAATTTTTTTTCCCAAAATTTTCAAATATGTACAAAATGTTTTACTTCAAATATGAATTTTAAATTTACAATTCAGTTTAAAAATGTATATATTTGCGTTATTCTAATCGTAAGAAACATTTTCTCAGATGAAATTATTCGGCACATCTTGCTAATGTAAATTTTCTCAAGTGTTTTGAGCGATAAGATCATTACTGTATACTTTATAAACGACAAAATATATAGTGTTTATAGTAAAATATTTTGTTTAAAACTGATTACTGATTGTTTTTCCTTAAACATTTAATTACGGTACGGAAAGTTTCAGCAATTTGCCTTAATGCGCAATGCCATACACCACTAGTTCACTTTTTTTCATTGGATCTTCGATATCGTGAGACGTGCTTTCCTAAAAATTTAATTTCTTCTTTATGTTGTCAATACAAGTAAAATGTTTTTAATGACTCAAATAAGAACGCTATGTTCTCTGAAAGATAGAATTGCTATTTTTAAAACTATTCTGTTGCCTATTAATAAATAAATTAATGAATATTCAGTTTAAAACAATTATTTTTCAATATTATTATTTTTTCTGAAAATCAGATCGGCAATTATTTCTTCTGATAATCAGATAATGTTCTGATAAAGAGTTAGTATAAATTGAGTAGTTCTAAGCTAGTTATTATCTTTACAAAATTTTTAGTCATTAGAACAATTTTCTGCAATGATTTTGAAATTTGAAAACCCGTTAGATAAATGTTTTTAGATTTTTTTATTGTTGATTATTTTTTAAAGATCATTTATGATATTTAATTAAGCATATTTAAGCATTTCATAGAAAGATTTCATGAAAATACTTCGTTGCCCTTACACTATGACAATTTATTTATATCTGAAAAAAATTTGAGCTATAACTGTAGATTTAAAAAAGCTTGATATTTTGCAATTAATTTTAAACATATGAAAACAAATGCAAAATAATAAAATACACAAAGAAAGTAACTATCATCATGACACCACCAAGTTTGGATGAAATTAATGATGTTTGATGTGATCATAAATTTTATTCAAACCTGGAAGAAAAAAATCAACGAAAAAGCATTATTTTTTAACGTCAAACCTGTATTCTATCAATTATTTTACTTAAAAAAATATTTATGGAAATGAGCCAGAAGACCCCATTCTTGTATAGCCAAACTTAGAAAAACTTCAATATTTACTATCAATATTTAATAACAATATTTACTATTAATATTTACTCATATTTAACTAGGCATTACATAATTTATTTTTTAAGGAAAATATAATGCATACTTTTCATATAAAATGGACAAAATGTGTGATAAGAATGAATACACTTTTTTAAGGTAGTATAAAAATAGTAAAAATAAGTAATTCGTTTGTTCTGAATTTTTAGAAAGTCAATGAATGCTCTTTTTGTACTACGTTTTTTATTTATTGGATTCCAAGTTACAACTAGCCAAGTTACAACTTATATTCTGATATAAATCATTTTTACTCAAAATTATATAAGAATATATACTTAAGCACACCTAAACTTTTCTACATATAATTCTCCTAACTTAATTTTACACTCCGAGTAGAGTGTAAGTCTCATAAGTTAATTTTAGACTAAGTTAAATGATTTCTTGATATTTTTATTCCTATAAATCTCGTTAATTAAAATCATTCATTGGTTGTAGTATGTTATGCATTCAAGAAATTGTGCTACGTAAGGGTTATGCAATTTAAAGTATTATAAGTATTTTATAAATTGCATATAAACTAGGATCAGTAATTGAGTTTAAATACGTAGTAATAATATTTATCGTTATTAAAAGCTATGTTATTTCTTGAGACTTTGGTATTTGTATATTTATTTAACTTATGCTCTCCAAGGAACCTTGATCGATTCACTTGAACATGTAGTGAATTTATGAACAAGTCTAATAATCGATTTCTTTCTCTCTCTCTACTTTAAAAACCGATGAAATATTTTTCCCCATATATTTTATCTTGTGTAAGTTGAATTTATGATCGCACGAGCGAATGAAATTTCTTTGATCTGCGCTTTAGCTAACACAACTCTGCGGATAAAGTATTGGAGGATTTATAACCTTACCTTGCCATCTTTTTCTTAAGTCTTTGAAAGCTTTGTGTCGTGCTTTTTAGATTACTGAACCGCTATCTAAATTAGTAAAGATGCAGATAAAAATGTTATTTAATAGTTAATAAACGGTTTTATTGAAAAATATTATAAAGTTTATAACGTTTATAAAAGATTTCTTAACAGCGTACTTTGTTGCAAGCTGTACCTAGATTGAGTTATGTGAGGCACTGGGCTTATAGGGATAAGTTTTTATCTACAAGATTTCAGTTTTTTTAAATATTTGGTGCTTTATCATAGATTTTGTTGAATACAACAATACAACAATTCCCAAGTAATCATTCAACAAATATGGAGGTTACAAATTCGATACAATCGCATCTTTAACTATATTCTCTGCCCTGTTCTCATAATTCTTCTTAAAAAATAGTTTTCAATAATGCAATATAAATTTAATATTAGCCTTAACTTAAATTTTGTAACACCAAATCATGGAAATATGCCAATTTTATTTTAAATTTGTGTAAAATTGACGATATATTGCAATATATTATTTAATATGAAAAGCTATAATTTTCTCTTCATTATTATTTATGATTGTTTGTATTTGCAGGTAAATTTAAACACAATAACCTAACATATTGTTCTCTGTATTTAAGAGAAACTTAATATACCTACTTACTTTATATTTGAAATATTCTAAAAACCAATCAAATTATTCCATCTTACTATAAGCAATTAAGAGAAGGAAAACGCTTGACTAAAATTATGACGATAAAATTTAATTTAGTTATTGTCTTTATACAATATTTATTAACAAAACATCAATATTTTTGTCAATTTACTGCCAAGGGTGGCTGTTTCTAAAAAAATGCATGTAAATTTTTAATAGAATGGAACATTAGTTTCAACTTCATATTGCCAAAATGTATTGAGTTAAAGTATAAATGTGTTCAAAAAATAGAGTGAGTAATAGCCAATGGTTTTAACTTAATATTTTCAAATTCATGGGTAAAATGTGTTTAAAGAAAAGCGTTAATAATAGTCCACGTCCATGGTTTTATCTTAATATTTTCAGATTGAGTGAAATGAGTTAAAAACAACGCGAATGATTATTACTTGATATTTTCAATTTGAGTAATATAATGGATTATTCACTCGATCAATAAGAATCGAATGTTTTTTAAATATTTCTAATCCGATGTGCAGTTCTTTCAAAAACTGGTTGTTTTTATGCTTTTTTCCCGTAAGGGTTGGACCTGTTTTTGCCAAAAAAGAGCACATCTCCCCTTAAATACGAATAGAACATTTTTCGAATCATTCCATGCTCTCGATACGGTGGACGAAAAAATGTATCCAAACATACGCACACATACTCACACACCCAGGCATACATCGATTTTTTCTAAGAGGACGTCCATTAATCACGTGAGCGAGTTTTTAAGGATTTTTGAACCCCCTTTTCCCTTGGTGATACATGGTGATATTCAAAATTACCACCCATTAGGTAATAAAACTATTTTTTTTAATTTTTTTTTGAAAACGTTTTTTAAAATTTTTTTTAAAAGAAATCAGTTAAAAAAATAAATACACGAATCTTACTATACCCCTCCCTTCCCCACGTGATATTTCGTGATTTTTGTAAAACCCCACCCCCTAAAAACCTCACGTGATTAATGGACGCCCCCTTAGGTGTGCTAAAATGTTCAGAAACACCTGCAAAAAAATTCATTTTTGATTTGTTTGCGATTACTATAACTTACCCTAAGGGAAGTTAATTACAACTAAATCTCATAATATCACCATTGTACCGAATGTGCGCAATGGTAAAACACTTGAGCCGAAGCGCGTGTCATCCTTCGCCAGCGATTTCTGTGACATTGAAAGTTCAAGGCCAAAACACCAGAGAATATATATATATATATATATATATATATATATATATATATATTGAGTTACCAAGTGGGAGCACTTAAGAGTACGTGCATAATTTTTACCTATATCATATTTATATTGCATCCCAAAGGATATAGGTTATTCGATCAGGTCATGGTGAGACTCTACTGCAATGCTTCCCAATCGTTTTAAGGCATGCCTTACTTTAATATTTCTAAAATTTTATATTTCCGCAGATGAACTTTAGAACATTTTAATAGTTTTCCAACAAATAAATCACTAAAAAATTGTTATTAGACATTTTTATACCTGATAATTATTTGCATTGCACAGAATTTTAATATAACTTCTAGAAAAACTTATGTGGTTCAGGTAAAAAGAATCAACTGAATCTTTACCCTTGTAAAGGTGTAAAAAATAACATAATAGTAAATAAAAAGGTATATTTAATTACAAGAGATTAATTTAAATAATACTTATTTCAACTCTGCTGATAAACATTTAAGTGATCATTGTAAAAATGTGCCTATAAAATTTGCTGCATTTGCTCCCTATAGGGTAAAACAAGACAGATGACAGATTTTAGAAAAAAGCTAATAATTCAAAAAACAAATTTAAAAAAAGCATTTGGATAGTTGGTTGTTAGTTATGTCTTATATGCTGTGATTTGTATGGTTGCACAGTATAATTATGCTCATATAAATGCTTGTAATCTTAGATTATATATTGAGTTGCTAATCTTTCTTTCGATGATGAATCTAATACAGATCAACAAAAGATATGCTATTTCCCATAGTTATAACCAGATGTGTTATAAATGTGTTATTACAAATATATTTTATCAACGTGCACATACTCATACCATGCATTAATAATGGTTTAATATGTTATATTAGGATACAAAATTGTAAGTGTTTTATTATTATTACTATTATTATTATCATTATCATTATTATTATTGTTGTTTTTCTATGGAATTTTTTACATATTATTTATTTAGTTTTAAATTTTATAGTTAAATTGATTACCACTGAATGAAGGCTAAGGGGCTAGCCGAAACGTATGGATTTTAAATCAATAAATTTTTAAAAATTCTCATGCTATTTTTATTGAGGTAACGCCCGACTTTTTAATTTAAATTAAACACACACACATATATATATATATATATATATATATATATATATATATAAACGTTCGTGTCTAGGTATTTGTATGCAAATAGATAACAATTTGTATTAAATTATTGTATTATATAGTATGAAACTATTTGAGTCTACGTGGGAAGGAATTGTCTCTATTCATATAACAATTAATGGATCATGTACATCGTTATGCTTTCATAATTATTATATTTCTCTAAGTGTGGGTATTTATTATTCATTGATCTATTTCAATTATTAATATGTTTATTAAGAAAATGTACCGATGTTTTCGTTTTATAAAAAAAATGTACCTACAGGTAACTTTATTCAGTTCAGTTATGTTCTAAAAGATATTGTTCAATATATAAAATATATACTACAGAAAGGCGGATTGGTACATAAGTTGTCTACCCTTAGGTATTATACTTCTTCATTAGATGTTAGAATAAAATATAATTATTTGTAATTACAATTCTCAATAAAACATGTCTAATTAGTTTTTCTATAGGACGTGTAAATAAAATTTCATATAAAACATATTTGCATATATATATTGACGAACATATACTTACTTTGTGGCTTCTTTATAAACACATCGGTACACAAATCGTAAAATATATATGTACCTTTACTTTGCTATTTTTATGAAACGGAATTTGAAGTTTTGAGTTTTCTTTTCTTTGTTGATATGTAATTTATTTAATAGGTAAAATGTATCTCATTTAACCTATTAACTGTTTAAATTATTCTCATGAATTCAATTATGAATCATTCACAATATTGTAGCATTAGTAAAAATGAACTTCAAAATCGGCAATATTATTGCTTGTGGTACAAAATTGATTCTGTCAAAAAACTGATTCATTCTAAAATATCTTTTAATTTCGTTAAAGAAAATATTTTTAGTTTTTTTATTTCATACGCCTATATTCCATGGTGTAATGATGAAGATTTCGGACTCGGATCGTGAGTTCGATCCCCGCTGTAAATAACGTGACATCGAGCAGCAACGATGTCCATTTTTACTTGGAAATATAGATAAAAAATATGTTTCCCGGAATAGCCCATTGCAGGTACTGCGGTGTGAAATGGCAATGGAAAATCTCTCACACTATTCTTTCCTGAATCGAGTTAAGTTTAACTCACTTCACGACTTTCACGGGAATACAACCCATTATTATTTAAGTAATATAAAAATGAATTTCACTTTGGAATTAGTGAACATTATACCATATAGGATGATACGATTCAAAAATAATTTATAGCTAAATGAAGTTTCACAGTGATATTGAAATTTATCTAATAAATTGAATAATAATGAAAGTAGCTCAAGGTTTAATTTAGACAACGTTAAATTTTTTGCTAATAACATTTCGAGTGTTCGATTATTGATTTTTTAAGTTTCTTAATAATAATTCGGACATAATGTAGGTATTTGGTAATAACACACAAATACCTAATCGACAATAATATATCAGAACTTGAAATTTTAATTTCATGTTCCATTCAAACCTTTGATATATTTTTTTATTTTAGCATAATACATTAAAATGATGTTCGAAAATTTTCCCTGAGAAAGAATACTTTATACAATTAAAAATTAATTTTATAAAAGCTTCGGATAATTATCCCAAGAGCTGTTACAATAATAATTACACAACATTAGATTCAATTATGAGTGGCGGTTGTTCCAAACTTGTCCTTTCTACCAAGATACATTTCATACATAAATATCAAATTCAGAATTCCGCCCACGTAGAAAATATTACAGGTAAAAGAATATTTTATAAAGTCTCGTGTTTCTGACGAAACTTTTATGCAAATTTATATAGTAATAAACAGATCATGCAAAAGGAGTATCGAGGAAATTTGCAAACTAAAGTAGGTCACTGGTACAATGTCAAACCTCCATGGAAATCTATAAATTCAGCTTATGAATATAGGTAGAGGTTTTTCTATATTTATATAAAATTATCACATGAATGCTCATTCACATCTGCATTTAATTTGGCACTTCATTTACATTACATAAATATTGTAAACAATTGTACTTAATCGATTACATTATGTATTATTGTATAATCCAATTAAATATTTGTTGTTAAGATTCATAATGTCTTTGTTTTCAATATTAGAAATGACTAAGCAAGGCAGAAATCTGACAAAATACATTTAGTTGACTTCCCTAAGGTGAAGTTAATTTTTTCGCCAAAAAATTAACCAATTTGCTATTTTTTTATTTTGTCGACGTTTCAAGATATTTGAGACCAAAATTGGTAAAAAACAAATGGTTTAATTAAAAAATGATCAAAATCCGTTTCGTCGATTATTAAACATATCGGAAAGTTTTTGCAATTTTCCTCAATGCAAAATACCACTTACGACTAGTTTTATAAGTGATAACTATTGTTAACTCTAGTTTGTGAAATTAGCATGTTTTAATCAGAAAAAAAATATTAAAATAGCCCCGATTTTTTATATGTTTGTTATTTTAATACCAAATTCAACTTATAATGATGAAACAATTAAACTAATAAATTTTGATATAAAAATCTGACTGTATAGTTTTGGAAATTCTTGAAAATAAAATAAAAGCCGTAAGGATTTGTATTAAAATTTTAATACAAAAACTCGTTGATCTAAATAAAGTTTTCAAAAATTAAAGAAATTTGTAATTGAGGATTTGCTCTAAAACCACAAATATTATTCGGAAATATATAAAAATCCAATGTTGCTTGTAAAATCAAAGCAATCAATCAATCAATCAATCAATTTTTAGCATATATCTCATAAATACATAAATTTTATTTGGATAATGATTCAAATACAGTTCAGGTCGAGCGTTCGACGGGTTAAGATCGAGGTAAAAATTAATACAAATAATATTAGATAACAAATAATAGACGTGGTATGAGTCACAGGCTCGGGCCTGCTGATTTACGGCTACCGGCAAACAACAACAATGGTGTAGTGAGCACAGAAGTCGAAACTGGAATTAAAATAAGTAATGCAGTGCAATTAATTAATAATACGGATTATACGGGATATGATATTTCCGAAGGTATTGTTCATAGTAAAAATGAAATTCTAAGTGAGAATCATGTTGGAAAATTAGTTAATTCGAATAAAGTAAATAGCGTTCAAACGGATCTAAATGATAAAAATAGTGATAGTAAAAGTATTAAAAAAAGTGGTGTAGTTAGTAGTAATAAATCAGAAATAAGAAAAGATAGTAAAAAAATGGATAAAATAAATAAAATAAAATCTGAAAGGAATGCGTTAAATAAAGATGTAATTAAAAAAGTTATAGTGGAATTGAATGAAGAGGAAATAAAAGAAATAATAAATATTAATAAAAACAAAGCAAGTGAAAATTTGAAAGAAACAGTTAAAAATTGGTTTGATATGGTAATGGAAGAAGAAACTAGTGAGGCAGTTGGTGTAAATGAATCTCAGGAGAATAGTAATGATATGGTTGTTGAGGAAGAAGGCGATATAAATCAAAAAGAAAAGACAGCTGTAAAAGAATTCGAGGGAAATCATAATGATATTGCAGTAAAAAAAATTTAATAAGAGCTTCAACATGTTAAATAGTGGAATAAATTTCTACAGTGCATTAGATGAAGGGCCTTATGAAGTTTATGCAGAATCAGAAAATCAAAATCTAGGTAACTACCATAACGTTGCGTTGGGAAGAATGATTTATAAAAATTCCCCAGCATTAAGCAATAATATAGAAAATTTCACAAAAATTGGCAAAAACAAAATTAAAATAACATTCAAAAATTACGAGTTTGCAAATAAAATAATTAGTGAAAAATTTTTGAGCGAAAACAAAATAAAAGTATATATTCCTAAACATAAAGTATGTAGAACAGGTATAATATTCAATGTTGATTCTGACATGGATGAGGAAGAAATTAAAGAAGTCATTAAATCAGAAATTGAAATAATTGATGTTAAGTGTATAAAAAAAAAGAAATACAAGCCATAGTTTTAACAAATCGCAAATGGTTAAAATTATGTTTAAAGGAAACTATTTGCCAGATAAAGTTTCGATATATTCTGTGAAATTGCAGGTGAGTCCATATATCCAAAATGTTGTCCAATGCCACAAATGCTGGCGGTATGGTCATATCAGACTACAATGTAAAAGCAAAACTAGATGTCGCAAGTGTGCTAGGGAACATAGCACAGATACATGCCTCATTGAAAAAGATTTTGAATGCGCTGTGTGTCATGAACAACATGAAGCAAATGATAAAATTTGCGAAGTGTTTCAATATCATAAAAGAATTAAAGAATTAATGGCCTTTCAGAATATATCATATTCTGAGGCTAAATTTATTCTTCGCAATCAAAAATATGCAGAATCAGCTAAAATAAATCATTATAATCCGGATTTTAAAAGTACGTTTCCTAGAGTTAATGAAACGGGTAAATTTGGAAATAATTCTAGGCATAAGAATAAGTACGAATTGCTAAGCCATTTTCAAGAGCAAGAAATAAATATAGAACCAAATAGGTTAATGGCTATGAATAAACCTAGGCAAATAATTGAAAGAAGGCAAACAGTAAATATCAGATCTGGCAATCAAATGCATAATAGGAATTTAAATCTAGCATTGGGAGTGAAAAACAGTAGCGAGAAATTTGGTAAAAATTTAGATTTGGAAGCATTTAAAAAAATGCAAATAAGACATGAGGAACTATTGAAGAAAGTGAGGGAAAAATACAAGAATAAAGAAGATGTTGTTATAGAGGAAGTCCTGGTAAAAGTTAAAAATGATTTTGATTTAATTCTCGAAAAGTTAAACTTTGAAGTTTCTAGGAAAAGCATTGATCAAAAAAATACAGTGGGAGATGACAATAGTACAAAAGTTTAAAAAAAAAAAAAAAAAATTACAAATAGTTGAATAAATTTAAAAAAACAAATTAGTAAATCTCATAATGAATTTTTACAATGGAATATTAGATCTTTTAATGCAAATAAAGAAAGTTTAAATTTTTTTTTATATATCAACATAAATTAAGGCTAATGAGTACATGGAAAATGTGCAAAAGAAAATTATACAATCACAATTACAATTTATTTTATGGAAACAAATATTCTACAATTCAACTGTAGGTCTTTGATACATAACAAAAGTAGTATTGAGCATTTCTTATTTGAAAACAAAATACATATTGCTACATTTTCAGAAACATGGTTGAAGAGCGATAGGAAATTTTCGCTCAGGGGATATAAGACTGTGCGCAGTGACAGAAAGGATGGGTATGGTGGTACTGCAATTCTAATTAAGGATAAAATAATTATAAATAAAGTATTAGCTTTTAATACGGGAACAATTGATATAAATAAATTCCAAATATCTGGCATAGAATTTTGTGCAGGAAAACATCAACTATCTATAATTTCGGTATATATTGTACCTAACTATAATATTTCTGTTAGTCAATGGAATGATTTATTAAGTCAGATATCCAAACCTTACATAATTTGTGGTGACTTTAACGCTCATCATATGGCATGGGGGTGTAATTGGAATGATAAGATTGGCAATAACTTATTGGAAGTTATTAATGACAACAATTTAATTATATTAAATAACGGGAATCCGACTTTGAATTTTAAGAATAGTTCGACAGTAGTAGACATTACATTGTGTACTCACGAGGTGGCACATAAAATTGTATGGAATGTCAGGAATTATTCTCTTGGATCTGATCATTATCCAATAATTATGCAACTAAGAGAATCACCTATTATAAATAGAACTAGGGAATATTGGAACTGCAAAGCTGCCGACTGGACAAAATATCAAAAAGTAATCGAGTATTACTCAAATGATTTTGAAGTAAATGATCCGGTTGTTGCTTATACAGAATTTATGAACATAATCAATATTGCAGCGGAGAAAAGTATACCAAAAAAGAGAATATGTTCCAATATTAAACACTTTAAACCTATTTGGTGGGATAATGAGTGCGACGAACTTATTAGGAAAAGAAGAGATGCAGAAAAAAATTATAGGCAGAAATCTAACTACCATAATTATTTAATATATAAAAATATTAATGCTGAAGTCAGAACGATATTCAGCAGAAAGAAGAGAGATAGTTGGCATGAATATACTAATAATATTAAACCAAATACGTCTACCAGGGAAGTATTTAGGACAATTAAATGTTTGAAAAAATATATAGAACCTGAAAATTTACAAGAAAACGTTAACCCAAGTATGATTGAGAATATTATTGATTCTTATGCTCCATCTAGTGTTAGAAATGATTATTTCAATGTGGATAAAAAGGTTTTTGGACGCGAAACATTCCTATTAGTGAAACCTTTTACATTGTGGGAATTAGAAATTGCTTTAATTAAAGGTACCGATACCGCACCAGGTATGGATGGAATATTTTATTCTATGCTCATAAACTTGCCAATGGTGGCAAAAGAGATTTTACTAAAATTGTTTAATAAATTATGGACAAATCCGGAAGTAATTGGAGCCTGGAATAAGTATATTACAATTTTAATCAAAAAACCTAATAAAGATGCGAATGAGATCTCTGCGTATAGACCGATTTCTCTTGCATCCTGTGTTTCAAAGGTTAAGGACAGAATGATTAAAAGAAGACTGGAGTGGTGGAGTGAAAAATATGGAATACTACCAAAAAGTCAATTTGGCTTTAGGAAGGGTATGGGAACACAGGATAGTTTAAGTAATTTTATTAGTGACTTACATATATCCTTTGCGAAAAATAAGTATGTTGTGGCACTCTTTAGTGACATCAAGGGTGCATACGATAATGTTTTACCTAAAACATTATCAGAATCTATGTCAAAGATTGGATTACCATGTAATTTTATTAGGGCAGTTACTAATAATATCTTTGAAAGGGAAATATATTTTAGAATAAATGGTAAAATAATTGGACCAAGGAAAATATATAAAGGGTTACCACAAGGAGGTATTTTAAGCCCTTTATTATATGCGATATACGTAAGAGATATAGAAGGGATCTTGGAGCCAGGAACAAAAATTTTGCAGTATGCGGACGATGTGGTTATTTATGTAGAAAAAGCAAGCCTGCAGGAAGCTTGTGAGGTAATGAGTAAAAATATTGATCGTTTTCATGAGTGGCTGGAAGAGAAAGGTCTGGAATTATCAGATAATAAAAGTTCAATTGGTATTTATACAAGACACAGAAATATTAATCATGTGGATAAAATAAATAGTAAATATCACATCATTAAAGTACAAAAATATAACAAATTCTTAGGGTTATATTTGATCAAAAGTTATCTTTCAAGCACCACATGGATTATGTGCTTAAAAGAGTAGAAAAAAGAATAAATATTTTGAGAATGACCAATGGTACATGGTGGGGATCACACCCTATTACGTCCTTGAACCTCTATAAAACACTAATAAGACCCATTTTTGATTATGGATGTATTGTATTTAATAATTCGATTTACTGTAGGGTATTGGACAAAGTGCAATATAACTGTTTGAGAATTTGTATGGGGGCTATGCGATCCACTCCCACTAATGCTCTTTTGGTGGAAAGTGGGGAGATGCCTTTATACCTAAGACGACAGTTCATTTGTGACAAATTTATACTTAAAAAAATAATAATACAGGATAATCAAATTATAGACAAAGTAGGTAAAATTTCTATAGACACTACAATATATAAGTATTGGAAAAAGAGAAAAAAACCATGCCTAGTTAATAGCTATTTGTATGTAAATAAGATAAGAGAGGAAGGTATCAATTATACAAAACACCCATATTATAATACACTTTATCTGGATATATATAGCATTTCTGATGATATTTTTAATATAAACATGACAAAAATAAGAGATTACAATGTAATTTACACTGATGGATCTAAGCTTGATCAGAAAGTGGGCTGTGCAATATATTTGGAAAATTTGAACATTAAGTTGGGATATAAACTGCCTGATTTTGTTTCAATTTTTACTGCGGAAATTTTTGCTATTAAAAAGGCAATAGAGTTAATTCAAAGGCACAAAATAATGAAGACAGTTATATTCACCGACAGTAAAAGTAGTATAGAAACTCTACAAAATTTATACAACAAAACTCGGCTATCAGATATATTGTTCTATGAAGTGTGGTTCGATATTAATAGGCTGATGAGAATAGGGTATACCATTAAAATAATATGGATTAAGGCTCACTCAGGAATCAAAGGAAACGACATGGCTGATAAAATAGCAAAACAAGCAACAAAAAATGGATCTATTATGCATGTAGCAACATACAAGGATTATGTGAAACGGTGTAAAAATAGAAATTTTAAAGAGTGGCAAAAAGTATGGATCGATCCAAATGAGACTAGAGGGGCCTATTATAGAGTATGCAATCCAACAGTGGGAAGCAGAATGTGGCAAGAAAGTTTCAAATTCGAGGATAGAAGAACCTTAGTAACATTAACGAGGTTAAGATTAAACCATGGAAGCTTTCCATCACACCTGCATCGGATAGGTGTTGCAGCTTCGAATGTATGTAGGTGTGGTAAATCAGTTGGAAGTGGAGAACATTTAATATTGGAGTGTGGTCTGTTTGAGAAGAACAGACAAGATATGTTGAATAAGCTGCATGAGTGTAGTTGCATAGAAAAACCAGTTAATTTAGTTACAATATTAAGAAGTGTGAAGTGCTATAGTATTTTAGTTAATTTTATTAGATTAAGTGGTATAAATATATAATTATTGTTTATTGTTAATATAATATTGTATGTGGCTGTATTGTTATTAGAGGCCAAATAAAAATAAAAAAAAAAAAAAAATGATTCAAATATGAAAAATAAAATATAAAAATAAACGCAAGTAAAAAAGAATATAATATTAAAATAATTTATTATGCACATTTCAAACTCTTGCACATATCATCAAACCTAAAATACACGTAAATGTTTTATTTTAATTATTATATGTTTTGCATAATGTATAATACTTAATGAAATATATATGTAATCCATCAAAAAAACGACATTTAAATTAGTTTTAAAAATCACTAAATAATTCATTAGTGTTGATTAGTTTATGTGAAGGCAAAACCTTTATTTACTAAATTAACAGTTGAAAATATTAATTCATTTTCCTTTAATTATTCTAGGAAATTCTTTAAAATTATGCAATCTATCTTTTTATTTTAATAATAAAAGAAACGGCGCGACCAATCTTTGCCAGAATCTAATCATCACGATTCAAAACTGATATCGTTCGAACAGTTCTTAAATTGTTAAAATTGGTTCAAGCTTTTATGTGTCTGAAACGTGGACGACTATATATCTATATAATATATCTATGATTGAAGACTACGTATTGACATCAAAATTATATAATACATTATATAATTTTAATGAGAATTACAGAATAATTATTCATTCTCCCATGAAATTTCGAGTAGGTAGCCCAGAGCAAAACACAATTATCGGATACTTGAATGCCTATATTACTTACCAAGCATAATTTTACCAATGCACGTTAAATTCGATTGAGCTGATTAAAATTATTCATCTATTTCAAGCATAATCATTTTGAATTCTCAAAATAGTTTTGGAAATGCTTCACGTTGCTGAAGTGCATCTCTCTTATTGCATAACTGAACTATTTTTAGTGTAACAAACAGTAAAGGGCTTTAATAAATTGATATGCTTATATAGTGCACATTATAGTTAATAACAAAGCGCAACAATTCACAATAAAAATATATTCCTAATTCATAATAATTCAACTGAAAATATATAAATATAATATTAGATTTTGTAAAGATAGAGTGCATATGTCTTACATGTGTGATAATAACAAAACAGATATTATAAATAACAAACATGTGCTAAAAATTGTAAAAAATAAAGGGTTAATATTTTTACCGAAAACACCACAACAATATTTTGAAACTAGTTGAAATAGGCACTTTGTCTTAAGGCAAGTTGCACGAACTTCCCGAAATATGTAATAATTGACTTAATCAACCGAAATTGAGATTTCGATATCTAGATAAAATTTTCAACTATTTATTTCGATAATACAGTTTTTGCTTTCAATTATTTCTAAACATTAATTATCGGTAATTATATTAATGACACGTGCTTGTATATCCTAAAATCGTAGCTTATTATTCCAAACTTTAATTAATTTATATAATTCAACCAATTTTTGTAGGGCAGTTTAGTGCAACTTTATCGCAATGCTAAATTTCATGACAAACTTCGAAACACTTTTTCTAAGAAACGTAATAAATTATTTTGTGAAATGTTAAGCATCTGCTATAATAAAATACTGGTACGTTTACATATATATATCATATACGTAGTCCTCGATATTATTTATTATTGGTAACACTTTTTGCAAAACTGGAAAATTTTTGTAGACTACTCACTAACTTTATTGCTAATTCCAGAGCCATTTTTTAATGGCTCTGTTGATCTTTTCACAAACCTAATCGCGGCTCTTCCCTATCAAATTTATTCTTTTTATAACAGAATCTCGTTAAAATGTATAAATATAATACATCATTCATAATCCAGTACTCAAATAGAACCCCATAAAGCGTTAGCGTTAATATCGCTTCATAATGGACGTATTTATAGCATAGGTAAATTTATTCGATTATCTTGCCCCGAATATTAAAATATCCGTGGTGGATATTGCTAAAAGCGTTAATAAGCGAATATTACGAGTTTATTCATAATCGCGCGAACCGGCTGTTTGTGATAGGTAACTCATAATAGGCCATTCCCTACCACACTTCGGCTTGGAAATGGGCGACACTGGGTCAACATGGCTCGAATTGCGGAAATAATCGCAGAGCTGAGGAAAATTGCCTGAGCAGAAGACTAGAAACGAAATCTTTTACGTTTTTCTTTCGTGAAAAGATTAGATATTAAAATTCTTTGGACTTCATAAAAAAGACTGTCGATTGCTTATGTGTATAGAAATAGTAAAGAAAGTCTTGGGTGCAGAATAAAGTTTTAGAAATGTTTTTGGAGGTTTTTTTTAACACATTATTAATTGTTCTACATTAAATTACTTATATAGTTATTATATACAGTTTTATATGTTATTGTATACAGATTTTCAAGTATACTTATATAATATGAACGAATAAAAAAAAATATCGTGTTCGTATTGTATATTCGGCCACACCATATATATATGGTTATTCGTTCATATTACATAACAGAGTTATTTACATACTCTATGAGTTATATGGCTAAATTACACATAATAATAATAATAAAAAAATAATAATTAAAAATATAAATAATAGTAATAATAATATAATAATAATAATAATAATAATAATAACAATAAATAAATAATATGAATTAAAAATAAAGAAAAATAAATAAATAAAAAATAAAAAAAACAAATTGTAGTAATTGCTCCAATAAGCAATTGACTATGGAAAACAATTTTTTACATTAAGTCTATAGGCTGTTTCTTGCGTAGCCTTTTTGTAGGTGGATTATCAAGCAGATGAGCCAAAGTTGCCTTTAGGATGATCGTGAATTTTAGCATGATGTCCAGTACTGAGGTACACGATATGATGCCGTAATTTTTCTTTTATTTTTTCCTTGAGAAACTTAATTTTTTCTCAAATTTTCATATTTCATATATATCTCAATATCAATTTTTAACTTTCCGCAGGGTAATTGCAGAAAATAGAAATCGAGTTTTTGAGAGAACGGAACATCCGATTTGAATGAAAAGCAACTAAAAAATATTCACTTCGTAATGGTGGAGAGAAGTGGTGGTTAGTTTTTGACAAAGGTGGGTCCAGCAGTTTTGGAGATACGGAGCTAAATGTGCAAAGAATTTCAGTTTTGAGAAAACTAGCATACGATTTAAATGATACGAAAAACTTTCGGCTTGTGTTGACGAAGCGATAACTTTTCAAAAATTTTTTTTTTAATTTTCAAAAAATACTTTTTTTAATATCAAAAATATTTTAGATTTTACTTTCAATTCTAGCTAAAGTTCTAATGCTCACTTATATACTTTAAATAAATTTTAACTTCGCAATTCAGTTCAAATAATTCTTAGAAATATGAATTGAGGTCCTTGATTCTAACTCTGCTTGATTAAGTTTTGTTTATTTACTTTTCTGTAATATATACATAAATGTCGTCGTCCAATTTATACGCTCTTTTATTTTGTCTACAAATAAGAATAATGAAAGTTACAATATTTACAAAAATCTATTTGATAACATTTAATATTTCATTATTTTAAGATTTCATTACGGTACGGAAAGTTCCTGCAATTTGCTTTAAGGCACGATGTCATACACCACTAGTTCTGATTATATCTGTTCTTATAAATGATTATGCATCTCATGTTCACTTTCTAATTTTTACGCTTGATATAGCGCTGTCCATAAAATTTACATGAATAATGATGTTATTATATGTATAGAATTATAGTTTTTTTTAAACTGGTAATCTGATATTAATACGAGAACCACGTCTAACTAAATTTATTGACTCTAATGCTATTATTAAAACCTGAAAAAATTTTATTCCCACTAATATCTAATTTATTTAAAAAAATTATTTATTTTATGCATATGAAATATAAGTTCATTATAACATTTACTAATTTATTACCAAGTTTTATTCAAGCAAGAAGTTAAAATGATTAGTGTCAGATTTCGGTTTCGGTATCACCAACCATCAAAACTATTTAAAACTAATTGTCCTATAAGCTGCTTATTTGAAGTCTAATATTTCACCAGAGGCAACTCATCAGTTGATTCTGCTATTTGTGGCGATTACATTATTTATATACCTAACAGTTTTTTGAATGTACGTTGCAGCAATGCTTCGAAATAATTATTTTTACTTGAGATTTTTGAGAGTTGTCGACTCAAGTGATAATTTGGTATTCGAGCTAGCCGAGGTCAGCTCAGGTATAGAATCCTCACGTTTATCACGTTTTAACCCATAAATATAAATTCAGAAAGATGTTTTAACTTTTAGGGTTAAGTTCTACTTATTCTGTTCTTATAAAATCATATCTGAATTTGGACCTACGGTGTTGAACTTTATGGGTGCGCCAGTAGAAGTAACTTAAATAATCGAATAAGATTTTATTTTTTCCTTGCATTCCGAATTTGTTTATCGACCAATATGCAAATTTGTATAATACAGCTAAATAAATTAGTCGATAGAGTACAACTTTTAGAAAAAATCTGTGTTCTTGTATGTTTGAAATTTGCTAGTTCACGAATACTACTGGCAGAGTGGCAGTGCATCCAACCAACCTAGTAGAAAATCCCTAGTCATCAAATATAAGAATTAAAACGAAAAGAAAAAGAAATAAAATTGTTTTTTGTAAATTTAGTCTAATTTTTTCTTCACAATCATTTAATGTCCAATGAAGTTCCTGGTTTATAATTGTTAGACAGTGTCAATATGAACAAATATAAATCAATTAATATATTATATTAAATTGTATGTATCCTTTATAACGTCCACCAGCCCTCGAACAATCCGGTTACATGGTCATGGCACGGCCGAGTGGGGCCCGTGAGCATACAACGCAATTAACGTAGACCTGAAGCTCGGAGATTATGCATATCCTCTTACTGCGGTGACTGTAGCACGATTTACATATATGAGAGAAGGTTCTTGTGCAAGAGAATGCTGCTTGACCATAAGCATTGCTAATAATTTACAGCTACATGTATGTAACTAAAGCTATTTACAGCTCTACATGCTTAACATATTCATACCGCCATTGTGCAGAAATTTTGTTTGTTGGATGCAAGAAATATTTATCAAAAGTTAATTATTTATATCATATAAGACAATTATTTATATCATAGAAGTTTTGTTTTATGAGTGCTTATTCAGTGGAACCTATGTATAGCATATACATTTTATTATTTTTACAGAAACGCTGTTCCGTGAGTTTGAACCCGCTCTGGACAAAGTGACATCGTGCAGCAGCAATGTGCACTTCTATTTGAGAATTTAGATAAAAAATGTTTCCAATAAAAAATAGATCATTTTGGGCACTGCGGTGTGAAATGGTAATAGGAATTATTTCGAACTATCTCTGATTTGCGTTAGAGTTTGACTCAGCTCACGGACCTGCTCTTGTGCAGCACTACCCATCCTAAGCAAAAATTTCATGTTTATAATTGTTCTGCTTGACCACATAGTAACTTGTATCTAAACTATTAACATTGCTCATTATTATACTTGCTTATTATTATACGAGAATTTTTTTCTTTGCTTATATAGCAAAAAATATAGGGTAGGGCGGGGCGCAACGGTCTAATTCGATTTGAGAAATTATATTGTAAAAACCAAATCTTTTATACTAAATGTAAATAAGTATTTATTTAATTTATCTCTTGCAAATTTGCTTCATTTAACTAAATTTACATTTTTTATTTGCTATTTTTTACAACATATTTTTTGCCTGGGCCATTTTATTTGGTCCTTTTTACCCCACCCAGGTGTAAGCTCTTATAGAGGTTTAATAAAAAAAAACTATCAAATCCAACTTCAAATTAACAATACATCTAATGAAAAATAACATAACGTATACTTAAAAATCATATTAGGGTCTTGTGAACTAAGCAACAACGCTTATAACAAAAAAAAAAAACTAACTACAAAAGAAGATTAAGGATTGTTCAAGATTTTCAAACATTGCTGATTTCTATCGATAGCGACGTCGCAGGAATCGAGATGTGATGTGTTGTTATATATCTTTTCCTTCTATTTTCAAATATTGTTGTTAAAAAATTCTTAACTTCACTGATTTTTGAGATATCAGTAGTGGAGCTATTTACCCGCGGGTCTTTAAGCTTCGCTCTATCATATGCTAACCACTTGGTCAACTTCAATAAATTTTTATAATAAAACCAGTTTTGGTAGGCCATTAATATTTAGGATGTTCGTAAAGACCATGCGATGGACCATGAATTCTACCTGCCATCATGAAAAGTTTCATCTAAATCGTAAAGAAAACACATGAAATTTTTTTAATTTTTTTTAAATATCTAACTGGGGATGATTGCAAATTTTGTTGCTCTAGTATACTGAATGGAAGTGAAAACACTAATTCTAATGTAGGTGTAAGTCCTAGTTTATAGAATTTGCCTTAACAAG
>NW_020537758.1:50524202-50587808 GCF_003426905.1 Ctenocephalides felis
GGACTTATGCACATCAAATTATCAGATATTTTATAGAGATTTTCATAATGTGTACACATTTTGTGCAAATTTCATTGGGTTCCGTACCAAGATTTTTAATGACGGTACGGGAAGTTCCAGCAATTTGCCTTAAGGTATAATGCAAGCAGCCTACTAGTTGAATCTATATTTAACTGGCTTTTAATTAACAATCACTAAAATTTTCTTTTTTTATTAGAAAAAGTGGACGATGTAGTTGTCGTCCTAAAAAAAATCGCATTCTAAGAGTTTGTAGTTAATGTGTATATAATTACAACTAAAATATTGCTTAAATGATATAGCATTAAATGCAGTTATTAAACAGTAGCTACTACAATAATAAAACTTCACAGTTGCACTAAAACTTTAGGATAATCTTTACAATCGTTAGCTATAAATGTTTTTATTTAGATAATTATTAATGTGATTGTTTTACAACCAAATTCATTGAGCATTCATTGACGATTATTATAGCATTTGTAAGTTCAATTGGTACTTCCAACTTATTAACAATTTTGATTCAAACAGATCAATTCATATGTGTATATTCAATGTATGCGCATTCTTAGAATCAAAATTTTCTAACAATGCTGTTAGACACTTAAGTAATCGCATTACTTAATTGTAATATAAGATTTCAATAACACAAATTCTATCTAACATAGAAGATATTTGTTCCATGAAACAGAGACAAACAAAATGATCATGTTCTTTAAGTACTAGGAAATGATTTACACAATCATAAATGTGATTAAATATAATACTTGGAAATCAGTCCAGAGATAATTTAAATAAGTCCAAAGATAATTTAAAAAAAATAACATAAATTCTTCAATTAAAATAGTATTTCAGTGGAGTTTTTGAATTTGAAGTAGTATATTAAAATTATTTGATAAATAAAATGAATATAAATATATTAAAATTTTAAATCCGGGTTTTCAATAAATTAGTAGAAGTACAGTAATATATTTTAACCTAAAAATATTCAAAGATATAGATTAACACATATTGATGTATAACATTTCGTATTTATGAAAGTGTTCAAGATAAGAAATATTAATCATTATAAGTAACAATTTGAGTTATGAATGTTCAAAATGTTTGAAATATTAAAGATTAATTATTTTCAAATCTTGAAAGCCGAGAGGAGCATTTTGAGATTATATTGAATTATATCGTAATCCTTTCTCATAAAATTATCCGAGAGTGGAGAAGTTAATGAACAAACGCCATTAGTCTGTTTCGCGCAAAAGCCATATATGGATTAAAAATATAATTAAAATATTAATAAGTCATTCAAGCGATAAATAGAAATTAATGCTTGTGGTGAAAGGATTGGATAAACTCTTTGACGACACCGGTGAAAATTAATGACTTTTTGGTTGGCTTTTACTTGTAAGATGGTAAATGCTCAATATAATCCAATCACAAAGCACCTCCAGAATTTACGCAATAGGAGATAGATTACTTAGAATTTTCATTCTTTTATAATTAGCTAATGGAGAATAGTGTCGTGCTTTAAGCTAAATTGATGGAACTTAAAAATATTGAATGTTTTCATATAGTTTATTAAAAATACTGTAACATTGTCTAATATTTTTAAAAGTTAGACAAACTGAATAACAGAGTTAAAATTAATTATTGAAAGTATATACGTGAGCTTTAGAACTTTAGGCAAAATTAAAATAAAAACCTGAATTATTTTCAACATACAAAAAAAAATTGAAATAATTTTTTTCCAAAAGCAATTATTTTGTCAAAACAAGAAAAAGCTGTTTGAATCATTCAAATCGGATGCTTAGTTTTGAAAAACTGTCATTTTACGCACATTTAGCTTGATATCTCCAAAGCGGCTGGACCTGCCTTCGCCAAAATCTAATCGGGACTTCCCTCGTCATTGCAAATTGAATGTTTTTAGATCATTCAAATCGGATGCTCCATTCTCTCAAAAACTCGATTTATTTTTTCTGCACTCTTTGCTCCGTATCTCCGAACCGGCTTAACCTGCCTTTGCCAAAAACTAATCAGCACATCTCCGTATCAATAGAAAGCGCCAGAAAACGTAGACAAAAGATTGTATCCATACATACATTCACACACACACATTCATTTTTTCTAACATATTCCAAAATGTTCAGAAACCTTCAAAACGTCAAAAAATGTAAAAATTTTCAATTTCGATTTTTGGACTATTACAATTGATCAAGGCCCTGTCACTCCTGTCAACCTACCTACATATCTGTATACCACTCTAGCTATATTTATTTGTCTAACTACCTACTGTTCTATCTGACTCCTATCTGTAGACCTGTTTGCCTGTCTACCTGACTTCTTGTATGTCTTCCTACTTGCTTACCCCGAAACCCTTGAACCTTCATTCGCAAAAATTTAATAAGGTCTCCATTTCGTTATTGCAAGTAAAAGGTTTTTTGAATCACTCAAATAGCATGCTTCGTTCTCTCAAAAACTTGCGCTTTTAGCTCCATATCTCCAAAACGGCTAGGCATGTCTTTGGCAAAAACTAATCACCACGTCTCCGCATCATTGCAAATTGTATGTTTTATGAACCATTCAAATCGGGTACTCTGTTTTCTCAAAAACAGAATATGTATTTTCTGCACTCCTTGCTCCGTATCCCCAAAGCGACTTCACCTGCCTTTGCCAAAAACTAATTAGCACGTCTTCCTATCAATAGAGTTCAAATGTTCTTCAAACTAGTAGGGTGCATGGCATCGTGCCTTAAGGCAAATTGCTGGAACTTTCCATACCGTAATTAAAAATCTTGGTACGGATCCAAAAAAAATTTACACAAAATGAGTACACAATATTAAAATCTCTATAAAATATCTGATAAATTGAAGTACACATATATCCAATAAATATTTTTGACCGCAAAATGACGTTTATTATCTTGTTTTTATTGAGAGTCCATAACCGCTGGGCCTGTCTTCCCAAAAATTTAATCAGTTCTTTATCTTGTCAATACAAGTAAAATGTTTTTTTAAATTATTAAAATCGGACGACGGCTAATCGATTAAAAATACATAATCACAATTTTCTATCGCAGTACCCAAGCAATCATAAACATGTTTTCAACTACATGAAAAAGTTAGGCAAATCGAAACTATAATATTAAATTTAAAAAATAACTACTTGAAACCCCCTGAAGCAATGACTGATCTCAAGTATATATAAATTGAAATAAAAGTAGGTAATTTATTATTATGGCGATTCCAATATATTAAAGATTCTATATTCTTCGTTTTGATTGAAAGTACCTTATAGATCATATTTCAAAATTCTAAAGTTGTCATATATCATAAAAACTTTTCCATGTTGTGTGCATTAGAGTTTGATAACTTTTGAGTAACTGCTCTATGAGCTTCAATAAAAATTCGCTGTGGCAGACTTTTCCTCCTTATACTCTTGTCATGTATCATAAAAAGTTTTAATACAAACTGTGTTCAGCATTTTTTTGTTCATTGACTTAGATTATTTTTATTTCAATTTTATATTGCATAGTTTGAACTTTCAATCAAAGTTGATAGTTTATTTTTTAGAGACAAAATTTTCAAAATCGCTGAAAATACCTAGTAACTAAATTTTATCTAGCTTAAGTAATTTTAAGCTACTATAGCGTTCAACTATAGCAAGTTCCCAAAACAATTTTTTGAAAGATGTTAAGATAAATTTAAACAATAAATTTATTCTATTAGTAATATCAGTAATATATTAAATACTAATAAACCGCTAATTTTTTTACTACACTACTATTAATTTATTCAATTGATATGATACCAAGCTCTTGAATGTTAATTATTTATATTATAATTTTTCACTTAGCAAATGAATTTAACAATACCTGAATAAGGTAGTAAAAATATTAAAATAAAATAATTTAGTTATTGTAATTATTTTAATTATGAACAAACACATGTACAGGGTACAACTTATTATTTCGGTATTAATATTATAATGAGTTTCAAGTATTATACGACAATTTCTAATTGATTGTAATGTTACTTACAATAAGTGCAATTTGAAAGATTTAATAATTTATAACTTATGCAACACATATTTATAAATTTGAAAATTCCTAAGGAATGTAATTAATTCAAACTAATAATAAATATTTTAAAATTTAATAAAACTCAATTATAGGAATCTACTGAATTAAGAAGCTATTGATCTTTAATAAATAAAATTAAATAAAATTAATAATTAAATAATTAAAATAATAAATAAATAAAATTTAATCAATAAAACACATAAAAGTTAACTTTTAGTAATAAACACGAAAATACAACAGCTTTATTTTAGAAAAATAATCTTGATTATGGCTTCTTTTAAATGAATTTAAATATAACTAGTGAGGTGGATAGCATCGTGCCTTAAGGCAAATTGCTGGAACTTCTCGTATCAAATATTGTAATATTTATAAGAATTAAAGTATATTAAAACTTCGGTCAAAATTAAAATTAAAATTTGAATTATTTTCAATATAGAAAAAAAAATTGAAACAAAAAAATTGAAACAAAAAAATTGAAACAAACATTTTTTTCCAAAAGCAATTATTTTGTTGAAATAAGCAGAAAGTTCTTTGAATCTCTATATCTTTGAAATGGCTGGACCTGCCTTTGCCAAAAACAAATCACCTCTTCTCTCAATCGCTACAAATTGAATATTTTTTAGATCATTCAAATCGGATACTGCGTTCTCTCAAAAACTCGATTTGTATTTTTTGCACTCTTTGCTCCGTATCTGCGTAACGGCTGGACCTGCATTTGCCAAAAATTAATCAGCGCATCTCCCCATCAGTAGGAATCGAATGCTTTTTGAACCATTCAAATCAAAACCGTAGACAAAAAATTGTATCTATACATACATACACACACATACATTTTTTCTAAGGTATGCCAAAATATTCAAAAACCTTCAAAGCGTCGAGAAATGCAAAAATTTTGATTTTCGATTTTCGGCCCATTATTATAACTATCTTACGAGAAGTTAAATATAAACCCATTTATTACAAAAGCAAATTTACATGTTTTATACTACATTATTGATAATATTAGGTGAAGACACTATATTAACATTGAATTAAATTATTAAAATTAATTCATTTTTTATTTTCAAATATAACTTTTTCGAATTTAGCGTACAAAACTACTAATCTCTCACCTGCATTTTTCCATTTTCGCATGATCCTATGATATCGAAATAACTAAAACAAATATTATTCCACTCTAAAACCAGTTGGATTAGAAAGATAATCAAAAAGAGATTTCGTTTTGATGTTGGTATGCAAACATGCAAACAGTTTTATATTTTTTGCACAAAATGGATGAAACATGCCAGTAATATAATGAAAGTACGCTAAACGAAATGAAGAAGCAAAAAATAAAACTTAGGTACAGGAGTACGGTCTTTATTCTAGTGCAGGGATAACAGTGTTACATTAACTCGATAGAGAAAAAGGAAATGAAGGAAGGAATTTTATATTAAATTTCTGACGTACAGTACTAGACGATTCTGTTATTTTTAAATCAATAGACTTCATTCACTGAATAATTCAGTTTTTTAACATTGAAATTGCGAACGAAATTTCTATTGTTTATTTATGAGTACTATATTAATATAATAAGTAAACTAGTTGGTATTGGTATTTTTCCTTGAGGCAAGTTACATAATCTTCCCGATATGTGTTAATAATCGACTTAATCAATAAAAAATAAATTAATTTATGAGCGATTAAAAGTATTCTGAGTGGATCTATTACACATAATTGAAAACGAATAAACACGTCAACTCGGAGTAATTTTCTAAAAGCAAATTTTTAAAAATCAACAATTTATATAATTGCATCAGTTTCCGCAGGACTTTAATGATAGGTATGTTCATTAAGACCAAGTACTACTATCGTTATACCAAGTGAATCCTCTAATTGTAATATTAACAAATGTCAAAAATTACTCATTTTCTCAAAATTTGATAAATTTTTAAAATTATACTACTTGTCGTAAGGCCGTAATGTTTCAGTAAGTTCTATAAGACCATGATATATATCGCAAAAAAAAGTTCCATAAAAATCGGCTTAAATTTTTTTTTCAACAGTTAATTACAAGAAAACGGCTCGGTAGATTTTCACCTAAGACTAATCAGTATCATTCCCAACTAATATCTTTCGAACTATTTTTGATTTTTTAAATCGATTCGGTAGTATGAAATGCGGTCGAAAGGTTTAACACTTTTTTCTAAATTACAAAAAAACGGTTTGGCAGATCGTCTCACATAACTGACAACCTATAGTCCTCATTGAGATACATCAAATGGCTTTTAAATCTCTGAAATCGGTTCAGGCGTTTCTGAGAAAACGTCGATCAAAAGTCTAATTTTGAGAAATACCAAAAGAATGATACTAATTTTTGCAAACGATGAATTTTTAAAGCTAAACGAGTTGTCGTAGAGCTGTAATATTTTAGTATGATCTAGAAGAATATGATATCTGCCCTTAAAAAAATAATAAAATTCGTCGATTTTTTTTAAAAAAACTTGACTACAAAAAAACGGTCCGGCCGATTTTGATCAAAAACTAATCAGCACGATTTCCAACCAATATATTTCGTCACACAAAACTCAGAAACGCTAGTCCTCATCGAAATACATCGAATGGCTTTTAAATTTTTGAAATCGGTCAAACCGTTTTTGAGGAAACGTCGATTTACGGCAAAAAATCTGTTCACATACATGCACACACACACATACTTCTTTCAAATTTGGTCTCATTCGATTCAGAATGGCTTAAAACGTCGAGAAAACATAAAATTAGCGAATCGGATTTTTTGATGAAAACATAAACTTCTTCTTCGGGAAGTTAATCATGTTTCAATTAAATTATTTTACTAAGCGTTCGTAAATAAGAAAGTACAAAAAAGTAATATATGTTAAGTCTAACCGTTCATAATAAAACACACTAATCTTCTTCCTTTAATGTGAACATTTTTATTAAAATCTTCATAAAATGTCAGATTTGATGTGCATAATAGGTGTAATGATCAGTTTTGGAAA
Organism: Ctenocephalides felis; assembly: GCF_003426905.1. Taxonomy (NCBI): domain Eukaryota; kingdom Metazoa; phylum Arthropoda; class Insecta; order Siphonaptera; family Pulicidae; genus Ctenocephalides; species Ctenocephalides felis. The sequence continues at coordinate 50,531,289 of NW_020537758.1, forward strand.
CCAAATGATTTTTTATTAACACTTATGATAGAAACCGTTGTGAATTAAATTCTCTCTACATATGTATGCTCTCTATTTGTAACTATATATAACTATATATAACTCTTGTTATTATATATTCACAGTAATCTTATATAGATCCAATACTATCATTCACACTTACATTCATACTAGCGCCATCTATTCGTTGCTAACATTTCTCTATACTTTATATCCAAGTCTCAATATAAAACTTTAAATTCTACGTACATCTCTGAAAATAAAATATTCCAAAATTCGGCATAGTACAATAATAATAACTGTCTATGTGGTACTTTATACCATCAAAGAAATTTCTAAAACTTCTCATTTTACTAATTAAAATTATAGTTGTAAGTAGCATTTTGCATTAAAGCAAGTTGCGTGAACTTCCTAATATGTGTAAATAATCGATTGAATCAATAAGTGATTACCTAAGTGTCTACTTTTGTACCTGCCTACCTGCCGACCCGTTTACTATCTAGTTGTCTACCAGGGAATCGGCCTACCTATCTACTTTTCTACTGTTATATGTGTCTACCATTCTACTTGCTTACATGTCTACCTGGCAAGCTGTCTACCTATCTAACCTGTCGTCTGTGTACCAATAATTCTACAAGTATATGAATCAATAATAATGGGTTTATAATTATTTCAGACCACCAAATGTCAACGTTTAAGTTTTTCACTGTATCTTTGACACCGCTGAAGCTATTTTCGCAAATATGCAATACATTTTGCATTTGTCATTTGAATCTCTATTTTTTTTTCTATTTGCCCGTATCTCCACAAAACCTGTCCCTGTTTCTCTAAAAACTAAAGAACACGTCTCTCCAACATTTCCAAGGAATTTAACATTTTTTGAGTCATTTGAATTGGTTGATCTGTGCTGTCGAAATCGTGAAGAAAAAATTGTATTCACAAATACATACACACCACATACACCAATTTGTTGTAAAGGGGCGTGCATTAATCTAGTGAGGTTTTTAAGGGGAGGGGGAGTTTGACAAAAAACCGCAAAATATTACGTAGGAAAGGGACGGGTATAGTAAGATATCACGTGCATTTATTTTTTATTTGAATCTTCTGAAGAAGAAACCAAATATTTTTAAAAAAATGAAAAATTTTACCACTTTTTTCGTAACTAAAAATACACGTGAGTGGGGAAGGAGGGTTATTTTGAATATCACCACGTATCACCAAGGGGGAAGGGGGGGTCCAAAAATCTTTAAAAAGTCGATTACGTGATTAATGGACGTCCCCTAAGGCATACTAAAATGTTCAAAAAGCTTTGAATCGTAAAGGTATGCAAAAAATTGAATCTTCGATTTTTTGCTATTACTATAACTTATCTTAAGGAAACTCATAACTTATACACTAAATAATTAATACTCTTATAAATTATACACAAAATGATTATTGAAATACAATAAAAATTAAACGATACTATAAACTGAAACTGTATAAATAAAAGAATAATCTACTATTTAGAAATTTTAAACATGAAACCATGGGTGATTTTAATAAAACGTGAAATATAGCAAATTATTCAAACTCAAGCCTCATTATGTTCACTCTTAAAACACAATCATTACGCTAAAGTTTTACGATCAAATTTTATATAACATAACACAATTAAGTTCACAATCACAAAACTAAATAAATAAATTTCCAAACAACCCATAATATTTTATGAAAATGTTAACTAAACTTTTATGTATGCAAGTTTTACAATTATCAAATCCCTTTGTCAATAATTTAAGTGTTTTACCAAATTCCGGAGTTTGTACACTCAATAACGTATTCAAAACCAAAATGGTTTTATAATTTACGCAACTTAGTTTTGCAACTAGTTCAACTTCATAATATATTCCATACGTGATCCCATTTGCATACCAGGACAACTATTTATATAGTTTACAAATTTTAATCCTGGGATTCGATGTAGTAAATCTGGAGCAGAACTGGTTGGATTTCGTTCGCTGACAGCAAACAACGCAATTCTGCAATTAGCAATTAGCAGAACAAGATAACGCTTTGGATTATAAATTGAAACAATTGCTGTATTTACAGGAATCATTGTAATGTACGAATAATAAAACAAACGTTATTTCGACTTCTCTATATGTAACTTTTCAGCACGTGTGCGATAATTAAATTGTATTAGTACTGTATCAGGATATAGTTCAACTTTCAATTTGATGTACACGTGTTTAAACTTAGAACTTTTAATAGCATCGTGTATACATATGGCAAAAGGCGTTTCATTATCATGTTCATCAGCCTAAGAACTTCTAACAATGTTACTAACGTAGAATGAAAAACCAATCCAAAATTCAAAAAATTATTTCATTAAAAATGTTGTTCCTATGTATTGAATTGTTATGCTATGATATAAGCCATTGCATTGTTTAAATAGGATGTGCACACGTTTGCATTTGTGGCAAATCGCTAAAATTATAAAAAAAAATTAATTACATACATACAGCACAGAACTGCAGGCAAAATCCTACCACAAAAATTTTAAGGTTTGGACAAAAAAGTAACGGATTCAGCACACTGCAAATGTTGTTGTGTGAATCAAAACCCAAAAACATATTAAAAACCATGAGAAAGCGCAACATTATACACATAAGGGAGTGGTATTACATGAAGGATGTTTTTTAATACGGCGATCGTTTAAATTATCGCTCTTTCATCGTGTAAGAATAATGCTACGACATCAGGCGTGTAAAACCACATTCATACGGCGTGTAAAAGTTACGCCAAGTCGAGTTCTATGAAAAATGAAAATTAAATCTTACCCATATTGGGGAAATTATCGTTCACACGACGTCATCAAAAGATAAATAGAAGAACTGCCTTTAAAAGCATTGCAAAGCAAGAATTTATTGCAAAGTTTGATAATAATAAAATGAATAATATGCAAGAAAAATAAGATAAGTATCAAACGGATCAACCCCTATATCAAATCATGGTAATACTACCTATTATTGGAGCATTTTGCAGTAGTTAGGGGGCGTCCATTAGTCACGTGAGCGAGTTTTTAAGGATTTTTGGACCCCCCCCTCCCCCTTGGTGATACATGGTGATATTCAAAATTACCCCCCTCTCCCACCAAATACCACGTGTATTCTTAGTTACGTAATAAAACTAATTTTTTTATATTTTTTAAAGAAATTAGTAACAAAATAAATACACGTGATATCTTACGATAACCCTCACGCCCCCACGTAATAATTCGTGATTTTTTGTCAAACTCTCACGTGATTAATGGACGCCCCCTTAAGGTATATAGTTGATTGTGAATAAAGAAAGCATTCAAACATGATTCCTAACTTTATAAAAAAAAAATTTCTTGCTATATATACACAAATTCACTCGTTTGAAGCTATGACAATCAGTCCATATGTGGGGTAAAGTGAAACAGCCGGGGGGGGGGGGGCAAACAGATCAAACATCTTATTTTTAATTTTGAAGAAATTTTACGACATAATAGCTACATTTTTCAACATATGCAAAATATAAATTTCATAGGAAGTGATAACACCCATATATAATCTTGAATAGGTATTTCACCAGAAATAGTCATCAGCTGCAATATTTTCTTATTCAATTTATTTTTTGTGAAGTTGTTTTTTTTTAACCTTTACTTTTTTATTTACTATTTTTTATTGTTCATAGCTCACCAGAGTAAAAAGTTCAGTTGGTCATTTTTACCGCTCTCAGGTGTAAGCTTTTATAGATATTATTTAAAAAGAAACTTGAATCTAACTCAAAATTAACAATAAATCTTGATTAAAAACGAAAAAATGATTAAATAACGTAGGCCAACTTAAAAATTATATTAATGCCTCGTGAACTAAACCACAGTGTTCACAACCAAATAAATCTACAATGAAAGAAAATACTTTTGTTATGAATTTTCAGGCATTGCCGTTTGGCCGGCTATGCCCTCTACTTGCAAATATTTTTATTAAAAAATTTCTTACGTTACTTATTCTTGAGATGTCGATGATGGATCTTTTTACCTGAGGATATTTAAGCCTCGTGCAACCCTATATATTATATAAAAATGATAGATTTCATTTGCTTATATAAAAATATATTTGCTCTTCGTTTCAGTTCGATTTATATATATATATATATATATATGTGTGTGTGTGTGTGTATGAATATATATATACTGCAAACAGAAAAAAATATTTCAGCATATGAAATGACGGAATGTCAAAAATGGTTGAAAGATAACAAATACTTTCCTCAAGTTTGATTTGCTCTCTAAACTGATTTTATAGATATATTAAAAAAAAAAATCAGACATTAACAAAATATATTTTTATTTAAAAACTGTTGTAAATTAATAGAAACGAAACAAAATTACATTTAAAAAAATGTCATTTCTGAGATGAACTATCATTATTAATTAATACAGAAAACCAACTGCTTATATAAATTGTTATCGTGAGTGGTTAAAAATTAAATTGAATGGTCAAGAAAAGATTGAAAACATTCTCAAAAGTTGAATAAAATTTAAGCCACTTAATATTTAGTTCTATATATACCAAATAGTTAATTTATTTAATTTATATGCTAATTTATATAACATACTTTATAGGTGCACATACTCTGAGGAAACATTAGATTCTAACTTGAAAAAAGTTGCTGACACCTGTTCAAAAGTAAACTTTATGGTTTATTCTTATCGTCAAATATTTCTAACCATATTGTGGAGCGTTTTTTACGTAAATTTCCTCTGGCACTTTTACTGTATACTTTCAACAGTAAGTAGTTTATCACGTTCCCAAAGGTTTATAAAATGTCCCGAATTAAACTTTCCATAAACTTTGATAAAGTGAGACAAAGTTGCCTAACTACGAAACGTGCACAAGGCAAATTTAAAAGGAGTTTTGTAGTGTTTGTGTGAAAAGTTAAAAACTAAGCGCAATAAATCAAAGGGGTAGTTTGAGTTTCTTGAATTATTGGTTGCGCAGTTGAATTTTAGAATTATTTTAGGGAAAAGCACTTTTTGTCGATATTTTAAAATACAGAGTGTCCCAGAACTAAAATCGCAACGGAGTGGTAGTGGAGATCGTAAATATCATGAAAAAAAAAATAGAAAAAACTAGTGGTGCATGGCATCGTGCCTTAAGACAAATTGCTGGAATTCCCGTATTGAAAACTAAATAAATAAAGAAACTTAAAAAAATAGACTTTTGAGAAATTTTAAAATTTGAAAAAAAAAATTAATTACTGGAAAGTTAATTATTCGATGCAAATTGAAAAGTAGTGGTGTATGGCATCGTGCCTTAAGGTAAATTGTTGGAACTTCCCGAATATTAAATCTTTTCAAATATATTGTTATAAATACTGTAACAATGTCTAATATTTATAAAAATTATATAAACTAAATTACAAAGTTAAAATTATTTATTTAAACTATATAAGTGATCTTTGGAACTTAAACCAAAATTAAAATTAAAATCTGAATTTTAATGTCAAAACTGTTATTTTTTGCACATTTAGCTCGGTATCTTCAAAACGGCTGGACTTACCTTTGCCAAAAACTAATCAGCACATCTTCTAATCAATGGGAATTGAATGCTTCAATTCAATTCCATTTCATTCAAATCGGTTAAACCGTAAAACTGTATCCATACATAGATACACACACTCACATACACACACATCTGCAGTTTTTCTGAGGTATGTCAAAATGTTTAGAAACCTCCAAAACGTGAAAAAATGCAAAAAAAAATAATTTCGATTTTTGGGCGTCTACAATAACTTACCCTACGGGAAGTAGGGCCGTTAGAGCGGCAAAACTATGCCCGTTTTCGGTTATGGTAATTAATTTTTATTCTTTCTGTTCACTTAAACTTTGGAGTTGTAATGACACAACAACTCCAAGTTTTATAGAATTAAGACTATGTTTAACTATGATTTGAAAATTTACGAAATTAGTCGACTTTGAAAGGGTCTTGTTCACAAAAATGTACTGAAAAATGTTTGGCAAGTTTGCTCAGAAGTTTGTAGATTTCGGATTGTAAAATAGTAAAATACTTGATAGTTTCATAATAAAAAAAATCAGTAAAAGCTAAAAAAGAACAAGGTAGCTGCCAATGAATTTTGCTCAAAATTAGTTCAAATGTTTGTTGAACGAGCACGCTCATTTTGGAAGCCTTAAACCGAAGGTTTATTATCGATATATTGAAAAATAAGCTTATTTACTATATTATGAATAAAATTAAACAGGAAAAGCTTAAAAGTGTTATTCAAGCGTAGGTCCTAAAAAAAGCATCATTTGCTTCTGGCACAGCTTGACAACAGCAATTTAATTTACAATTTTTTGCTCTATTGATTGATTATTGATATATTGTTATTTTAAAGGCAAAATCTGGCTTGTTTTTGAGTTCATTCATACACTTCATGTTTGATATAATATACAAAAAAAGTTTGTTTTAGATAAATTTAGAATCGAACGCACGTGCAGTTATTCATTAATAATTAAATCGCAAATATATTAGTACAAATGTAACATGATATATAATGCATTACTTTTATAAACCACTGCATTTAATAATTAATTTCATATTCCGCGAAAATATTCCATTAAATCTATTCACAAAACCGCTTATTCTAAATAACAATAACAAAATAATCTATAGATTCATTAAAATAGCGAATTGTTTTCGAATATTAAATTCTATTGATGAAGCGTTCAACTAATCACATTTGAAGTAAATAAAGTATTGATAATTTATATACAATATTGTATCATATTTGATCATGATCATATTTTATAGAATAATTTTAATCTGATTGCAATAATTATTTTCATAGCATAAAATTGCCAATGAAAGAAAATTGAACTATCATATTTAACAGAAGAAATGCATGTACTGAATAAGTTAAACTTGAATATGTAACTTTACTAATAAATGTTTGAGTAATCGAGCAACTTTTACTAGCAATAGTTATTTCTAAAATAACTGTCTCACAGTACAATATACATAGAAAGTCATTTATTATTGTACCATTTTAAATATCTAATTACGTTTTGGTATCTCAAATAATGATTATATAATTTGATATTTCAACTAATGCGAAAAAAAATTTATTTTAACCATAAATATTGTCAACTTATTTTGTGATTTTTGCCAATATATTAAATTTTGAAAATGCCTTAACAACTAAGATTTTACACTAAAAATATTAAAATATTAACAAAAAATAAGTAGTTTTACACATATTTTTAAATATATTTATCAGTTGAGTATTTATAAAATTAAACTGTTGAAAAAATTAAGAGGAGGCGTAACATTTTTTTTTATTAGAGCAGGGGGCGCAGTGAAAAACAGGTTGGATTTCCTTTTTTAATATTTATAAAATTATTAACTACTCTAGGATAAGTATAGAAATCGGCGAAAAATCAATAATGTAAATTTTTATACATCTTTACTATTTAAAGTCTTCTGAACATTTTGGCATGCCTTACGATTAGAATAAATGGATGTATGTGTGTGTGCAAATACAAACTTTTGTCGACGATTTCGGGAACACGGATCAAACGACTTGAATAATTCAAAGAAACATTGCTTCGTGCAAAAACAATAAGTGCAAAAAATGGAAATTCAGTTTTTATACAGCATCCAATTTGAATGATTCCAAACATTGATTTATTTTTATTGACAAAATGAAAGTTTGAATAAATTTTTGGAAATGCAGGTCTAGCGGTTTCGAAGATTCAATCAAAAAGTAAAAAAAGCCATTTGGTAATCAAGATGATTAGGCATATGCATATCAAAATATATCAAAATTTTATGAAAAAAATTAATAAATATTCAGATTTTGTTTACATTTCTATTGGTTCTGTACTAATGATTATCCGATAGACTGCAAGACTAATTCCAGCATTCACTTCTTCAGAAAGTCAATAAATCCAACAAGTACTTTAAAATAATATTCACGGTTTTATAAGTCTCTATCAAGATATTAATGTGTGAAAAGGAACACCTTGTCATAATAATACCTAATTTGCACAAATTACAAGTTAAAAGGACACGGTCAATGCCATCAGAAGCAGCTGTGAAGTGTCTTCGAAGAATACAATGGTTGAAGTCTACTCATAATTATATAAAAATGTGTATATTATATCAAAGAACTGCCAGAGAAATTTTTCCAAGCAGTTTTTATCATAATAACAATAGAATACTTGCACGGAGCTCGGAATAAAGAAGTGTTATCATACAATATTCTTACCACGTAGGTCGTACACAGGTGACATTTTCAAAGCTTATGGCTTTTATGATCTTAAAGTTTGAGTTACCGAAGGCTTCGTAGAGAATATTTATAATTTAAAGCCTGCAGCAACATTAATAAAATAAGTTCTATATTCTATATTCAGACAAGCCGAGATTATAAGTTGCGGTAACTATAACGACATTAATTCTTATCAGGTCGTAAATTTTAAAGTGACTCCTGGATTAAAGCATGGAGTTAAAAATAGTTTGGTAAATGGGTCGAATCTATTCATTATCGTTTATAAATATACTCATTTACAAATTTTGTAAATATAAGTATATCACACTCTGAATTCCACTAACGTTAAAAAAAAGTTAAACTATAAAATATAATTAGTGTTAATTAAAATTTCATTTTATTACATGTGCCTAAAACCGTAATTAACTTCTCGTAGTTTAAGTTATTGTAATCGTCCAAAAATCAAAATTGAATTTTTTTGGAATATTCATGTTTTGAAGGTTTCTGAACGTTTTGGCATACTTTAGAAAAAATGGATGTGTGTGCGTGTATGTTTTATTTGTCGTCCACGTGTTTGAGCTCGCGGATCAACCGATTTGAATGATCCAAAAATTTTCGATTCCTATTGATAGGGAGATGTGCTCAATAGCTTTTGGCAAAGGCAGGCCCTGCCGTTTTGGAGATACGGAGCGGAAAGTGCAGCAAATAGAAATCGTGCTTTTAGAGAGCGGAGCATCCGATCTGAATGATCTAATAAACATTCAATTAGTAATGATGTGGAGAAGTGGTGATTAGATTTTGGCAGAGGCAGGTCTAGCGTTTCGGAAATACTGCGCTAAATATGCAAAAAATGGAGGTTTTTGAAAGAACTCAGCATCCGATTTGAATGATTCAAAAAACTTTCTGCTTGTGTTAACGAAACAATTTTTATTTCAATTTATTTGTTTTTTTATCAAAAATTTTAATTTTAATTTTGAGTAAAGTTTTAAAGCTTATATTACTTTAAATGAATATTTCTGACTTTGTTATTCAGTTTTATATAATTATTATAAATATTAGAAAATGTTACAGTATTTATAATAATCTATTTGAAAACATTTAATATTCCTCGAACATTTCGTTATGGTACGGGAAGTACCAGCAATTTGTCTTAAGGCACGATGCCATATACCACTAGTTTGTTTTAATATTAATTTTTTGGAAATTGAGATAAAAAATACACGTGAACCATCATGTGATTAATGGACGCCCTCTTAGGTAAAATGCCACTTACAACTTTTTATTTTCCACTGACATAGGCTCAAGATAGATATTCAAAATAGCTTGAAAGATTTTCAAACATAGCATATAACACCCCTACCTTTAATTTACGTAATGATTCTTGGGGTCCAAGAAAAACGGTTTTTTCAGATCTAAGAGTAAGAGTTCAAAAGATCATGAGTACCTTGAAGTTTCTTTAAAGTTAAAGAAAACTCATTGGATCTGTTTGCCCTCTAGATGTACTATTTCACACTCCCTATGGGGTAAAAAGAACCAGGTGACAATTTTCTAAAAAATAGCAGAAAAACAGTTTTACAATCATGAACAAGCTAGGCATTTTACTGAACATAGTTGTTTGTTTGATATAAATTATTGGTTTTGAAGTAGGTGGTTTGGTTTTCACAATATAACTGTGAAAAGTCAAATTAGACTTTTATGCCCCAACCTACACTACTTCACGATTATACGACTTTAATAATAATGTTATATTAATATGTTGTACTGTTGCACTGAAGCAACAATCAAAAATACTGTATGATAAAACAATAACATGCTTCTAAAACTAATCATTTTGGTTAACAAATCACAAAATTATCATTTGTCCTCTACATTATAAGTAATTCATTTGGCATAAGCGCGTGTATGAAAAATACTTTTTCAAAGTTTTTCTAATATCTGATCAAATGCAAACATCAATTTTATTTTCGATGGAACGAATGAGCTTTTCCGAAAAGCGATAAATGAACGTTGGCTACGGCGATCGACAGGGTCATAATGCATTTCATGCGCGTTTGGACTGCCAGTTTTTTATATTCGGCACGGAAATTAAATAACAGTTGAAACGGAAGCGTTATCAGTATCAACGGCTGACAGAAAATCGTTAATGAAAAACGATGTAATAATAAATGACATAGGTATTCTCCAATTGAAACCCTATTATTAATTGAGTTAATAAAGCATAATACGACGTATATGTATCTAACTGAACACATTTAATGTAGAACTAAAAGATAATATGGATATAAACAGTAATGAACACATTTTGACTTTCAGCACTATAAAGTTTGTTAAAATAATTTTTATTTATTTATTAGATGTATAATGGAGAAATATGTGCGCCCAGGTATTATTATAATAAGTATTATATGGAAATACTTGATCGAAAACATTTAATGCAATGTTTTAATTTTAAAATTTCTTATTATTATCCTTTCGATATTATGAATAAGCTCGACAAGGCCTGATATAATATCTATTATTATTGATCACGGCTTGCTTATGAATAAATAGAATAAAACAAAATAAATTTAAAATCCCTGAATTTGTAAAAAAATTAAATAAAATCAGTTCCCATTCATTATTTAACATTTTGAAAATTTTTCAATTTTTTCAAAATCATAGTTAAGAATTTTATTAAAAGCACTGATATTTTTATAAACTTACTTATTAATTTTTATAATTAAACCGCTTCCCGTAGGACTCTAATTTTAAAGGTGTTCGGTTTGACAATCAACTCTACAACCATGCCAAGTTTCATCAAAATCCCAGAAGAGTAAACCTGATGGTTAACTTGTTAGAAAACTGAAATAAAAAAGAATGTTTTTGAAATTTTTGAAATTTCTTCAAAGTTTGATACCCTTTCATATTGGTTGATCTATACTGTCAAAAATATCTGATTTGATAATTTTTTTATTAGGTCAATAAAAGTGAAACGTTTTTTTGGATCATTCAAAACGGATGCTTCGTGCTTCTGAAAATGTGGACGAAAAATTTTATTCATGCATACATACATACACACACATCTATTTTAGCAAAGGTATGCCAAAATGTTCAGAAACCTTTGAAACGTAAAGATTTGCAAAAAATTTCAATTTAGATTTCTGGAGGCTTACTAGAACTTACCCTACAGTAAGCTAAAAATAATTTTATTATGTTTTTTTTCATTAACTTAATTTTTAACTCACAATTAGTAACAAAAAACTATATTTGTAGAATATAAATGAATTCTAAAATTGTGACAAAAAGCTTTTTGGAATATCACTTAAATATAAATTTATGAAAATCTTTAAATTAATGTGTGAATATTATATGTTACTAAGAAATCATAACATTTAAATCTTTCTAACATGAAACCATAATTATCGAATTAAATTTAAAAACTGTAACAAAAGCATATTAAAAATATTGCTTGAACATGAAATTATGATTATCTTCAGTTGATTTTTTTGTGAATATTGTCTACTATTAAAACAAGTTTTCGATCATTTTTATTTGCCTGACGAATGACGAATTAAGTTGATGAGTTTTCTATTTGCAACAAATATATAAACAAATATTTTTGAATCTAAATGTTTTTTTATTTGGCTGTTCTAAAATAATTACAATGGAAATGAAACGAGTAATTGGTAAGCTTCACATTTGAACTGATTGTGAGTAAAATGTACTGGCAAAAATCATTTCATATTTAGGTTTTTATTTTTTATTCAAAATTTTTAAAAATAAAATTTTACCATTTACCATTATTTTACCATTTTACAATCCTGATTAAATGTGTCAACTTTTGATAAAACTTATCAACAGACTTTAGTACATTTAATCTAAAGAGGGCTTCTCAAATCGAACGACCTTAAAAATTGTAATTCATGGTTTCACAAAGTCTTTCTTGAAATCTTGTTTTGTAGCATGGTCCTAGAAATGTTATTCACGGTTGCGGTTTCAAAGTTCAAATGAACAAAATTAATGAAAGTTACCCACAATAACCAGAAAATTGTCATAATTTTACCAAAGCTCTGGGTTGCACTTAAAAGCTCAATTTCAAAGTAACTTGAGATTTTTTTTAAATTTTGTGCAGGATAGTTAGTGTCAATCAAAACTATCACACCGTTTCGGCTTAACGTGAAGGTCTGGGACACCATGTATACTCTTCGTGCCTTTTTTGGCAAACTGATTCATTTATGTAATTTATGGCTGTTAGATATTGAGAAGTTTCTGCTAGAAACGTTCTGAGAACAATCATTTGTGAAATGAAAAAAAAAAAATGAAATGTTCTATTTATTTTTGCTTAAACACTTTTATGTAATCTGAGTAAGAGTTATAATAAAATATATTCTTTATAATTATATTTAAAATTAAATATGAATTAATAATAAATATAATACATAAATTAAATATTTTTGTAGTTAAAATTAAATTTAAGATATCTTTCATTCGTAGTTAATCAGTCATGATTTTGAAACAGAATATGAAATGAACATTTACCTTTTCTAAAACGCACATATATGCAATTTTATCATTCCCTCGAACTCTTGCCAAAGAACATTCTCATGCTCTTCTAAACAGTTAATTTACCCGAGTATTTACTTTGCAACAAATAGTCGTCACATTCGGTGGATCAACAAAACCGGGATAGGAGTATTTGCGTACGTGGTTAATGAGATCTTGAAATTCAGTAATTAAGTTGAGAACACCGCCTGTACATTTCAACTTAAATAAAATAGCTTTGCATACATCTCTACCACAAATACTAGCAATGATAAAATTTATGTACTTACCAGAGATATATATTTGAAGTACTAAATAATATACTTAATGAGAAAAGCTTTGGAAACGCTGTGAAAACAGATTCGAGGAAGATTGGCAAAGAGTTACTCTAATAAATAATAAAGATATGAAATTTTTATAATAGCATTGTTAAAACTTTATTGAATATTTACCATTCTTTATGATGTGTCTATAGTGAAAATTCCAATACAGAATTTATCGTTTATTTTTGCGTATGCGAGATTGATTTCATTTTTATATGCAAATTTAACGACTCGATTACTAAAACCGACGTGAATGGTATACATTTATTGAAAAATATATTAAGTTATTCAGCAAATCGTAAAAACGACCATGAAATATAGTGTTTATTTAATAACTGCAGGTTTGACTGAGAGTTCATAGTCTCAATATAGCCACGCTTGACTTGCTATAGTTTCAATTTAAATGTTGGAAAAATAAATGTATAATTTTGTAGATAATGTACATTTTAAATGTTATCAAAGGATTTTATCATGTCATTTTATTCTTGTTAGTTAGATATAAATTTTATTAACTCGGTATTTAAATATTACTGTAATTTTACATATAAAATTGTACACTTAAATTAATATAGTTAAGGACTGAAATATCATATTTGGTCTGAATTTTTCACTATTTATGCTACTGGTCTGTTACTTAAGGGTTGTTTGTAGATTTTTTTTATTTGGTAAAAATATTTATTTCAACAATATAGGGTAGGGCTGGGCACAAAGGTCCAATTTGACTTTCTCTAATTATACTATCTAAACAAAATCACAATGCATAAGTATCACACAAACAACTATTGAACTATGTTCAGCAAAATTCCCAGTTAATTACTAATTATATAAACATATTTTTTTTGCTGTTTTTTCTGAAATTTGTCACCTGTTCTTTTTTACCTCATAGGCTTGGTAACAGCTATCGGACAAACAGATACAATGTCATAGTATTAATTTTAAAGCAATTTTACGAAATAGCTTAACAATTTTTACCAAAGCATATGCACATTTTCACAAAGATCACAAGATCTTATGTAACATTGATCTTTGTCAGAAATATTCATCAACAGAGTTGAAATAACTATAAATTTAATTTATTTCTTGTAAAATTGCTTTCTCGGAATTAATTTTCTCTTTTATTCACTGCTTTTTATTGTGTGCTCTTTTCCAGGGTAAAGGTTCTGATGGTCTTTTTTACCCCACCCACATGTGAGCTGTTATAAAGGTTGAATAAAAACATCTGTTGAATCTAACTTAAAATTAATAATAAATAATCTTAATAATAATAATTAATAATAAATAATAACGTATACTTAAAAATGATGTCAAGGTCTCGTAATCTAAACAATAATGCTCACAACCAAAAAATAAGAACTAAAGATAATACTTTTGTTATAGATTTTGAACATGATCGTTTATCTCCAGAAAGCGACGTTGTAAGAATTAAGGCTTTTACTCTACTTTCAAATATTGTGGTTAAAAAGATATACTGGTAACATACCCTTTTGCCCGCTCTACCCTATTGAATAACAGACATCTTGAAATTTCCTTCAATTTTTTGTGCAAAGCGCCAAAGTGAGTTCATTGGCCAAAAAGGCAAGAGATATAATATAATTACATTTGTAGCAAAGTTCTTTATAATTCAGAGATAAGGGCTCCAAATAAGCTCAAAAAATATTAAACAATTTAGATCTATATTGAAATAATAAAGGAAGATAGTTGATCATCGGCAAAGTGAACAAAGAAAAAGTATTGCAGAGTATAAAATAAGAAATATTACTGTAAAACTAAGACAATAAAATTTAAAGTCAACTAAAAGTTTGTATGTAGAACTCCAGTACTGTTAATGGAAGTCTAATAATAAGCATAATAGCTTATAGAAATTTATTTTCTGATTGCTATTTAATTTTTGTAAAAAAAAGTTTGTTTTCAAAAAATAATACTTTTGGCTCTATAACATTAAGATTTGAAGAATTCTTACCCTTTCATTTACTTAAGAAAACTTAATTCTTAGAAGATTCTGTACGAGAATTTGAAATGCAATAATCTAAAAAAAAGTATTTAAAATCATTTATTTATTATAGTTTAATAAAAATGAGAACTAATAGTTTACTCACGTTATGAATCCCTCTCCAATCAAAACATTAATTACTGGTCTCATATCTAAATACCAAAAATATTTTACCTTTGATCTCCATCAACTAAATTTACCCATGAGACGCTTCTTGATCTCTTCACGAGATCCGGTCTCTAAATTACCTTAATTCATAGTGACTTTATAGGTATGTCTGACATAATTACGATAATAATTCAAGTTCAAAGGAATCCCTTCCTTAATTCCACCATGGATATGCTGTAATTCTAATACAAACATAGCTACACCTGCGAAACTAACGTAATCAACAATCCTGATGAGTAAGAGGAGTATCTCATCTCCCTCGGGCCGTGTATGATAGCCCTTGTTAATCCTAATGGATATGTCGCCAGTGCCCGGCAGATATTATTTCAGGGATCACTTTAGTTTGAAATTGAATAAATTGGAATATCGAAGATAAACTTGTCTAATTCGAACTTCTGAACTTAAAATAATACTATCGAACGTATAAATGAAGCGCAATATTGCCTTTATCGGTTTTGGAAGCATCTACCCAGAACACTGTGGTCATTATACTTGTTTATCTATGACTGTAATTAAATATTTCATGATTTTTGAGAATAATTTCTAATCATCCGATTGAAATAATTCAAAAATCTTATTAATTGTATTAGTGTGAATAATTGATTAATGTAAATTAAATATACACTCTTCTTGCGTCTTTTTGACTAACTGATTTATCAGATCATTTATTGATGACGACTTCCAATTAATTCGTCTTTGAAATCGAAATTATTTTTTTTTTATTAATTTTGCTTGGTTTGTTGGCAAGAATTGATTAGTGTTTCGGAAAGGTAGGGTCTAATGATCTCAAAATTTTAAAAAAAGTTAAATATCCTCAAAAAAAAAAAATGCAAAATATTCTAAAAAAATTAAATTACGGTACGGGAAAGTCCAGCAAATTGCCTTAAGGCACAATGTACCACTAGTAAAATTTAGCATCTACCCACTTACATCTGTATACATATAGTTTTTTCATAAATTTACACTAAATATCAGAAAATTTATATATTAAAAGAGCGGTTTTTTGAATATAGAATTTACGTTTTCCATAATTATCTCGTTGAATTGGTATCTTATTTTATAGTTAAATATTATTAATTATGATATAGTATTTCATTTTAAGGTTTAAATATTTTATTAAGTTATTGTAATCGTCCGAAAATCGAAATTGAAAATTTTTGCATTTCTTTACGTTTTGAAGGTTTCTGAACATTTTGGCATACCTCAGAAAAAATGAATGCGTGTGTGTGTATGTATGGATGGATACAATTTTTGAACGGATTTATGATGGATACGATTTGAACGGTTCAAAAACATTCAATTCCTACTGATACGAAGATGTGCTGATTAGTTTTGGCAACGGCAGGTCCAGCCGTTTCGGAGATACGGAGCAAAGAGTGCAGAAAATAAAAATCGAGTTTCTGAGAGATAGGAGCATCCGATTTGAATGACGGGGAGAAGTGGTGATTAGTTTTTAGCAAAGGCAGGTTCAACGGTTTTGGAGATACAGAGTTAAATGTGCAAAATATTGCAGTTTTTGAGAGAACTGAGCATCCGATTTTAAAAACGTGCAAAGAACTTTCTGCTTGTTTTAACAAAATAATTGCTTTTGTAAATAAAAAATGGTTTCAATTTTTTTTTATCATTTTTTTTCAATTTTTTTTTTGTATATCAAAAATAATTCAGATTTCAATTCTAATTTTGACTTATGTTCTAATATACTTTAAACAAATATTTTCAACTTTGCAATTCAGTTTATATATTTCTTATAAATATTAGACAATGTTACAGCATTTATTTATAATAATCTATTTGAAAACATTTAATAATTCTCGAACATTTCGTTACGGTATGGGAAGTTCCAGCAATTTGCCTTAAGGCACGATGCCATACTCACCACTAGTTTATAATTATTTTTGATTATTAATTATAATTAAGCAGTATAAAAGCGTGAAATAATATATGTATGTACTTATTGCATTATTTAATGCTTATTAATAATTATTCTAAAAAATAAACAAATGTTCACTATTATTACTCTTAAATAAATTAATGTAATTTATGGTAAAATTAGATACTATAAAAATGTATTATTAGAATAGTACACCCGAAAATAATGTAAAACGTTATACTGCTTTTCCTATTTTCAATTTTAGTTTTATTATTCATTAAAAATAAGGTACAATATTTAGGTTACTTTAGTATTGTGAATTTAGTATAAAAATAATAAAAAAAAATAGGATCTCGTAGCTACTTTACAATTATTTGCGTTTCTCCAAGTACGTCTTACTTACAGTAATTGTAAATTGTTGCTTTATATATGAAAGTTGTGTCATGCAATTATCATTTCTATTAGTTTTGATGCTGCTTAGAACAATCTATTCAACTTTTTCTTTGAAGTTATGCATAATTAAGTATTAAGTATCAAATTTTGTGCATTTTGTATTTCTACAGAATATTTTGTATATGATAAATATTAAATTATTTCAATGAAGATAAACTTCCAAAAAGCAAACTATAAAATCCGATCGTCTTTTTAGAGATTTGTTTAATTTATTGCGCAACGGTCTACGGAAACATGAGCTCTTTAAATGCGACCAGAATGACATTCACAAATTAGTTTTTGTTGGGTCTGAGTAAAACTACGAGAAGAGTGCTACCCGAAATAAACTAAAGGGTTCAAGGACCGCAAAATGCTTCCGATAAAATATACTTGTCCGTTTTAGCGCAAGGAAATACAATTTGAAACACCAGAATGAAAATTCGCATTTTAGTTTGGACTCGCATTATCTATTAATTAATCTTTCTTAATTAATTATTTGTATTATATTCATAGCGCTTTGAGAATATATTTTATTATACTACGTGTAAGTGTAATTTTGCCTTTAAGCGAGTAGCATGAAATATCCGACATGAGTATAATCGACTTAATCAACAATAAGAATTTTTTTTTATTTGCATAGTTTTATTGGACAATAAGAAATGAGATCAGAATCATAGTTGAAATTTTCAGCTGTTTATTTTGGAAATAAAGTTTTCGCTAACACTGAAAACTAATCAATATCTACTATTTCCAATTGATATCTTTCAAACAGACCTTTCATATTTATGTAGGGTACCATCCTTTATATAGTAATATTGTATATATTACTATATATAGGATATACCAACATGTCAGAAACGTAAGTAAAGTTAGGAATTTTTTTTAACAACAATATTTGAAAGTAAGTAGAGGGAGCAAATGTATAAGCAGCCATCACCTTGGTTCTAACAATGCTATTATCAAGGTATATTTCGAAAAAAAGTTTTTTTTCGTTATTAGTCATTTTGTTTTTGAGCACTGTTTTTTAGTTTACGAGATAGCTTTTATGTGTGGGGGTAAACTGAACCTCATTATTTAGAAAAAACTGAAACTGAAGGTTTCATTATTTAGAAAAAACTATTTTGCAAGGATCCTTATTTATATAAACTATTCTCTGAGTAAAGTTTACTTATTCCACCAGTCATAATCATATCATGCACTTTACAAAAACCCTAATTTATATAAAATACGCGTCGTTTCTGGCATATCGATTAAAACTTTTTTAAAAAAGTCTCTTAATGACATTCTTCTAACTGGTTCCAAATTATAAAAAAAATTATTTTGTAATTAATTAAAATTTAGACAAATAAAAGTTGGAAGGGCCGATCGGGATTACCAAAGCATTCTTTGAAGAGATTCTCCTTCCAAAGAAATAAATTGTTATAGGTTTACAATTGTAACCTATGGAATGGTTAAGCACCATATCTAGCGATAAGGTGTTTGAATTAATTGGCATTTGAAAAATCCACATTTCGTTAGCACCTCTTGAGAAACCATAAACAATAAAAAAACAACAAAAAATGAAAATTCAGTTAAATAAAATCATTTTACAAAAAATAATTGTTATTCCAACTATGAACTAACTAAATTAAGCAAGAAAATATCACATTATAATATTACAAAAAAGGATTTTTGTTCTAAAACTAGTTGGGCGCATGGCATCGTGCCTTTAGGCAAATTGCTGGAGCTTTCCATACCGTAATTAAGCATTAGAGATATGAAAATAATAATTGTTTTGAATAATTTCAAATAGATTATTTATTATAAATACATACTGTAAACTTATAAGTCTTCTTTAAATTAGACGACGAGCGTATTCTACAGAACTTTGTGTATGTTTATAAGTAATTTGTTTTTTTTTACATAGCTTTTACGTGGGTGGGGGTAAGCTGAGCCTTAACCCTTTCAAAAGCATAAACAATAAAAGAACAATAAATAAAAATTAAAATTCAGTTAAAGTAAGCCATATTACAAGAAATAATAGTTATTCCAACTCTGCTGATGAATCTTTCTGACCTAAAATATGAGACCAAAGATAAATAAAGCGTTAAAATTATGCCCATGAAATTTATATTTTGCATTAGTTGAATATTATTCGCAAATTTCCTTTAAAATTAAAGATTGAACAAGACATTGGATCTATTTGCCCCGGTTATAAGATAAAAATATGACAAACTTTAGAAAAATACATAGCCATACAAACAAGGTATACATACACATACACGAATTTTTCAAAATGACTTGAAACTAAATATCTAGACCAAACTGATCAATCACCTGTCGACTTAAAACTCCAAATTCTCAGATTGGACTCTTACTCAAAGCCAATAATGTACCAGAGACTTCAAAACATCATAGATTGAGCAAATCCTGAACCAAATAAATAAATGATCTTTTCTATTTTTAAATCAATCTAACCATACTACTCTAATCAATCATCTGTCTACCTAAAAAAACTCCAAATGCTCAATTTCGTTTACTCGAAGTTACCAATTCTTTAAGATAACATACCAGAGAATCCAAAATGTCGTAGTCAAACAAAAGTTTCAACCAATTAACCATAAAATTTAACAAATCCTAAACTTCTAAACTTCTTCCTCGAAAAGTTAAAATGAAAGTTGTTTCTATTTTAAATTTTTCACTATACCGAAATTCAAGCATAAAATTTTGATATCTTTGAATATTAAGTCTAGAATAGGCAAAGAATAAATTGCATATGTTTTTTTAATTATCAGTATTAATTGATAATATTGTTATTTCAAAATACAATTTTTGAACGAAGTCGTAAGAGACTACTTTATATAGGTTATGACTGTGAGACAAAACTAGTGGTGTGTATGGCATCGTGCAAGGCAAATTGCTGGAACTTCCCGTCCCGTAACAAAATGTTCGAGGAATATTAAATATTTTCAAATAGATTATTATAAATGAATAATGTAACATTGTCTAATATTTATAAGAATTATGTAAACTGAACTGCAAAGTTGAAAATATTTGTTTAAAGAATATTAGAACTTAAGTCAGAATTACAATTAAAATTTGATTTATTTTCGATACACAAAAAAAATATTTTTTGAAAAAAAAAAATTGAAAAAAATTGAAACAATTTTTTTTTCAAAAGCAATTATTTTGTTAGAACAAGAAGAAAGTTCTTTGAATCATTCAAATCGGACGCTTAGTTCTCTCAAAAACTGCCATTTTTTGCACATTTAGCTCTGTATCTCCGAAATCGCTGAACCTGCCTGGAAATCTAATCACCACTTCTTCCCGTCATTACAAAATGAATGTTTTTTGGACCATTCAAATCCGTTGCTCCGATCTCTCAAAAACTCGATTTTCATTTTCTGCATTCTTTGATCCGTATCTCCAAAACGGCTGGACCTGCCTTTGCCAAAAACTGATCAGCACATCTCCCTATCAATAGGAGTCGAATGTTTTTTGAACCATTCAAATCGGTTGATCCGTGCGCCCGAAAACGTGACTGGAAATTTGTATCCATACATACATACATACACGCACATACACACACACACATCCAATCTTTCTGAGGTATGCCAAAATGTTCAGAAACCTTCAAAACGTCGAGAAATGTAAAAATTTTCAATTTCGATTTTCGGCCCATTACAATAACTTACCCTACGGGAAGTTAAAAATTTTCAATTTGGACGATTACAATAACTTACCCTACGGGAAGTTAATAAACTACTTTCAATTGATAAAATATATATTAGTAAATTACTGTGATATCAAAAATATCCTAAAAGTACTTGAAACTCTTTTATATAAAATATGATTAATACTCCTTTTTTCCGAGTCAGATGTTCCCCATAATTCCTCACAACACAAAATTAGAATACATTTCAGAAATCCCAAAAGCATCGCACGAGCATGTGTTCCGCATAATATACGATGTTTCATACTTTTTTACAATAAGCGATTCATTATCTTTTATTCAGCAATAACCTTATATTTTTAAGCCTCATTTATTTTGCGCATAAAACAATGTGACATAATGGACATCGTTTGTTACTTTCGTAACAGAACATGTGTGGAGAAAAGATGCGAAGAGACGGAGGGAAAACGAGAAACGGCTAATATATAAATGAAACAGAGAAACAGACAACAAACGGTGGTTTTGTGTGTGGGACAACTGATGGTGCATTTATTAACACCAGAAAATTAGACGGAAAGCTAGTTTGAACAGAGTAGATTTCAATTTTTACCACTAAATGTGTAGAGGCTTTACTCTAAATTAAGCAAGAAAATGCTACAAAAAGCAAAGTACAAAAATCCAATTTTTGTTCTAAAAAAGAAAACTAGTGGTGCATGGCATCGTGCCTTGAAGCAAATTGTTGCAACTTCCTTTACCGAAAACTAAATTATTGAAAAAAACTTTGCAAAACTTTGAAAAAACTATAATTGTGAGAAATTTTGAAATTAAAAAAAAATGACTTTTTTGAACAATTTGATTTTTTTTATAACTTATACTATAACTATATTTTATTTTTTAATATTGAACATTTTTTTAAGCATTCTGATTTGGAGCCGAAATATCAAAGCGCGTAAGCGCCGCCCAAATGGCATTATTGTATACTTTTTTACTAGATCTCCGAAACCGCTAGACCTGCCTTCATGAAAATTTGATCAGTTCTTCATCTTATTAATACAAGCAAAATGTTTTTTGAATTATTCAAATCGAACACTCCGTTCTCTTAAAAACTGAGTTACCGTTTTTGGCACTTTTTGCCCCATATTCGTCAAAACTAATCAGCACGTCTCCTTATCAAAACGAATTGAATGTTTTTTGAATACACGCACATACACACACACATACATCCATTTTTTCTAAGGTATGTCAAAATGTTTAGAAGGTTTTGAAATATATAAAAAATTTCATTTTCGATTTTTTTGCGATTACTATAACTTGCCCTACGGGAAGTTAAAAAAAAAATATAAATTTGTTAAAATTCATAGATAGCGTACTGCAAAAATCAATATATAACAATATACGGTACTTCCCGTATCGTATAGAAATTTCGAGGAATATAAAATGTTTCAAAAAATGTTCGAGGAATATAAAATGTATTCAAATAGATTATTAATAGAATACTGTAACATTGTCTAATATTTATAAGAATTATATAAACTGAATTGCAAAGTTAAGTTATTTATTTCAAGAATTTAAGTGAGCTTGAGAACTTCAGCAAGAATTAGAATTAAAATCTGAATTATTTTCGATAAGCAAAAACATTTTTTTTAAAAAAAAAAAAATAAATATTTTTTTTCTCTAAAAGCAATTGTTCCGTTAACACAAGCAGAAAGTTTTTTGAATCATTCAAATCGGATGCTTTAGTCTCTCGAATACTGCCATTTTTTGTACATTTAGCCCCAATCTCTAGAATGTATGGACCTGCTTTTGCTAATAACTAATCACCACTTCTCTCCATCATTACGAATCGAATGTTTTTAGATCATTCAGATCGGATGCTTCGTTCTCTAAAATCTCGATTTCTATTTTCTGCACTCATTGCTCCGTATTTCCGAAACGGCTGGACTTGCCTTTGCCAAAAACTAATCAGCATATCTCCATATCAATAGGAATCGAATGTTTTTTAAACCATTCAATACCGTGCGCCCGAAAACGCGGACTAAAAATTGTATCCATACATACATACACACATGCGCGCATCCATTTATTCTGAGGTATGCCAAAATGTTCAGAAACCGTCAAAAAAAATTTTTATAATTATTTTTGAACAGCAATCAGAACCCAATAGTCCTATAAGCTGTTGTGCTGATTTGACTTAATACTAGTCTGTTTAATAGATGGCAACCCAATCAGTTGTTACATCTCTATATGATATATTATTACAATTTCTGTAATAGGGCGAGTATTTTTATTGATGCAGCAATGCCGGGTGAGGGCTATTTTCACTTGGAAACTTATTACTATCTATATTTCCAAGTAAAAATCGTTGCCACTGCTGCCTGACAACAGGCTGCTTGAAGTGGGTATCGAACCTGGAACCTATGAAACAAGGCCCTTCGCTCTTAACCGCTTACCTACGGGCTAGCCCAACCTTCAAAATGTGCAGAAATGTAAAAATTTTCAATTGCGATTTTTGGACGATTACAATAGCTTACCCTACGGGAAGTTAAAAAAAACAAATGTTAGCATTCATATAAAAGAGCTTGCATAAAATGCTGTTTTCCATAAAAAAATATTGCTCTGACTTTGGAAATAATGGTACACATTGGCCATTTGTTAAAACTATTTTATAAACATTTAGTGAAAGTGAATGTCACATGGTCTGTACTTTAATGCTGTTTTAAACAAAAAATGTATCAGGAAGACAGCAAAAATAAAATTATGACAGGAAAATAAAAGAATTATCATGATTATTATTATTATCACCATTATGTAAAAATGATGATTTAAAACCATTATTAACAATATCATTCGAAATTTTATTGTTGTTTCAGAGTATTTTTTCCTGTTTAGAAATTTTTGTATATGTTTATGTTTATGTTTTGTATATATATATATATATATATATATATATATATATATTTGGATTATTTTTCTACTGGCGCTCTTCCTATTTGAGTTGCAGAGACTGTCCATCCTTGTAATTTGCATCGCAAAACTGGTCCAACATCTGCACATTATATTAAATGTGGACTTATGTCCTGAATGAAGAAAAGCACGAACTCATTTATGTTTCAAAAAAACATATTTTTGTTTTTCTTCATTAGTGCCATGTTACGCCATATATTAATACAGCTTTATATTATAAAGTGATGTATAAATAGAGTCTCACGCAATGCCAACAAGTTTCTGAGTTTCAGCATAAATTCATATTAATGCTTTTCAATTTGAATAAAATCAACATATTTGCGATAACTGTTTTTTTTCTTCAAAAATACTTATAAAATGACGTATACATTTTTCAATTATCAAAGTAGAAAGTGATTGTCGCATTCAAGAAATATTTTCTCCAATTTCTATTTTATTAAATTTCAATTACTGAATGTCCTTCACAAAGACAGATTCTAATTTAAAAGAAATAATAAAGTGTGTGTTCACGACAGAAAAATATGAAATACAATAAAAAACACACACATAATAAATGAATTATATTAAATATCATAAACTGATGTCAATTAATTATTTTACTAAAATTTTAATTAGAAAATTGTAGCTCAATTATTTAAGTATTTATAGAGTTTTGATGATTACTTATATAATTATCATTATCAATATAATTTTGAATAAAAAAACATTTTTCAATTTGCTCAACATTTTAATTGTTTATTATCGTAATCGACCTTAATCTGTTACTTGAATATAATAGCTTATATATTAGGATACAAATGAGAAAAATATTATCGTCAATTTTTATATTTTAGTTATTGTCCATGCTTAAACAGTGTTGTCCTTCTCTCAAATTTAATAGAGTTTTTAAATAACTTAATATCGAATTCATAGAAATAAAATATATTTCCTAACATATATATTAGGATATTGTATTTAACCTTTCTTTTCAAAGAAACAGCTCCACCGATTTTCACATAACACAGATGAATGTTCATATTATTTGAAATTTATTGAAAGTGTTCAAAACTTTAAAAAGTGACAATACGGAGATTTTGAGAAAAGCGGCCGTTTTTCTCAAAAATTAGAAAGCATGATTTCATCCTAATATAGAAGCAAACAATTTTTGAATATAAAAAATCTAAAAATTGTGCAATTAGGTAACTATCAATTTGAGGAAACTAAATCTGAATGCATGTTATCAATTTGAGCTCAATAATTAGCTTTATTAAATGATATAAATTTTTGATAGCAAAATTTTATTCACGTTTATAAGTGCCAAAATTTTAAATTAGAATTTTTTAATTTTAAGAAATTTAGTTTTTAGTTAAAATCAGAAGTCAAATCCAATTGTAGTAAAGATTCCTAATTAAATATAATAATATAATAGATAAAAGCGGATATACAAAATCCTTAAAAACAAAAAGTAAATGTAGTACCGAGATTTCGTTAGGGTCGTATATGTCCATAAATGAATGTGCATAATATATTGTATAAGATAATTATATCTCCATCTTCGTTCTAGAAATTAAATTATTTTAGTATGTTTATATCCTATATATAATACATAATTTCAAAGTTTTATAATCAAGAAAACTTGAGATATTATCCCATCACCTTGTCTGATGCATGGCTGACGAGAGAATCTGGTTTATTTATATGCAACAGTTATGTAACTGCACATTATACATTTTATATACTTCAAGTTATGATAGGTTTTCGCAAGATTTTGATTAAATTGTAAATTATGAAATATTGCAAAATGTTACCTGCAGAATACTGCCAATTAATCCGAAGCTGTCAATTAAATGAAGTAGTAATAAAATTAGCTGTTTAATCATTTTTGCGTCAAAATCTGCATCTAAAATATGATATAAATCATTGAAATTAAATTAATAAACGTAACTACTTGAAAGTAGCATTATTTGAAAGAAAAGATTGTAGCCACAGTTTGAAAAGAATTGGAATCAAAAGTACTAAACTTTTTAGTCACATTAAAAATAATATTGTATGAAAAAAATATTAATGAAAATAATAATAATTAATAATATTAATTTATTTTCAATCTTAAAGTGTTACAAACTATTTACTTCGTTTAATTTTTATATTTAATAGTATATTCCACTAAAAGAAAGCTGGGTTAGCTATGTTAGCCGAAACGTATGGATTTGAAATAATTTTTTTTAATGATTTATACAATTTTTTATTAATTGTGATGCCCGATCTTTAAACTCAATCAACATATAAAACATATATTAACATATAAAAATGTTAAATTCATTTTCAGGAAAAGTATCAACTGAATTTGTTATTACAATACAATTTATAAGTTATTGTAGAATATGCAGAAAAAAATTGAAATATTACTTGAAACAAACAACGAAACTTGATTAAACAAATTCGGTTCAGCACTACTTTATTAATAATAATTGTAATATTAATAAAAATTGTTTTTCTAAGCAAATTTGGTGCTAAATCACCACCTCGGCAACAGCCATATAAATAAAAAACAAGAATAAAAGAATTGTTTATTTATAATAAAAAGTTTAATAATATAAATCTAAAGAGTGTGAATCAAAAGCGAATATCTATTTGTAAATTATCTATTAATTTATATGAGTACTATATGTTAAATCAAGGGTAAATTTGTGTACTCATTGCTTATTGTATGATTTTGCAAATTTCTAGATCAAATACATGAAACAAATCATTGATATAAATATGAAAATTTTATCTAAATAGCTAAAATCTGAATTCACATTGATTAAATCCATTATTTACATGTAATGAAAAGTTCATGCATTTTTAGACAAAATACCATTATGGGCTAATTCTGCGATGAAATAGACCAATGTTGTGGCAACGCAATGTTACGCTGCTTTTTCATATAAAATGGTACTAAAAACTGTCAAAATGCTACGTATTGCACAGCAAATACGTCAAGCGTTTTAAATATAAAACCTAACCTAGAAAACGCACAAACGTCAATCTTATCTTAACTGAATCATTCTGATGTGTCATAATAGCACAAGCGTGAAGTTAGATTTTATGTGGAAAACGTCTGATGGCAAATACATAGCATTTTTATATTTTTAATCGTAACAAAATCGAAAATGAAATTTTTTATATATCTTTACGATTCAAATGTTTCTGAATATTTTGGCATACCTTAGAAAAAATGGATGAATGTGTGTGTACGTGTGCGTGCGGATACAAATTTTCGTCGACGATTTCGGGAACACTGGTCAACCAATTTGAATAATTCATAAAACATTCGATTCGTATTGATAAGGAAACGTGCTGATTAGTTTTTGGCAAAGGCAGGTATAGCCGTTTCGAAGATACAGAGCAAAAGCTGCAAAAAATGGCAGGTTCTGAGAGACACAAATCGTACGATTTAAATGATTCAAAAGGCATTCGATTGGTATTGATGTGGAAACGTACTGATTGGTTTTTGGCATAGGCAGGTCCTGCCGTTTCGAAGATACAGATCAAAAAGTGCAAAAATTCCGATAAGATTTGATAGACATCCGCTTAAAAAAAATTAATACTTTTTATGTTTTTATTGTTGATACTGCATGAACTATTTGAAAATTGATGCATTTGAAATATAATATGTTCATTGTATCAATAAGCCCGCTTAATTAAATTTTGTTTATATATATTTCATTCAAACATATATAAACAACGTCGACTAATCTAATAACTTTTAACATATTTTATGATTTTGTTCTATAATATTTATTCAAAGACATTTGTTGACTGATTATTTTTATTCTTCAAATGTTTAATTACGGTACGGGAAGTTCCAGCAATTTGCCTTAAGACACGATGCCATGCGCTCAACTAGTTTAGTACAATTTTATGTAAAGAAACGAGCGTAACATAGCTTTGTCATAACATTGGTCTATTATACCACAATGTTTGGCAAATCCTCATATTCACTCTTGAATTTAAGCCAAGCAATTTATAATTTATTATGCCTTTTGAATTTATTGGTGCCCATGTAACATATGGGTCATTCTTTTACAAACCGGACACTTTTTAACCTTGACATTTTAGAATTGTCTGAAAATTTGTTTACAGATACTATTCATAAAATCATTTGACACGTATTTCAGGATTTTGCTGAAAAAAATTTTTTGACGTAAATATTTACGATTGAAATATGGATTTTTCGCTCAATTTCTATGAACATCATCTGCGGTAAATTAATTATCTCCGGATGTGCTGATCCGATCAGTATTATTTTTTTTTATTACACTCATATTGAAGTGAACTTTGTAATGATTGAAAAATTTTTTTTTGTTTTTGCAATTTTCTTAACAATAACAACCCTTAAATATTTACAAAGGTTTTACTCGGCCTTTACCCGAATTGAATCGATCCAAAAAAAAACATATATTTTCTTTTTTTCTCTGCAACAAAATTCTTTTTACAATTTGTTGGAGGTTTTGTTACATCGAAAGATATTAAATATTTTCAAGCGCGAGCCGCGCTTTTCACGTCGTGGACCTCAAAGACTTGTACTCATTTGTCACTTTCGAATGACAATCTTATTGTTTTTCGGTTGAAAAATATTTTATAATTTCGCTTCTGGTGAAAAATGAACATATAGTCGAAAAAAACATTAGGGGAGAGCGGAGCTTAAAAGTTCGTGGGTAAAAAGATCCACTGCCAATATCTCAAAAACAAGTAAAGTTAGAAATTTTTTAACAACAATATTTGAATGTAGAGGAATATTTAAGTTGGCTTCAACCCTTTCTGATATAATCTCTATTAAAGCTTACATGTGGGTGGGGTAAACAGAGTCAACCACACCTTCATACTGGCCTAGGTGTAAATAATAAGGAAATAGTAAATAAAAAATTAAATTAAGTTAGAAAGAAGCTATTTTACAATAGATATATTGATATATATAATTATATATAAATTAATAGTTAACTCTGCTGATAAATATTTCTGACAAAGCATCAGATCAAAGGTATATCTGGTATTTTCTTTATAAAAATATACGAATGAAATTTTTATGTTACATTGGCTATATAATTTAGCTATTATTACGTAAAATTCTATTAAAATTAAAAATAAGTCGATCCCTTTTTATCCAGGCTACGAAGTGAAGACGGAAAATGACGAATTTAAAAAAAGTGGCTGAAAAACATTTTTTTATTATTAGAAATATCTAACTGAATAATCCGTCTACATTCAAATATTGTTAAAAAAATTCTAACTTTACTTGTTTTTGAGATATTGGCAGTGGATCTTTTTACCCACGAACTTTTAAGCTCCGCTCTCCCCTAATGTTTTTTTCGACTATATGTTCATTTTTCACCAGAAGCGAAATTATAAAATATTTTTCAACCGAAAAACAATAAGATTGTCATTCGAAAGTGACAAATGAGTACAAGTCTTTGAGGTCCACGACGTGAAAAGCGCGGCTCGCGCTTGAAAATATTTAATATCTTTCGATGTAACAAAACCTCCAACAAATTGTAAAAAGAATTTTGTTGCAGAGAAAAAAAGAAAATATATGTTTTTTTTTGGATCGATTCAATTCGGGTAAAGGCCGAGTAAAACCTTTGTAAATATTTAAAGGTTGTTATTGTTAAGAAAATTGCAAAAACAAAAAAAAAATTTTCAATCATTACAAAGTTCACTTCAATATGAGTGTAATAAACAAAAATAATACTGATCGGATCAGCACATCCGGAGATAATTAATTTACCGCAGATGATGTTCATAGAAATTGAGCAAAAAATCCATATTTCAATCGTAAATATTTACGTCAAAAATTTTTTTTCAGCAAAATCCTGAAATACGTGTCAAATGATTTTATGAATAGTATCTGTAAACAAATTTTCAGACAATTCTAAAATGTCAAGGTTAAAAAGTGTCCGGTTTGTAAAAGAATGACCCATATAACGCGATATAAATGATAAGATTTCTGAGTTTCTTTTAGCGGTTTCTATACAACCCGATATTCGATTTGTATCATACAAATTCACATATCAAATGAACATACAAATTGTAAGTTGATTTAAGTAATACATGGTACATACTCATAGCGTTGTAGGAGGATTGACTGTATAGCAATAATTAATAAGTTAAATCGAGAACTTACCATTTTATTCTCCTATATGTTCGTTAAAATCACACACTCAAACACGCGCGGCGACGTCCATCAACTCGGACAAAAGGGCACTCGTCAAAATTAACACGACGACGACCGATGACCGACGACGGAGGAATGACATCCTTCCACTTCGAGCGCCGCCCGATAACTAAATTTGCATTATTTTTGACAATCAATCGCCTTCATCCAGGTATTGCCATATATGGTCAAAAATCTAATAAATGACGTCACCACAAAAAAGGCGCTATTTACAGATTGAATGTAAAATATTACACTTAAGAATAAATAAAATCTCCATACTTTGCGCATCGATTTTATTTAAAATTAATAAGCAGGGTGTAAGTGGCATTATACATTCATGGATAATAATGAAAATAAATATTTAAATGGCACACACGAGGAACAAATGATCATTTGCTTATTGTTAGTTGAAATAAGTTTTTTTTTATTTTCTTATTAATTACAATCTGTCTATATAGAAAGACATTGAGTAATATATTAAATTGACAAATAACATAAAATTTTAAAAGGAAAACCCAGTGGTTCACCTTTTATTAATGTACTAAATTATATCTTAATTAAATTTTGGTATTATAAAGAGTTGAAATAAGTAAAACATTGTTTTGTTAATTTTATGAATGCTTTTCTTCATTTTTTTAATATTTCTGCAGTAAGTGTTAATTAGATATAAATTTAATAATATTTTTATTATTAATTTTTCAATTTATCCATTATTTCTAGTGATTATTTTGAACATATTTTAATTTACATTTGTACATTTAATTTTTTTTCCATACTGTCATAATTTTGATGAATATTTTAAAATTTAAAAATATTTTCTATATTACTTTTTATATTATGTTTTGTAGTTTTCTCCACTGAAGGAGAGTTAAACCTGGACTCGCGATATAAAAAAGGCTTTATGATTTGTATGAGCTTATCTTTTTAGTGTCATATTTTTTAACAATTGTTATAGGCTAGGATTAGTTATTTCAGCCATTATCATCTGCTTAAGACACATGTTTGAAGTTTTTTTACCATGCATAAATGAAATAATTTGTTTATATGCATGCATATTACAGCTCATTTTCGACTTGATTTTGGCAAAGATCGGTACGGCCGTTTCTTGGTAAGGAAATGTTATTAAAAATATTTTACCTTTTAAATGATCTAAACAAACTTCATAAAATATTAGAAGCGAAAGTGGTTAAATTATAACAAATCTTTAAAGTTTGAAATTTTTTTTTTTTTTTTTGTTTATTTTTCATAGCAATCTATACAATGTACATTAGGCTAAAATTTTTGACAATTATGGAAAATGGCGTGAGAAGGATAACTACCCACTGATAGCTCCTTCTAATTACAATGTCTTAATTATTAATTATAAAATATTCTGTTAATACACATATTTATATATATATATATATATATATATATATATATATTCAATTAATATTATGTAGTATTTCATTGCAAGTTTGTTTCTTGAGTCGCCACTTTTACCTAGTTCAATATTAAATTCAATACAGAATATTTTAGCTATAAATTATTTATGAGTAAAAAATAATAATTAAAAACATGTAACCAAACAGTTTAGTATTGCATTAATAAATATTGAAATTGTTGAAAAATTAATTTATTGAAAAATAATTAAATTAGCTGAAAAGTAGTAAAATTAGTCAACTACAGAATGCAACATAGAAAGTGAACCAATATTTAAAACTAATCTGGTAATAAAATTTATTTCCAAAGAGTGTTTAACAATGTTATTGTCTGGTCGCAATGCAACGACGTTCAGGGTTGGCAAGAATAAGCAAAAAATATGTTTATATTCTTTATCATAATATATACAATTCACTATAATAAATATAAAATCTTTTATGAACTTGTCGAATGAAAATAAATAATGCCTAAAACAAAAACTAATTATCAAAATAAATTTAAAAAAATAAAAAAAAAATCGTTATATTTGAAATCAACATACGAATACATATATTATTTTTTGACAAATCGATTAAAAAAAGCAAATTCTATTGCTGATGAATTATGTTATGACAAGTCTATGACACGCTGTGCTTTTTATATAAAATGGTGCTAAAAACTATCAAAAAACTAAGTGGTTGCTGTATAAGGCAGCATATATTTCAACAATGTAAAATCGAACCGGTCATAAATTTCAAAATCAATTAAAGATAAATAACACAATGATTTTGAACTTATGACAAATTTTTAAGTGTCTAAATATTGTAATATAAAGATAAGATTAAAATTTATTAACCTTATTGTATTAATTACGATATAATCAACATTTTAACATTTCATACAATCAAACAATTAAAACGGAATCACGTATTAATTATTTAAAAGATAGCAAACATTTATTTATGTATACATACCTGTATTCTCGGAATCATTGATTACATTTATATGTTTGTTCACTTTTACCTGATTACGAAAGAGGCAAATAAACTTTATTGCGTCTTAAATCAACACATTATTGATTATAGCTAAGTTTTTTAATTAACTTGAAAATAACTATAAAATTAGTAAATATATAAATAACAAAAAAAAATCTTTTTAGTTTTTATATTGTGCACACAGTACGATATTAAACCCTTTACTTTTTTGTTATATATTACAAAGAACAACTTAATAATTGACCTTCCCAAAGTGATGATATATTTTACTTTAGGTTACTAAGGTAGTGGTTTGAGGACAAAATCTTAGTTACTTTGTAGAAATGTAAGTTATACCATTTAGAGCTTAGATTTTATGTGTGAAACGCTTGATCAAACAGAACATAACTTTTTGACAGTTTGCGAGTACTAACTCATATGATTATTCAGCATAAGAGACATAGCATTTCTACTTTGTGCTTAATCAGTTCCAAATGATACATGCGAGAAATCTTTATGACCCGATTCTGCCGCACAACAGATAAATGTTATGGCAAGGCTATGTTATGAAAAACTTTCTATTCAAATTTGTTCTGAATAAGCCATGTGGTTGCTGTACGGTCAGGCGTTTTTCTCAGGTGGTTAGAGAGAAAACCTAACTTAGAAACCGCATAAATGTCAAAGAAACGATCTTAGATAACAGGTTCTTTCTGACACAGCTTCATAACATACACGTTGAACGCCTGAATGCACAGCAAATTCAAAGAAGCTGCCCAAAGATAATATGGAGGAACCTTAGAACCAACACAACTTTATACGAACAGAATAGTAGAATCACTTATTGAAATGATTTTCTAACAATATAATTTTCATCAGATTAATTAACTTCCCGTAGGGTAAGTTATTGTAATGGGCCGAAAATCGGAATTGAAAATTTTAACATTTCTCGACGTTTTGAAGGTTTCTGAACGTTTTGGCATACCTCAGAAAAAATGGATGTGTGTGTGTGTGTGTGTGTGTGTGTGTGTGTGTGTGTGTATGTATGTATGGATACAAATTTTCGTCCACGTTTTCGGGCGTATGGATCAACCGATTTGAATGGTTTAAAAAACATTCGATTCCTATTAATAAGGAGAAGAGCTGATTAGTTTTTGGCAAAGACAGGTCCAGCAGTTACGGAGATAAAGAGCAAAGAGTGCAGAAAATAGAAATCGAGTTTTTGAGAGAACGGAGCATCCGATTTGAATGATCTAAAAAACATTCCATTAGTAATGATTGGGAGAAAGGGTTATTAGTTTTTCGCAAAGGCAGGCCCAGCCATTTCGGAGATACAGAGCTAAATGTACAAAAAATGGCAGTTTTTGAGAGAACTAAGCGTCCGATTCAATTGATTCAAAGAACTTTCTGCTTGTCTTAACAAAATAATTGATTTTGGAAAAAAAAATTTGTACCATTTTTTTTTTTTTTTTTTTTTAATTTTTTGTATGTCGAAAATAATTCAGATTTTATTTTTAATTCTGACTATAGTTCTAATATACTTTAAACAAATAATTTCAACTCTGCAATTCAGTTTATATAATTCTTATAAATATTAGACAATAATACAATATTTATAATAATCTTTTTGAAAACATTCAATATTCGTCGAACGTTTCGTTACGGTACGGGAAGTTCCAGCAATTTGCCTTAAGGCACGATGCCACCCACCCCACTAGTTTATATGTGTGTTTGAAAGTGTGTGTGTGTGCGAGTGAATGACATAAGCCATAAATTGCTCATAGAATTGTCATGCATTCTGATTGCTATTGAAAATAAAATAAAAAAAAAACATGATATTTTGACAGTATTCAATATGATTCAGTAGCATAATGTATGGAAGCTGGACGGTAGCATGGTCTTGCCATAACATTGGTATGTTATGAGGCAGAATTGGTCTCTTAAGTTAACTAATGCTGTTTTAACATTTTTACCACATAGAGGATATGTATGTTTTAGTACCTTAAATAATCGTTATAGACATTGCTGATAGTGACTATCAACTCTTTAATAGCCAATTTCAAGAAATCAATATAAGGAGCCAATTCTAACATAAAATAGAAATGTTATTTTAAGAGTCTCTATGTTAAATAATCTTATGTTGGAAGTTACAAACTGTCAAAAAGCTTTCAAGTTTGAAACCTAACCTCCAAAAGGCTTAAATGTCAAAATTCGATTTTACTCATGCATACGCGTGATGTTATACACTGGTGCATAGGCAATATTAGAATATGATATATTCATATGTGAAATTTGTGCCTTTTTTAGGTTAGGTTTTATAAGTTTGTTTTTTTATTTTGTTTTTATAAGATTTTTTATTACATTTAATATGAAAAAAATATATACAATCTATAAATTTACAACATGAATATTTCATTTTTTCATTTGAAGATAACAAAACTATTATTTAAACTATAATAAATTCACTTAATTATTACTTTAATCTAAATATTATTTATTATGTGGCAAAAATATCACAAAAACCACAAACAATATATTTAAGGACAATACAACACTAAGAAAAACATAAATGTGGTGGAATTTTTTTTGATAAATTAAAACTGAACTAGTGGGGTGGGTGGCATCGTGCCTTAAGGCAAATTGCTGGAACTTCCCGTACCGTAACGAAATGTTCGAAGGATACTGAATGTTTTCAAATAAATTATTATAAATATTGTAACATTGTCTAATATTTATAAGAATTATATAAACTGAATTGCAAAGTTGAAATTATTTGTTTAAAGTATATTAGAACTATAGTCAGAATTAAAAATAAAATCTGAATTATTTTCGATATACAAAAAATTAAAAAAAAAAAAAAATTTGAACAAAAATTTTTTTCCAAAAACAATTATTTTGTTAAGATAAGCAGAAAGTTCTTTGAATCATTCAAATCGGACGCTTAGTTCTCTCAAAAACTGCCATTTTTTACATATTTAGCTTCGTATCTTCGAAATGGCTGGGCCTGCCTTTTCCAAAAACTAATAAACACTTCTTCCAATCATTACTAATTGAATGTTTTTAGATCATTCAAATTGGATACTCCGTTCTCTCAAAAAGTCGAATTCTATTTTCTGCACTCTTTGCTCCGTATCCTCGAAACGGCTGGACCTGCCTTTGCCAAAAACTAATCAGCTCTTTTCTCTATCGATAGGAATCGAATGCTTTTTGAACCATTCAAATCGGTTGATCCGTTCGCCCGGAAACGTGACTGGAAATTTTTATCCATACATACATACACACACACACACATCCATTTTTTCTGAGGTATGCCAAAATGTTCAGAAACCTTCAAACCGTCGAGAAATGTAAAAATTTTCAATTCCGATTTTCGGCCCATTACAATAACTTACCCTACGGGAAGTTAAATATTTATTTTAACTAAAGAATTTTTATAAATCTAGGTTGCACATAGTTAGAATACCAGAACATATCTTTTGTCACAGAACCTATCACATTAATTGTTGTGTTATTATTAACTAAACATTTTGAAAAAAATAATTTTGAGGTTTTATTTATTAATTCCATAATTTCCGGAACTTGTATTGCCTCATGTAGTATTTTTTTGATATATAGTGTAGATTTACTGGATTTCTTGATCTTCCAAAAACTAGCCTTTAGATTTTATTTTGAATTTTTTGTAATTTATTTATATTATTCTTGCTTGCCATTCACGAAATTGGTGGAGCATATATCATAGTTGGTCTTATTAAAGATAGATATATTCTTCTCTTATTTGATTTTTCAGTGTGCTTTTGTTTTAGAAGTAGATACAAGGTGAGGTAAACAATTGTAAAAATGTAAAACACCGTAAGAAATTTCAAAATCAAAACAAAATCACGTCTGAGCAATTGAACAATAAATATTTATTATTCCCAAAGCGTAATTACTTTCACACAGGCCATATACCTCTTTTCTTAGAAATGTTGACCAGCCCTAATTCGTGCGATCCCATCTATAATTTTGTTACCCATCAGCGTGTACCTAAACTCATCGCAACGTGCTTAGTGGGGGAAAAATTCAGCCGAGTGCAACAGTCTTTGGCCGGCAAGCGGTGTGAGAACTTATGTTGTCGTTTATAGAATCGCTTAAGATAGTGTATAACATGTTGTGAAGGAATGATATGGAGTCTTTCCAAAAATATTGGATTTTTGGATCGACTATAATCGATACTTGATATCGACCTTTTGTGATTGTGGTGAATAAATTTGTTAAATAATTTCTAACTATTAATGTTGACCATAACATTACCAAATTTTGGTAAGAATAATGGATTCACTTAAATAGTTTGATTTAACTTGAGTTGATTCCTTTTCCCTTGTGTCTTAATTTTAGTGCAGTGTCATTTAGTGTTTTGTGCAAAAATGGATCAAATTATCAGGAATATGTTCCCCGAGCATCACCACGTGCACAGAAATGGCATCAAAGTCAAACATAACAATATGAAGAAAAAGTTATCAAAACAGTTCAGTTTCTGTGAGACCGGTAAAGTTAGACCGTTTTTAAAACGTAGAGTGTGTGGTGTTAAGGATATTATTGCAGAGCACGAAAATGTTGAAATTTCTGCGGCCTCTCCGAATTCGCGCCACAGCTGGCATTTGGACGACGAGGATGGCTCTTGCACCTGCCCAGGTACAGGGATGGATTCGGCGCAGATGAATCATGTCTGCGTATTTAAATATTGGTAAGGGTATAATAAATTAATACAATGACGATCGATTTGTAAATCGATGTGTCAATAAATATTCTATTATGCAAAAATGTTAATTTTATAACAAAAATTTTTATAAACATGAAATTGAATGCGCTGGATTTATTAGATGATCTATGGTACATGACAATCTAAAATAATGAACTATATTATATACATATTTCTATCGATATATGAAAATAATAATTGTTGTCGTCAGGGTATTATGAGTAGGCACTAATCCCGGTTTTACATGGATTTTGGAATTAATTTCTTTTTTAAATAAATATTTTTCTATTTAAACAAAATTTAGGCACTAAATGACTAAAGTATAATTTGCTTATATCTACAATAATATTTTCATTGTTTTATTCTCACAATATTATACTGACAAAATACAAAACTATAAAATGTATGACACAGTTACTAATTTTTAATACATTGTCTATGTCTATGACAGAAATATGCAGATAATCTGCAAATTCCCCGTTTTATGATCAAAACTAAATTTTTTGTGTGTATAATCTAGTTTGTTTAAAATACACCAAAAAGCGATTGTTTAGTCAATACAAGCAAAATGTTTCAAAAACTACCATTGTTTGCATATTTATTAGATATATTAATATATAATTAAAAAAGATTATTTTACAAAATATTTAAATTTTATATATAAATATATTACTTAATTGAACAATATAAATTACTAGAAAAAAAAGAATAATATTAATATAATAATTAATGAAGTATTTCATTATATATAAATATATATATAAAAAATTAATTTTATCGACAATAATTTATTGGTAATTAAATAGTTCATATATAATTAAATAACCGGAATAATTAATAATAATATAAATATTTTATTGGATATAATATATATATATATATATATATATATATATCCGTATTACCAAAACGACTGGGCCTGTCTTTGCCAAAAAATAATCAGCAAATCTCCCCATTAATATGAATTGTTTTTGGAATTACTCAAATCGGTTGATTTGTGCGCCCAAAATCGTGGACGAAAAATTGTATCTGTACATACATACACATCCATTTTCTCTAAGTTTGTCAAAATGTTCAGAATCCTTTGAAACGTAAAAATATGCTAAAAATTACATTTTTGGATTTTTGGACGGTTACAATAACTTACCCTACGGGAAAATAATTGGTACAGTTTGAAAAAACGGCTATATCTTTACAAACCAAAATTGAAATTTTGAATAAAAAATAGTAGATGTTGCAAATATTTATTCTATGAACAATAAATAAAACGAAAACCCAATTAGATTTATTTATTAGATTCGTTATGTATCATATTTAAAAAATGCAAAAAGGGCTTCTTTATGTCGTTATTTGGCGGTTGTGCGTTTTGTAGGTTAGGTTTTATATGTGAAACGCCTGATTCCACAGCAAATGCATAGCGTTTTATCATGATTTCTAATTCATCGGGGAATTTGCACCTTATTGCAAAAAACACGATAGTTACTCAAACGTTTATTATTTAGGTATTTATATATAATACTTTGTACACTTAATATATAATTGCTAAAACTACCACTCTGGTATAAAAATAATTTAGTAAACTCTTTTATAAATATACGAATAAATTTTTATATATATTTATATGCATAAAAATGTTAATTGATCGTCGAGTCTTATTTTTTTAATTATTGCACTTATCAGCATAAATATTGTTTTATTTTATTTCAATAGTAAAATGGTACTTCAATAGATCTATGTCATTTATATTATTGCTTTAAAGATAAAAATTTATATGATGATTTAAAGATTAAATCGATTGCTAAAGAACATAATAATTAGCTCATAAATATGACTAAGAAACATGAACTTTCTCATTTACTGCAGAAATATTATATATTTATATTTATATATATATATATATATATATATATATATATATATATATTTATTAATCATGTTATTTAAAATTCCATATATAAAACTGTGCGGTTGTGGTTTCGACCAAAAATATGAATATTTCTTCTAATTCAAGGTTGTAATCAAAATTTCATTCTTATATATTTCAAAGTCATCGTTTATATCCTCGTGTTCAAAATTTTGAAAATAAAGCAAATAATTCACTAGATAGTTTCTTACCATTAATCAACCTTTTACATATAATTACATATTTATATATGCATGTAATTATAACCTTCACAAGCGAAAAAAACGTGTTATATTCATCAAACGTTGAACGGAACGAAAGCTTTGCTTAGAAATCGTGTAATTACACCTATTAAGAAAAAATATCATGAATATTTATTAGATTGCACAATGGACAATCCCAGAGTTCAAACAACTATGTATATAATGTTATTGATTAGACAGTTGTTAATCAATTATTGATATGTCATGTAGAAGATATTGATCGAATTTATCAAAATATCGTTCAGATTTTTTAAATGAAAATAATTAAAATTGTTGAAATCGCCTAATCGTCCCTAATCTTTTCGGGAAGGTACTCCTTGGTTGTCGAATGCAGAGTTTGTTAAAATGTACATTGGTTATTTTTTTTTTAATATACCCAATGTGATTCAGAACAACTATATTTTATAGGCCATCAGAATATGCTTTTGATGCCCAAAATAAATTATACTGATTAAATGTATCTGAAAATATTATGTTTAATTAATATTATTTGGAAAATCGATGTGGGGCTATGCAGTTTTCTATTATTAAAAACAGCTTTTTGATAGTCTTTATTTGCATAGTATTAAAGTTTTCTGATATTTTAAAAATCATAATTAATTTCGATTTAACATCATTAGATGTTAAATTTAAAAAAGATATAAATTTAAAAAATATAGTCATCAATGTTTTTTTTTAAATTCATATTCAGATCATTTTTAAATTGTACTGACTAGGCTTTTTCATTTACTTAATATATACATTTTTTAAATTAAACTGTAGCTTTTTATTAGCACTATTAACCATTTAATTTCTATTATTAATAATTATTACACTATTAGTGCTTTTTGACAATCTATTGAAAATAAAATATTAAAAATAATAAAAAATATAGGTATCTCCATAGTTTAAAGGTATTCTGATTTATTAAAAATTATACTTAATTTAGATTTAACATCAATAAGATTATCCAAATTCGAAAATATTAAGTGATCGATGTTTTTTATTAAAGATTTACATTCTGACTATTTTTAAATTATATTAACTACACTTTTTGATTTACTTGATACAAGTACTTTTAAAATTGAACTTTACGTTTTTTTTCATTAAATGTATCCACCAACTGTGTAATTGATTGACAACTCGAATGATATTTTAAAAATACATGCATTAGTTTTATTTTATTCGTAGACAAACTTAAAAAAAAGCTAGACCCTATGATCGTTCTCAGCAGGTGTTTAAAAATATCACATTTCAAAAACTTTGATACTCTTGAAACGTACAACGTATTATTAAATAATTTTCTACCCTCCTTAAAAAGACGTTAAAAATGCACATTCTTGGAAGGAAGGAATTTCAAGCAATATCTTGAGACCTGTCACAAAAACTATATTTAAATAAATAAGCATTTTTAATAATATATAATACAATTATGATTTACCTTTCAAATTTTTTCTCTGTGTGAATTAGTTAATATCTGCCAATTTTCAGTGCTTAATTGCTAAGAATTATTCGTGCGCCAAGACAACTTCTGAAATAAAATGGATAATTTACAAATATATATACATGTATTTATATATATATATATATATATATATACATATATATAGATATATATATATATATATATATATATATATATATATATATATATATATATATATATATATATACATATATACACACACACGTGTGTGTATCCATCGGATAAAACAATAGATTTTACACAACGTTCACATATTTGTTT
Organism: Ctenocephalides felis; assembly: GCF_003426905.1. Taxonomy (NCBI): domain Eukaryota; kingdom Metazoa; phylum Arthropoda; class Insecta; order Siphonaptera; family Pulicidae; genus Ctenocephalides; species Ctenocephalides felis. Next base: position 50,572,666 of record NW_020537758.1, read on the forward strand.
GTATTTTCAATAGTTAATCCCACGATTTTTATATATAATGAAAATATAATTCATTTTAAGAACTAACAATGTTAATAATTATAATGAATTGCTTTATTGCATTAAGGTGGTTGACTTCAGTTACTTTTATCTGTCTTTACTCGAAATATTGGTAAAATTGCTAATATAAGTAATACACTATTGTTGTATTTGAATATGTCTATTATAACATTCATATCTGAAAAAATATGATAATCTAGAATATATAATAGAAAAATCGATTTTAACATCATCAAAATGTGATGTCATTCATCATATCAAATCATGATATCACGAAACTTTGTCTTGTAAGAACAAATTTTTAATTCTAAGGACTGCAACTGTTGGTATGTTGCCGTGTATATTGAGCTATATTCAGTCAATATTTTTGCATTTTCATTTTTATCAATTTAATCTTTTTTATTTATAAATGTGTTATATGTATAAATAACATATAAACTCGTATTATATTGTTGACATGCAATGGCCTTACAACACAAATCAATCTATTGCTAACAATATATCAGTATTAATAGTGATTTTATAAGAAAATAACAATAAATATTAATTTGTTTTAATGCTCTATATATAGCTTATAATGCAATAGCTCATAATGCATTTTGTATGAATATAAAACTTGCTTAGTGCAAATATGGGTCGTATTAATGAACAGCTTACAAGTACAGTTTATTTGAAAACGCATTCGTTTGCATGGGAATTTATTACTATCGAATATCAAACTAAATGAAACTATATATTATATCAGACATAACATATCGTAATAAATTTTAATGTAATATTATTTGTTATTTATTACATTAATAATTGTAATATTATTTTAAATCTCAACGCTATGCAATAAATTGGTAAGAAATTTATCAATGCTGCACGTATTGCAATGTGAGGTCAAAATTTCATTTATGATAATTTTTTCAACTTGAACATTTGACCCTTATTGGAGATATGTAATAATAATAATAATTGTATATACAAATAGACACACAACTGCATTTGGTTGATTGAAATGATCTTCTGTGAAGTCGTATTTGCTTTGGATAAGCCTAGATTAACAGTTCCTATCATGTGTTTATTTTAACGATATTAATTACACTAATCATAAATATTTAAGTTTGACATTTTCAAAGTAAAGATATGATACATATAATATTCCAAGAAATACTAGACATTGCCATTTACTCTCTATAAAGTTTTTATTGATATTAATAAAAGTAAAATGTGTAATATATATTACTGTTTCTAATAATAAATTAATGTTTATATAACACAGAATTGCAATGTAGTCAATATGATGAGAATGAAAGTTGTTTGCTAGCTCGATTATTTTCTGTATTCTGTGACTTCATGCTCAAGTCGTATAAAAACATATTCTCAATATCAAACTTATTTAAATTGATTTTTATAAAGAAAAAAGTTTTAGAAATTTTATCATTTGGTGTTTGTTCTGTGTTGTAGAAAAAAAGGTCAACCAAAAATATACGATCATGTGTTTGATTATTCTAAATTTTGGTTTATTCAAATGATAGTTATATAGGACTTATAAATAAATAGAAAATAATTTTATATAATATAACAATATTATTATCTCTTCTAATATCATAAAAACCAGCAAACTTGTGCAAAATGGTCATTTAAAAAAAAAATCCTTAAATTCTAACGATAACTAAGTTTTTCTTCAGTGAAAATCATTCATCAAACAATCAATCAAATGATATACATATAGCATTTTTCGGAAAAATATGGGACAATATTGGGTATTTACAAAAGTATAAATTTTTCTAAATTTGAACATGACCCATTATTGGCGTGAAACTTTTTTTTATTTCTTAGACATACATATATAATTCTTTATCAAATAGTAGGTTTGATGACCTTTGGGTCATCAGGGGGAGCGTTGGGGCCCATCAGGAGACCCCCAGTAAACGTAAAGGGTTAAAAGCTATTCTAGACAATAACAATTTTAATGTAAAAACTAAGTAGCCTATTTTATTTAATATTCAATACATGTATAGTACATTTTATATGTAATTATATTCTGATAATGATATAATATACAATTCTGTGACTTTTATTCATGTGCCCTGAATATTGCATTGATTTTACTCATTTTTCACTTATTTTTTGCTTTATTGGAAGACAAATATAAATGAAAAATGTTTTTAGAAATCACTATTCAATTCCATTTATAGAATAATCTATATTTAGTAGTTCTTTAACCAATGAAAATAAATTTCTGAACTTCCGGTAATTCATACATGAAGCCAAAGACAATATTCTAGATGTTGTCCAATTTAAATGAAGGGATGTAACTTATGTAAGAACAATAAATGGTTTTATGCCCAAAGGCAGGTCCATGGTGTATGAGCATAACAAATCAATGAGTCACTTTACCTCCCTCACATTACAAATTATGTAGCTAATATTTTTCCCCGCATTGCAAACAATTGAGCCTTTAAGTAGATAATTTAAATATAAATTTGTCAATTACTGATTTCAGATAAAAATGACAAACTTCAAAAGTCATTATGTAATTTGATATTCATTTAGTACCCACTCAATTATCTTATCAAAATTCACAAACGTTCGTAATTAAAATCCAGCCATTGCCAATTAATGTGCACTTTATCATTCGGTACGAGTTTCAAATTTGTTAATCCTGTCTCTATGTACCTGTTGATTTTGGTGCATGATGCAACATCAATCAATATCGGGGCCAAGGTCATCGGTAGTGGCTCCACGGGCGTCATTTGCGCGATAAATGACATGAATTTCGTTAAATCGTTTGTGCAAACAGTGTTTTTAATGTCCAGTAAATACATACTGTTTGTATATTCGTTGTATTCATGTTTACCAGTCCAGTCTGGCTAACGAACCGTAATTACGGGTAATGTTTGCGCTGTGGGAACAATCGAGAGTTTACCGGACGACTGGTTTGCGCGAATTGCAGCAAAAAAGCGGAAAATATCAGGAAATTAAAAGAGCAGATAAGAAACGTTTCTTGACTTTATAGTTTAACGGAAAAACTATCTTTTTTACGCATTCAAGAAACAGTGCTATATTATTAACAATGGCATATATAATATAATTATTTTGATTGTATTTGATATATTTTATATAGTATAGTTAATATACCATACATTTTTTCGCAATATTTTTAGTGTCATACATTTTTTCGCAATATATATGGAAAACGTCAAGAATAATCACCTTTTTTGTGAAATTTTGGAGTAAGAAAAAATAATGTGTAACTTTTATGAAAATATTTTCAATTTTTTTCAACAACATTTTTTTGTTGGTTAATTTTATGAAAATATAGGCTGAAAATCAAGCAATTTATAATTCCCGTAGGGCAAGTTATAGTAATCGCAAAAAAATCGAAAATGAAAATTTTTATATATCTTACGTTTCAGAGATTTCTGAACATTTTGGCATACCATTAGAAAAAATGGATGTATGTGTGTGTGCGTGTTGTGTGTGTGTTCAGATAAAAATTTTCGTCGACGATTTCTGGAACACGGATCAACCGATTTGAATAATTCAAAAAACATTCGATTTGTATTGATAAGGAGACATGCTGATTAGTTTTTGGCGGAGGTAGATCGAGCCGTTCCGAAGATACGGGGCAAAAAGTACCGAAAACGGTAACTCCGTTTTTAAGAGAACGGAGCGTCCGATTCTAATAATTCAAAAAACATTTTACTTGTATTGACAAGATGAAGTATTGACCGGTTTCGGAGATCTAACGAAAAAAAGTAAATAAAATGGCCATTTGGCGGTCAAAAATGATCATTAAACATATACACATCAAATTATAAGATATTTTATAGAGATTTTAACAATAAGTATAAATTTTGTTTACATTCCTATAGGTTCCGTACCAATGTTTATCCGTTAGACAGCGACGCGGCGCTTACGCGCTTTATATTTTGTCTCTATGCAGTTAAAGCAGTACAATTGCTTTGAAAAAAAGTTCAGATCTTCCAAAATATGTCAAAATAAAGAAAACATATACATATTGCTATTTATATTTCCAAGTGAAAACTGATGTCACTACTTCTTGACATCAGGATCCTCGAAGGATCGAACCATCCTCTGAACATCTAATTTACCGGACGGATCCACCTACCAAAATTCAAGAGGATCGAACCATCCTCTTGAATATAGGGCTCACTAGTGAGTAAGTGGCTAGAGCCCTATATTCAAGAATAAGAAAATAAATAATGTTTTCATTTCGCTGTTCATTTGAATTATAAATTTGTTTATTAATATATTTATCTATTTATAAATTATCTATTATTTCAATTTCAAATCTCAAACCATCAAAATGATTTAATTACCCACGAGTGAGCCCCAAATTCAAGAATAATGTAAAAATAAGTAACGTTTTCATTTCGCTGTTTATTTAAATTATAAATGTATTTATTATTATATTACTCTTTTTATAAATAATCTGTTATTTAAATTCTAAATCTCAAACCATCAATTTTTTTTAATTATGTACCCAAAGATTCCAAAAGAGAATGTCGATTCCTCGATATTTACGTAAATACCACTTGTCAGCTTACAACAAGATTTATGCATAAATAATTCCAATAAAGTGCGTTATTAACTAAGTTTTTTAATTAGTCATATGAAACGGATATAAACAACGATAAAAAATGAAACGACTTTGCAAGGCCGTTCAGATATTGACTCAGGTGGGATAAATTGCTGTAACGTGAGAAGATTTACTTGTAGAAAGGCTATATAGGCCTTGGTAAATTAGAGTCATAGTAAGGTTTTCTAATTAAAAAAGAAGTTTTATTGGCGATGTTGCAATATATTCTATAATAACGTAATTTTTTCTTTTTCTTCTACATGTGCAACTTAATTTTCATAGTAAGTTTTTATTTCTTTTCGTTTTTATACCGGCCACTCTTATAATAAATAATATTTTTTGAAATACAAATATTTATTCTCATCTTGTATTCATATGTTGATTTTATATCCGATATTTCAAACGAGCATATATTATGATATTTGAATAAATTGAAAATGGATAATATTTTCAATTAAATGTTGCACACGTGGATAATTTCACGAAACCTTTTACATTGGATTTTGCTTAAATAACATTGTAAAATTAATTATACAATTGGGATTATTTGGCTTTTTATAATGATTTGGTTTGTTGATATTGTCTTTTTTCGGAGTTAAGAGGATTCACATTGAAGATATTATGTTATCTGCGAAAAGTTCCTAATAATAGCGAATGGTTTGAAAGCTGAAAATGTCCAAAATTAGAGAAAATGTAGGTAATTTTAGCTAAATTTTAGTTAATGCAGGTAAGTAATTAATTGTTATATATAATAGATCTCGGGTCCGTAGTAGGAATGTGTATTAGCAATTTCAAGTTCCGGGTTCGACCCACATCTGGACCAAAAGGCGAAAATAGCCTTTTGGATTCGCATTTAAGCGAAAAACATATCATTAGAAATAAATCCAATATAATTTCAACAGTAACAAAGTATTTGGTTTGCCTTCTCGAAGCGCTTGTTTATATTAGGAAATGCATAACTAAAACAGCTTATAGAGCACATGGTTCTTATTGCCTTTGAAATATAAAAAAGGTGTAATAAACATTCGTAAATTCGACTCAATTGTTTGGAAAAAGTTTTAGCTGCAGGATGTAATATTTACCAGTCAGCAAGACTATAAGAATTCTACATATATTAGTTTAATGATAGACTACTACTATGTTTGATGTCATTAAAAATAACAATGTATTATGTTATATATTTCTGATGATATGGTTCCGTTTGGAAGAACTTTTGGAAAGCAAATGATTTAGTAGTGATGTGTTACTAATATCGTAGATCGCACCTAAATCATTGTACTAAATCTGCCAACTCGAGGTTCGTCTCTAATTATCAAACTGCTTATCTAACATTAGCATCTGACCAAACTGCAACCGTATGATACATTATACTGCTCATTTATCACATAATAAACATGATATGGGACTGCACTGACAACGGTTTCCAGACTGGAGTTCCTGACAGCCGCAAGTTGTAACCGAGGACTTCCAATTCCATTCTGTCAGAACTTTCTGCTGTTCGGGGCAAAAGCTCATGATAGTAACAAGGTTGAATAATTAGAGGAATTTTGTGTATTGTTGCATCTGGAAATTGAGTTAAATAATTTGACCCATAATTAATTTTGTAAATGTTTTTATACACAAAGCCATACTGTAACTTTGATAATTTAGTGTCTAAATAGAGTGAATATGTAATAAGAAAGTGTTACAAAGCTTTTATGAATTATTCGATGTGAATTGCGTTAAAATTCACTGATTTATTGCTTAATCTTCCATTTCTTAAGCTATTTTTATGTTAATATTTTATACATGATTCAACGATAGTGCATGTAGTATTCAACATCTGATAACACCTTATATGTAATGTGTATTCATCAAGCCAAAACCTTCATGTTAAGGGAATGTGCACAGTCAAACACAATTTACGTTTTATCAAAACTTGATTTACCTACATGATGTGTTTCTTAACCTTTCGCTTGATTGCAAAAAGCACGCGAAATATTATTAACACAAAGCAAAATATTCAGAGCAGCTCGTCGTAAAATCAAACTGAAAATAATTTACATAAAATATTATATATACGGAAGACACGCGATGTTGAAGAAAGCAATGTATGGAGCACATTCTTAGTAGAGCAAATATTATGACAAAAATTTAAATCATGCATTTAATTGGTTCTAAATGTTTAAATTTGAAGATTCGGAACATTCAACAAGAGTGCAAAATTGGTATTTGGTTTAAGAAATATTTAACACAAAATGTTTTACATATATCATAATAAATGCACACATTTTTCAGAACTATATATGTTCTATATATAGTATCATGTGAATTTCTAACCAAGATTAGTCCATTATCTATATGATGAAATTTTTTCATTAGATTTTTGAAATATAACAGAAATGTCTCCGAAAGTTTATTTCTGCTTGCTATCATGTTTTGTATTTATAATCACAAGTGAAATTTTGATATCACTGCTGCTTGGTATCAGGCCGGTCGAGGTGGGTATCAAACCCAGAGTATCAAGCCAGTTTTTTTTCAGACCACTTTCTTACTACGAACCATGACTAGTCAAATACTCACCGATACATTTTATGTAAATACATTTTATAAATCACATTGATAATCTTGTACTTTCAAAAATAGCTCTAGTAAAAAATAGAGCTAAGGAACTCTACTGGCTCATAGGTAACAAATCTAAATTACCTATTGAAAGCAAGCTACTAATATATAAAACAATAATAAAGCCGATATGGACCTACGGTGTGGAATTATGGGGATGTGCACGAAAATCTTACATTGATTCAATTCAACGAACTCAATCAAAAATTCTTAGGCAGGTCGTAAACGCTCCATGGTATGTTAGTAACAAAATTATTCATGATGACTTGAACATACCATTTGTGAAAGATGTAATTACCAGTACCAGTCATCGCCATTTTGAGAAGTTGGAATCCTATCCCAATGAAATAGTTAAACATCTTCTTCAAGAACCCCGATCCAGGAGGCTCAAAAGAAAAGTTCCAATTGATTTGAAGATAGATCAATTTCGAAGATAGATAAAGACCAGACTCAGCCCTTGATATATCACCCAGATTAGTTGACCACTCAATGGAGTGACACCTATTGTAATTTTTAAAAATTCAATTAAAAAGCCAATTTATTTATGTGTGTATGTATGACTGTGTGTGAGTATGTTTACTGTGTGAGTGAGTTCAAACATAAGCACAATTTAACATAAGCAATAATTGATAATCTTGAGAGTTCTAACTCAAGTTGTCACTTGGAATCATCATGGATGATTGACATATTAGACTTGGGATCAGCTATCCTCTAAATCATAAGTGGTTTAAAGAACTTTGAGAACACCATAAATGGATATATTTTATGTTACAATATATAACTTTACAATACAGTGGTTCGCGTTCTCATTATAGGTGACCAAAGGGTGGTTGGGGAATGTTATCCTTAGTCCTTCTTGTCACCTCTTTGGGTGGTTTCTGTATTTCACCTTCTCGCGCAACACCTGCCTCCGATGACAAGGTTACATTCCACTCTTTTCTCAATACGAGCTTGATCCAGGTTCTTTTTTTTAACTACTCTTTGGAGTATTGCTTAATTTATTAACTTCTTCACCTTCTGTCTTTGGCACAACATCCCGAGGATGACCACCAGCACTTCTGTTGACCTTCCTCAGGTTGCAGTTATAAATTTTATACCTTCACCGGTTTTTAACAAATACCAATGTGTGCGAAATGCACACACCTGCTTTAAATTCAAATCCAAGTATCGGTTTCTAGTATAATATCGGCGCTAGTAATATGTAATATCACATTGCAAAGGCATATATCATCATATCACATCGGTAATCCGGCGCTCAGGCGCGTACTGTAAATTGTTGATAACGAGCACGCGAATTCAAAAACAGATGCATATGAGACCGGATCGTTGCGTAAATAGTAGGAGAGCTGGTGATGATCTACAAAATAATATTTGTAAGAGCCAATTATACAGTAATTTTTTTTTTTTTTTTGAACTCAGTTTTATTTAGCAATCAGAAATACATAAAGATTCCTATGAGCTAAAATGACAATATTTATGAGTGATGCCTAAGAAGAACTCCAATGAGAACTTCTCAGTTTTACAATTAGTATGATATATTAGACCTAATCTAAGACTAAGTCTAAGGGCCATTGTCGTTTCAACCTCCTAATGCCAAAAGGTTGAGTAACGTCAGCTATAGAAGGATTCAAATGTGAGTCCAGTACAGTAAAATTGAACGAGATTAAACACTGCGTCAATTGACAGTTGCATTGAGTAGATATACACTTTTGAATAAATTGTTCACTCTTTGATAAATACAAATATAAATGTACTTTTTTTTCTTTCTCTCAGATATAGGATAAATCTGTAATATCAAATTTTAATTTAACGAGACAACTGAGTTAAAAATGTTAGATGAAATATATGTTATGATTAATTAAACGTTATTCTTCATTGTTTAAAATTAATGAAATTAGCAATTGACAATATTTTTGTAGATTCAAGTTCCGTCAATATAATAATTAATGTTACATCGATTTGTGCTTATAAACCTTTCATGGACAGTCTTTTCCGTTGGAAAAATGAATGCACCTATAACCGATCTTACACGGTATTTGACAACGAATTTAATTTAAAAAAAAATCATTACTTTTGCATTTACACGAAATTATAAATACTAAATTATAATTTGCTTATATCGATAATAACATTTTCATCGTTTTACTGTCAAAATACCGCACTACAAAATGTATGCAACAGTTTCGAATGCTTACAAAGTAGTCTATGTCCTATGATAAAAGTATGCAGATAAGATGGAAACTCCCTGTTTTATGATCAAAACTAAATTGTATGTGTGCATGATACTTTATTATACTTATTAAGTTTAATTTTAAATATATAAATATTCATTTTTTATTCAATGAATTTGTCATTCATCATATTAACAACTGACAAAATGAGCTTTTTTATAGAAATTTAGCACGGTTTTTCCATATAAGAGTGAGTTTTTCGAGTTACACGGTTGTTATGGAGCCTATCTTTCGTGTGTAGCCTACCTTTCCATGATGGTAAACTTCTCAAGTATGAGATAGACATTTTATTATCTGGTGTTTTGATATGGTAAATAGTTCTTCTAAAGTATGTATATAGTTACGGGATCCATCCCGCTGACATAGCTTATATCTAGCCACAAGATCCTCCTTGCTGATAAAGCATATTTTTAACTATATAAGTAGCAAGATCTCTACATTCGACGAGGATAATCTTTGCCAGTATTTACACCAGTCCAGTTATAAAATTATAATTCATTATATCATTATATTGTAAAATTCAGTTATTTTATATATTTTATTGTAATTTTAAGAAATAAAGTTTTTTTTATTTTATTCTCGAATAACGAGTATAAAATTGGCGCAGTCGGTAGGATTGAATTCGGGATCATCTATCGCAGATATCCATTGATTTCAATCATTTAGAATTCAGAACCAATAATTAGTAAAAGTGATAGAAGAATCGATAGGATTGAATTCGGGATCGTCTATCGCAGATATCCATTGATTTCAATCATTCAGAATTCAGAACCAATAATTAGTAAAAGTGATAGAAAAATCAATAGGATTGAATTCGGAAAGGCCTATCGCAGGATTTCCAATCAATTCAAAGGTGATTGTAATTCATAGTGTGCAAAAGTGCAAGTGAAAAAAAATATATTGTGTGAAAAAGTGCGAAGAGGAAATTCGCCGAAACATCTGGAACTGGTGAGTGAAAAATTTTAATTGATAGTAAAATTGCCATCCTCCCTTATCCTTCAATCGCTGGAGATAAGAAAGCAATTTTTACAGTTTAAAATTTTCTTAATTAATTAATTGATTAAATAATATATATACAAGTTTATTTTATTTTTGCATTCCATTGAAACATAATTCCACGTACGCGAATTAGTTTATGGAAATTGGTATTGATTTTATAGAGAACTTAGCAAACTCATTAGCAAATATGTCCCTTCAAAACATCCCCAAATTTGATCATATATTGATCGACACTATTCCAAGTTTTGGCGGTAACCCCGCAGAACTAAATTCATTTATTTCAAGAGTTAGGGAAATCAAGAATAGATATCATGACAGTAGTAATCCGACATGTATACAAAACGAAATTATTAGGAGCGCAGTTTTTTCGAAACTATATGACAATGCTAAATATGCTATAGAAATTGCCAATGCTAGAGAAATAGATGATATAGTTAGGGTACTAATATCAAAATTTTCAGACCGTAGAGATGATATATCTTTAACTTTTGATCTCCATCATATGAGACAATTACCAAATGAAACCGTTTATCAGTTCTATGAAAGATTTCAAAATTTGATTACAATTTATAATAATTATATATACTTACACCTTACAAACAAAGAAATCATCCTAGATAGATGCAACAACTTCCAAAAAAGTGCCTTGGCCGTATTCATAGCACACGTTAAACAGCCATACAGTTCACTTCTCAGAAATCGTAACGTTTCGTCATTAGAAGAAGCTTTAATGATTATAGAAAAGGACGACTATGTTAGTAGTGTTAGAGATGACTCAGACCACTTTAGATACAATAGTAAAAGAAATAGTAATCCACAAAGTTATCAGAAAAACAGCTCCAATTTTGCACTTCCTAGAAATTCAAATACGACAATTCCAAATTATAAGAGACAACATCATTTCCAACCACATTTTTATACTCCACAAATGTCCCAACCAAATAATTTCCAAACAAATAACTTCCAACCAAATAGCTTCCAATCAAATAACTTTCAAGCAAATCAAATGACTCAACAATCATTAAGACCTAACCAACAAAATTCCCCATTTCCAAATCAAACGAACAATACAACAAAAGGTTCTGACTGGACACCTATGAGTGGTGTATCAACTATTAATTCCGCAAATAACAAACAACGACATAACAGACTCTACAATTTAGAAAACATTGATTCAGAACAAGATTCATACTCTGACGAACCACATGTGGATTTTCAAACGGACGAACAACGACAAAATCAAACATAGTTGAATTTCACAGTTTTCAAAATTATTCTCTTCCTTATATTCAAATAAGAAATCCAGACCTAAAAATTTTAATTGATTCAGGTTCAACGAAATCATTTATTTGCCCAGAGATTGCTAATAGATATTTAAAAAATTTCATTTATTCTGACCCCTGTACAATAAAAACAGCTCTATCAACCCACACAGAAAATTTTGCATGCAACATCCCAAGCTTCAATGAATTCCAAAATAATGAAAATCTTTCATTCCATCTGTTCAAATTTCACGAAACTTTCGATGGATTGTTAGGAATTGATAATCTAAAAAAATTGAAAGCGCTCATTGATTTTAATAATGAATTGCTAGTATTACCTAATACTAATTTAAATTTACATTATTTGAAAAGTCCAAAAAAATACTTTTTAGTCAACAGATACCAGAAAGATGCATTCAAAAATGTAAAGTCCCAGTTAACATTAAAGAAGGTGAAATTCTAATTACAAGGCAAAATTTTCCAAATTGTTTCATTCCAGATACCGTAACATTAGCAAAAAACAATGAAGCCATAGTTGAAATTCATAACCTAACAGAAAATGAAATTAATTTAACATACACTAAACCTTTAGAAACAGAATCTTATAATTTTACTACAAACAAACCTGATTCACATGTAGATTTCCCACATACTGAAAATTTAATACAGACAGACCACTCAAATTTTGAAGAGAAAAATGCCACTATACCTGTCCACTCCAAATTTCATAGATACCCAAACATTTACCGTCACATAGTAAAGCACAAGTCAGATCAAATAGTGCCTAAATGTAATACATTATTTTCACCGAATGTTGTTTCTCCAAATAAATCGCATAATATGATTTCAAATTTCAGAAATTATAAGTATAGGAAAAAATGATTCATTTAATTTTCACCGGTAGGAATAAATTGATGACTCTCGAATCACGCCTAAGGTTTCACGATACAAAAAATATTGACAAATTTTAGTTAGTTTTAATAGTATTTCAAATAAATTTAAAAATATTATATTTTATTATATTACGTTAATTAATAGAAATGAATTAAATAATTTTCAATACTGCGTAATGAATTAGATAACGAAGTCAATGAACATGATTACGTTGCTATTCATCCATTTCATTTATTATTACATTTTGATATTATATTTCGAATCATAAATATTCAATATTGTTATGAAACATAATTTATTATGATAATGGAATTATAATAATTCTTGTTAATTTTGAGCTCAAGCTTAAGCTGCGAAAATATATAATATCATTTTAACATAAATTTGATTAATTATATTTTTATCATATATAAATATCAATTGAATGTTTTATTATCGCAAATTGAGAGAAATTGGTATCAATGCATATGGTATCCAATTAACTCAAACAAAATGTTTAATTAATAAAATAGAGTAGGCAATAACAATTGTTACCATAATATAGAGAATAAATTAATGAAAATATTTTAAAGAATATACCACTAGTAATAAATCTTTTGCGTTGTATGTCAACGATAGCGAATATATTGCTGACATTACAAACATTTTAACTTCTACTTTCACTTATTCAGCATTTAAATTAGTTATATGTAATGATTTTAAAGAAGATATTATTGATGTAAATAAACAAAAATTAATAGTAAAAACAATTCATGAAGATTGTTCTAACCATCGAGGAATTAACGAGAACGAATCACGTATTAGACAAAAATATTATTGGCCAACAATTCGTAATGATATTACTACTTATATTAATAATTGTACATTATGTTCTACTGAAAAATACGACAGAAATCCACCAAAACAAAAATTTTCTATTTCCCCTACAGCTTCGAAACCATTTCAAATTTTACATTTAGACATTCTTACAATTAGTAAACAAAAACTTGTCACAATAATTGATACATTTTCTAAATATGCGCAAGCATATCCTATTGCTTCTAATATAACGCAAAATATAATTAGAGTTCTAATGTTATTTATTTCTCATTTTGGTGTTCCTGATACTTTAATGATGGACAATGGTCCTGATCTAAAATCTTCTGCCTTACAAGAATATTTGAAAATGCATAAAATTAATATCCACTACATAACTCCTTTACATCCAAATTCAAATGGACCTATTGAACGATTTCATTCTACTATTCTAGAACATATACGTATTCTCAAACGCGAAAATAATAATCTTAGTATTCTCGACATTATCCCTTATGCTATTAACGGTTATAATAGTTCTATACATTCAGTGACAAAATTAAAACCATTTGACATTATTTCAGGTCATCTCTCTACGAGATCTCCTTTTGACATAGACATAGAAACAGAAATTCTTACAAATTATTTAGAAGACCACAAACAACGAACAAAGTTAATGTATGAGAAAATTTTTGAAAAGAATTATAGCAACAAAGACAAAACAATATCGAAACATAACGAAACAAGACATGATCCTTTGCAATGCGACGAAAACACACGTGCATATTTAAAATCAAACCCGCGAGACAAAACCGCTTCACGTTACAAACAGATACAAGTACAGAAAGATCTAGGAAATACAATTCTTACTGACAAGAATATTACGATACACAAACAAGAACTCAAACGTCCAAAAACTAATACTCAGCAAATCCCACGTGAACAAGATGTTGTTGTTTCAACTAATAATATTACACCTAGTACTAGCAGCAAACAGTGATCAAATTTTTCTTCAAGAATTAAATACAACTGGAATTTTACCTTTTGAATTAGGAAATGCAAAGTTAATCGAAAAATACCATATTTTTATTCATTATGTTAATACAGATTTGATTAAACAACAGATTACTAATTTGGTTACAGATTTTGATACACTTTTATCTATTTTAAATAATAAACATAACGATTATTTGAGAAGATTAGATTCATACATTTCTTTGACAAATACTATGATTAATGTTATTAAAGATAAATATAATATTATTAGACCGGTTAGAAGAATTAAAAGAGGACTTATTAACGGACTAGGTAGCATAATTAAGGAAATTACAGGGAATTTAGATGCACAAGATGCCAAAAAATACGATGACGCTATACGTATATTGGAAACTAACGATGAAATTTATGCAAAAACATTGAATAAACAAATGACATTAAATAATAAGTTAATTGAATATTTTAGAACAATTATTAATATTAGAGAAAATGATGTAAATTAAATAAGAAATTGAATGATATCAATGATTATCTAAAATTCGGTAGTTTTAGTCATAATGAATATTTTATAGCTAAAGATAGTTTAGAACAAATTAATTATAGTTTAGTTATTTTAGCAAATATTTTAAACGATTTAGAAATATCATTAGATTTAGCTAAGATGAATTTAGTTCGAACTCAGTAATTAAATTAGATGATTTGAATTTTAGATTAATACTGTAAAGAATTTAT
>NW_020537758.1:50588808-50668170 GCF_003426905.1 Ctenocephalides felis
TCACATTGATTAAATCCATTATTTACATGTAATGAAAAGTTCATGCATTTTTAGACAAAATACCATTATGGCTAATTCTGCGATGAAATAGACCATGTTGTGGCAACGCAATGTTACGCTGCTTTTTCATATAAATGGTACTAAAAACTGTCAAAATGCTACGTATTTGCACAGCAAATACGTCAAGCGTTTTAAATATAAAACTAACCTAGAAAACGCACAAACGTCAATCTTATCTTAACTGAATCATTCTGATGTGTCATAATAGCACAACGTGAAGTTAGATTTTATGTGGAAAACGTCTGATGGCAAATACATAGCATTTTTATATTTTTAATCGTAACAAAATCGAAAATGAAATTTTTTATATATCTTTACGATTCAAATGTTTCTGAATATTTTGGCATACCTTAGAAAAAATGGATGAATGTGTGTGTACGTGTGCGTGCGGATACAAATTTTCGTCGACGATTTCGGGAACACTGGTCAACCAATTTGAATAATTCATAAAACATTCGATTCGTATTGATAAGGAAACGTGCTGATTAGTTTTTGGCAAAGGCAGGTATAGCCGTTTCGAAGATACAGAGCAAAAGCTGCAAAAAATGGCAGGTTCTGAGAGACACAATCGTACGATTTAAATGATTCAAAGGCATTCGATTGGTATTGATGTGGAAACGTACTGATTGGTTTTTGGCATAGGCAGGTCCTGCCGTTTCGAAGATACAGATCAAAAAGTGCAAAAATTCCGATAAGATTTGATAGACATCCGCTTAAAAAAAATTAATACTTTTTATGTTTTTATTGTTGATACTGCATGAACTATTTGAAAATTGATGCATTTGAAATATAATATGTTCATTGTATCAATAAGCCCGCTTAATTAAATTTTGTTTATATATATTTCATTCAAACATATATAAACAACGTCGACTAATCTAATAACTTTTAACATATTTTATGATTTTGTTCTATATATTTATTCAAAGACATTTGTTGACTGATTATTTTTATTCTTCAAATGTTTAATTACGGTACGGGAATTTCCAGCAATTTGCCTTAAGACACGATGCCATGCGCTCAACTAGTTTAGTACAATTTTATGTAAAGAAACGAGCGTAACATAGCTTTGTCATAACATTGGTCTATTATACCACAATGTTTGGCAAATCCTTATATTCACTCTTGAATTTAAGCCAAGCAATTTATAATTTATTATGCCTTTTGAATTTATTGGTGCCCATGTAACATATGGGTCATTCTTTTACAAACCGGACACTTTTTAACCTTGACATTTTAGAATTGTCTGAAAATTTGTTTACAGATACTATTCATAAAATCATTTGACACGTATTTCAGGATTTTGCTGAAAAAATTTTTGACGTAAATATTTACGATTGAAATGGATTTTTCGCTCAATTTCTATGAATCATCATCTGCGGTAAATTAATTATCTCCGGATGTGCTGATCCGATCAGTATTATTTTTTTTTATTACACTCATATTGAAGTGACTTTGTAATGATTGAAAATTTTTTTTTGTTTTTTTGCAATTTTCTTAACAATAACAACCCTTAAATATTTACAAGGTTTTACTCGGCCTTTACCCGAATTGAATCGATCCAAAAAAAAACATATATTTTCTTTTTTTCTCTGCAACAAAATTCTTTTTACAATTTGTTGGAGGTTTTGTTACATCGAAAGATATTAAATATTTTCAAGCGCGAGCCGCGCTTTTCACGTCGTGGACCTCAAAGACTTGTACTCATTTGTCACTTTCGAATGACAATCTTATTGTTTTTCGGTTGAAAAATATTTTATAATTTCGCTTCTGGTGAAAAATGAACATATAGTCGAAAAAAACATTAGGGGAGAGCGGAGCTTAAAAGTTCGTGGGTAAAAAGATCCACTGCCAATATCTCAAAACAAGTAAAGTTAGAAATTTTTTAACAACAATATTTGAATGTAGAGGAATATTTAAGTTGGCTTCAACCCTTTCTGATATAATCTCTATTAAAGCTTACATGTGGGTGGGGTAAACAGAGTCAACCACACCTTCATACTGGCCTAGGTGTAAATAATAAGGAAATAGTAAATAAAAAATTAAATAAGTTAGAAAGAACTATTTTACATAGATATATTGATATATATAATTATATATAATTAATAGTTAATTCACTCTGCTGATAAATATTCTGACAAAGCATCAGATCAAAGGTATATCTGGTATTTTCTTTATAAAATATACGAATGAAATTTTTATGTTACATTGGCTATATAATTTAGCTATTATTACGTAAAATTCTATTAAAATTAAAAATAAGTCGATCCCTTTTTATCCAGGCTACGAAGTGAAGACGGAAAATGACGAATTAAAAAAGTGGCTGAAAACATTTTTTTATTATTAGAAATATCTAACTGAATAATCCGTCTACATTCAAATATTGTTAAAAAAATTCTAACTTTACTTGTTTTTGAGATATTGGCAGTGGATCTTTTTACCCACGAACTTTTAAGCTCCGCTCTCCCCTAATGTTTTTTTCGACTATATGTTCATTTTTCACCAGAAGCGAAATTATAAAATATTTTTCAACCGAAAAACAATAAGATTGTCATTCGAAAGTGACAAATGAGTACAAGTCTTTGAGGTCCACGACGTGAAAAGCGCGGCTCGCGCTTGAAATATTTAATATCTTTCGATTGTAACAAAACCTCCAACAAATTGTAAAAAGAATTTTGTTGCAGAGAAAAAAAAAAATATATGTTTTTTTTTTGGATCGATTCAATTCGGGTAAGGCCGAGTAAACCTTTGTAAATATTTAAAGGTTGTTATTGTTAAAGAAAATTGCAAAAAACAAAAAAATTTTCAATCATTAAAAAGTTCACTTCAAATATGAGTGTAATAAACAAAAATAATACTGATCGGATCAGCACATCCGGAGATAATTAATTTAACCCATGATTTCATCAATTGAGCAATGAATACAAACAATCCATATTTTCAATTCGTAAAATATTTTACTCAAAAATTTTTTTTTCAGCAAAAATCCTGAATACGTGCAATGATTTTATGAATAGTATCTGTAAACAAATTTTCAGACAATTCTAAAATGTCAAGGTTAAAAAGTCCGTTAATTGTTAATGAGAAAGACCCATAAAACGCGATATAAAAATGATAAGATTTGAGTTTCTTTTAGTTTTCTACAACCCGATATTCGATTTGTATCATACAAATTCACATATCAAATGAACATACAAATTGTAAGTTGATTTAAGTAATACATGGTACATACTCATAGCGTTTAGTAGGAGGATTGACTGTATAGCAATAATTAATAAGTTAAATCGAGAACTTACCATTTTATTCTCCTATATGTTCGTTAAAATCACACACTCAAACACGCGCGGCGACGTCCATCAACTCGGACAAAAGGGCACTCGTCAAAATTAACACGACGACGACCGATGACCGACGACGGAGGAATGACATCCTTCCACTTCGAGCGCCGCCCGATAACTAAATTTGCATTATTTTTGACAATCAATCGCCCTCATCCAGGTATTGCCATATATGGTCAAAAATCTAATAAATGACGTCACCACAAAAAAAGGCGCTATTTACAGATTGAATGTAAAATATTACACTTAAGAATAAATAAAATCTCCATACTTTGCGCATCGATTTTATTTAAAATTAATAAGCAGGGTGTAAGTGGCATTATACATTCATGGATAATAATGAAAATAAATATTTAAATGGCACACACGAGGAACAAATGATCATTTGCTTATTGTTAGTTGAAATAAGTTTTTTTTTATTTTCTTATTAATTACAATCTGTCTATATAGAAAGACATTGAGTAATATATTAATTTGACAAATAACATAAAATTTTAAAAGGAAAACCCAGTGGTTCACCTTTTATTAATGTACTAAATTATATCTTAATTAAATTTTGGTATTATAAAGAGTTGAAATAAGTAAAACATTGTTTTGTTAATTTTATGAATGCTTTTCTTCATTTTTTTAATATTTCTCTGCAGTAAGTGTTAATTAGATATAAATTTAATAATATTTTTATTATTAATTTTTCAATTTATCCATTATTTCTAGTGATTATTTTGAACATATTTTAATTTACATTTGTACATTTAATTTTTTTTCCATACTGTCATAATTTTGATGAATATTTTAAAATTTAAAAATATTTTCTATATTACTTTTTATATTATGTTTTGTAGTTTTCTCCACTGAAGGAGAGTTAAACCTGGACTCGCGATATAAAAAAGGCTTTATGATTTGTATGAGCTTATCTTTTTAGTGTCATATTTTTTAACAATTGTTATAGGCTAGGATTAGTTATTTCAGCCATTATCATCTGCTTAAGACACATGTTTGAAGTTTTTTTACCATGCATAAATGAAATAATTTGTTTATATGCATGCATATTACAGCTCATTTTCGACTTGATTTTGGCAAAGATCGGTACGGCCGTTTCTTGGTAAGGAAATGTTATTAAAAATATTTTACCTTTTAAATGATCTAAACAAACTTCATAAAATATTAGAAGCGAAAGTGGTTAAATTATAACAAATCTTTAAAGTTTGAAATATTTTTTTTTTTTTGTTTATTTTCATAGCAATTATACAATGTACATTAGGCTAAAATTTTTGACAATTATGGAAAATGGCGTGAGAAGGATAACTACCCACTGATAGCTCCTTCTAATTACAATGTCTTAATTATTAATTATAAAATATTCTGTTAATACACATATTTATATATATATATATATATATATATATATATATATATATATATATATTCAATTAATATTATGTAGTATTTCATTGCAAGTTTGTTTCTTGAGTCGCCACTTTTACCTAGTTCAATATTAAATTCAATACAGAATATTTTAGCTATAAATTATTTATGAGTAAAAAATAATAATTAAAAACATGTAACCAAACAGTTTAGTATTGCATTAATAAATATTGAAATTGTTGAAAAATTAATTTATTGAAAAATAATTAAATTAGCTGAAAAGTAGTAAAATTAGTCAACTACAGAATGCAACATAGAAAGTGAACCAATATTTAAAACTAATCTGGTAATAAAATTTATTTCCAAAGAGTGTTTAACAATGTTATTGTCTGGTCGCAATGCAACGACGTTCAGGGTTGGCAAGAATAAGCAAAAAATATGTTTATATTCTTTATCATAATATATACAATTCACTATAATAAATATAAAATCTTTTATGAACTTGTCGAATGAAAATAAATAATGCCTGAAACAAAAACTAATTATCAAAATAAATTTAAAAAAATAAAAAAAAAAATCGTTATATTTGAAATCAACATACGAATACATATATTATTTTTTGACAAATCGATTAAAAAAAGCAAATTCTATTGCTGATGAATTATGTTATGACAAGTCTATGACACGCTGTGCTTTTTATATAAAATGGTGCTAAAAACTATCAAAAAACTAAGTGGTTGCTGTATAAGGCAGCATATATTTCAACAATGTAAAATCGAACCGGTCATAAATTTCAAATTCAATTAAAGATAAATAACACAATGATTTTGAACTTATGACAAATTTTTAAGTGTCTAAATATTGTAATATAAAGATAAGATTAAAATTATTAACCTTATTGTATAATTACGATATAATCAACATTTTAACATTTCATACAATCAAACAATTAAAACGGAATCACGTATTAATTATTTAAAAGATAGCAAACATTTATTTATGTATACATACCTGTATTCTCGGAATCATTGATTACATTTATATGTTTGTTCACTTTTACCTGATTACGAAAGAGGCAAATAAACTTTATTGCGTCTTAAATCAACACATTATTGATTATAGCTAAGTTTTTTAATTAACTTGAAAATAACTATAAAATTAGTAAATATATAAATAACAAAAAAAAATCTTTTTAGTTTTTATATTGTGCACACAGTACGATATTAAACCCTTTACTTTTTTGTTATATATTACAAAGAACAACTTAATAATTGACCTTCCCAAAGTGATGATATATTTTACTTTAGGTTACTAAGGTAGTGGTTTGAGGACAAAATCTTAGTTACTTTGTAGAAATGTAAGTTATACCATTTAGAGCTTAGATTTTATGTGTGAAACGCTTGATCAAACAGAACATAACTTTTTGACAGTTTGCGAGTACTAACTCATATGATTATTCAGCATAAGAGACATAGCATTTCTACTTTGTGCTTAATCAGTTCCAAATGATACATGCGAGAAATCTTTATGACCCGATTCTGCCGCACAACAGATAAATGTTATGGCAAGGCTATGTTATGAAAAACTTTCTATTCAAATTTGTTCTGAATAAGCCATGTAGTTGCTGTACGGTCAGGCGTTTTTCTCAGGTGGTTAGAGAGAAAACCTAACTTAGAAACCGCATAAATGTCAAAGAAACGATCTTAGATAACAGGTTCTTTCTGACACAGCTTCATAACATACACGTTAAACGCCTGAATGCACAGCAAATTCAAAGAAGCTGCCCAAAGATAATATGGAGGAACCTTAGAACCAACACAACTTTATACGAACAGAATAGTAGAATCACTTATTGAAATGATTTTCTAACAATATAATTTTCATCAGATTAATTTATATGTGTGTTTGAAAGTGTGTGTGTGTGCGAGTGAATGACATAAGCCATAAATTGCTCATAGAATTGTCATGCATTCTGATTGCTATTGAAAATAAAATAAAAAAAAAAACATGATATTTTGACAGTATTCAATATGATTCAGTAGCATAATGTATGGAAGCTGGACGGTAGCATGGTCTTGCCATAACATTGGTATGTTATGAGGCAGAATTGGTCTCTTAAGTTAACTAATGCTGTTTTAACATTTTTACCACATAGAGGATATGTATGTTTTAGTACCTTAAATAATCGTTATAGACATTGCTGATAGTGACTATCAACTCTTTAATAGCCAATTTCAAGAAATCAATATAAGGAGCCAATTCTAACATAAAATAGAAATGTTATTTTAAGAGTCTCTATGTTAAATAATCTTATGTTGGAAGTTACAAACTGTCAAAAAGCTTTCAAGTTTGAAACCTAACCTCCAAAAGGCTTAAATGTCAAAATTCGATTTTACTCATGCATACGCGTGATGTTATACACTGGTGCATAGGCAATATTAGAATATGATATATTCATATGTGAAATTTGTGCCTTTTTTAGGTTAGGTTTATAAGTTTGTTTTTTTATTTTGTTTTTATAAGATTTTTTATTACATTTAATATGAAAAAAATATATACAATCTATAAATTTACAACATGAATATTTCATTTTTTCATTTGAAGATAACAAAACTATTATTTAAACTATAATAAATTCACTTAATTATTACTTTAATCTAAATATTATTTATTATGTGGCAAAAATATCACAAAAACCACAAACAATATATTTAAGGACAATACAACACTAAGAAAAACATAAATGTGGTGGAAATTTTTTTGATAAATTAAAACTGAACTAGTGGGGTGGGTGGCATCGTGCCTTAAGGCAAATTGCTGGAACTTCCCGTACCGTAACGAAATGTTCGAAGGATACTGAATGTTTTCAAATAAATTATTATAAATATTGTAACATTGTCTAATATTTATAAGAATTATATAAACTGAATTGCAAAGTTGAAATTATTTGTTTAAAGTATATTAGAACTATAGTCAGAATTAAAAATAAAATCTGAATTATTTTCGATATACAAAAAATTAAAAAAAAAAAAAAAATTTGAACAAAAATTTTTTTTCCAAAAACAATTATTTTGTTAAGATAAGCAGAAAGTTCTTTGAATCATTCAAATCGGACGCTTAGTTCTCTCAAAAACTGCCATTTTTTACATATTTAGCTTCGTATCTTCGAAATGGCTGGGCCTGCCTTTTCCAAAAACTAATAAACACTTCTTCCAATCATTACTAATTGAATGTTTTTTAGATCATTCAAATTGGATACTCCGTTCTCTCAAAAAGTCGATTTCTATTTTCTGCACTCTTTGCTCCGTATCCTCGAAACGGCTGGACCTGCCTTTGCCAAAAACTAATCAGCTCTTTTCTCTATCGATAGGAATCGAATGCTTTTTGAACCATTCAAATCGGTTGATCCGTTCGCCCGGAAACGTGACTGGAAATTTTTATCCATACATACATACACACACACACACATCCATTTTTTCTGAGGTATGCCAAAATGTTCAGAAACCTTCAAACCGTCGAGAAATGTAAAAATTTTCAATTCCGATTTTCGGCCCATTACAATAACTTACCCTACGGGAAGTTAAATATTTATTTTAACTAAAGAATTTTTATAAATCTAGGTTGCACATAGTTAGAATACCAGAACATATCTTTTGTCACAGAACCTATCACATTAATTGTTGTGTTATATTAACTAAACATTTTGAAAAAAATAATTTTGAGGTTTTATTTATTAATTCCATAATTTCCGGAACTTGTATTGCCTCATGTAGTATTTTTTTGATATATAGTGTAGATTTACTGGATTTCTTGATCTTCAAAAACTAGCCTTTAGTTTTATTTTGAATTTTTTGTAATTTATTTATATTATTCTTGCTTGCCATTCACGAAATTGGTGGAGCATATATCATAGTTGGTCTTATTAAAGATAGATATATTCTTCTCTTATTTGATTTTTCAGTGTGCTTTTGTTTTAGAAGTAGATACAAGGTGAGGTAAACAATTGTAAAAATGTAAAACACCGTAAGAAATTTCAAAATCAAAACAAAATCACGTCTGAGCAATTGAACAATAAATATTTATTATTCCCAAAGCGTAATTACTTTCACACAGGCCATATACCTCTTTTCTTAGAAATGTTGACCAGCCCTAATTCGTGCGATCCCATCTATAATTTTGTTACCCATCAGCGTGTACCTAAACTCATCGCAACGTGCTTAGTGGGGGAAAAATTCAGCCGAGTGCAACAGTCTTCGGCCGGCAAGCGGTGTGAGAACTTATGTTGTCGTTTATAGAATCGCTTAAGATAGTGTATAACATGCTGTGAAGGAATGATATGGAGTCTTTCCAAAAATATTGGATTTTTGGATCGACTATAATCGATACTTGATATCGACTTTTTGTGATTGTGGTGAAGTGCTAAATAAATTTATTAAATAATTTTTAACCATTAATGTTGACCATAACATTACCAAATTTTGGAAAGAATAATGGATTCATTTATCCATACAAATAGTTTGATTTAATTTAAGTTGATTCCTTTCCCTTGTGTCTTTATTTTAGTGAAGTGTCATTTAGTGTTTTGTGCAAAAATGGATCAAATTATCAGGAATATGTTCCCCGAGCATCACCACGTGCACCGAAATGGCATCAAAGTCAAACATAACCATATGAAGAAAAAGTTATCAAAACAGTTCAGTTTCTGTGAGACCGGTAAAGTTAGACCGTTTTTAAAACGTAGAGTGTGTGGTGTTAAGGATATTATTGCAGAGCACGAAAATGTTGAAATTTCTGCGGCCTCTCCGAATTCGCGCCACAGCTGGCATTTGGACGACGAGGATGGCTCTTGCACCTGCCCAGGTACAGAGATGGATTCGGCGCAGATGAATCATGTTTGCGTATTTAAATATTGGTAAGGGTAAATAAATAATAAATTAATACAATGACAAATTCTATTATACAAAAATGTTAATTTAAAAAAAAAATTTTTTTTATAAATACGAAATTGAATTAGCTAGATGATCCATGTTACATGACAATCTGAATTATTGAACTTTATTCTATAAATATTTTTATCGATATATGAAAATATTTGTCGTCAGAGTATTATAAGTAATGGTTTTTAGATTTTTTTCAACTAAATTTATTAATTTTCCATTTCATTCCACATATTTTTTTTATTCACTCATATTATATAACAGAGTTATTTACATACCCTATGAGTTATATGGCTAAATTGCACATGATAATAATAATAATAATCACAGAAAGAATTAAAAAATAATAATAATAATAATAATAATAAATAAATAAATAACTAAAAATAGATTAAAAATAAAGAAAATAAATAAAGAAAAAAATAAAAAACACCAAATTGAAGTAAATGCTCCAATAAGCAATTGACTATGGTAACAATTTTTTTACATTGAGTCTAGGCTGAAACACAAAACTTAAACACTAAAGTATAATTTGGTTATATCTACAATAATATTACCATGGTTTTACTCTCAAAATATTTTTTGTCAAAATACAAAACTATAAAATGTATAACACAGTTACTAATTCTTAATGCATTGTCTATGTCTATGATAGAAATATGTAGATAAATTGCACATTCGCCGTTTTATAATCAAAACTGAATTTTTTGTGTGTATAAGCTAGTTTGTTTGAAATACTAAAAAAATTTTTTTTTGCTTTTACCAAAAAACGATTGTTTCGTCAATACAAGCAAAATGTTTCAGAAACAGCCATTTTTTGAACATTTAGCTCCATATTTTCGAAACGACTGGACCTGTCTTTGCCAAAAACTAATCAGCAAATCTCCCCATTATATGAATTGTTTTTGGAATTACTCAAATCGGTTGATCTGTGCGCCCAAAGTCGTGGAAGAAAAATTGTATCCGTACATACATACACATCCATTTTTGCTAAAGTATGTCAAAATGTTGAGAAATCTTTGAAACGTAAAGATATGCAAAAAATTCCTTTTTTGATTTGCGGACGACACCAATAACTTACCCTACGGGAAGTTAATCATAGTTCGACAATTTACAAACTGAATTGAAATTTTTAACAGTCTCTGTAATAATAAATAAATTCTATGAATAGAGCTTTTATAAGAACAATAAGTAAAACGAAGACCCATTTAGATTTATTTATTAGACTCGTTTTTCATCATATATTAAAAAGCTGACAAAAAGAACACCTTTATATTGTTATTTGATGTTTGTGCGTTTTGTAGGTTAGGTTTTATGTGTGAAACACCTGATTCCACAGCAAATACATAGCTTTTTGACAAACATAGACCCGTTACCATAATTTATATTTCATCGGGAAATTTCCAAAAAATTGCAAAAAAACATGATAGTTACTCAAACGTTTATTATTTAGGTATTTATATATAATACTTTGTACACTTAATATATAATTGCAAAAACTACCACTCTGGTATAAAAATAATTTAGTAAACTCTTTTATATAGATACGAATAAATTTTTATACATATTTATATGCATAAAAATGTTAATTGATTTTCGATTCTTATTCTTTTAATTTTTGCCTTTATCAGCATAAATATTGTGTTATTTTATTTCAATTGCAAAATGCTGCTTTAATAAATCTATGCCACTTATTTTATTACTTTAAAGATAAAAGTGGATATTATGATTTAAAGATTAAATCGATTGCTAAAGAACATAATAATTAGATCATAAATATGACTAAGAAACATGAACTTTCTCATCGAATGCAAAAATATTATATTTATATATACATATATATACATATATATACATATATATATATATATATATATATATATATATTATTAATCATGTTATTTAAAATTCCATATATAAAACTGTGCGGTTGTGGTTTCGACCAAAAATATGAATATTTCTTCTAATTCAAGGTTGTAATCAAAATTTCATTCTTATATAAGATATTTCAAAGCCATCGTTTATATCCTCGTGTTCAAAAAATTTTGAAAATAAAGCAAATAATTCACTAGATAGTTTCTTACCATTAATCAACCTTTTACATATAATTACATATTTATATATGCATGTAATTATAACCTTCACAAGCGAAAAAAACGTGTTATATTCATCAAACGTTGAACGGAACGAAAGCTTTGCTTAGAAATCGTGTAATTACACATATTAAGAAAAAATATCATGAATATTTATTAGATTGCACAATGGACAATCCCAGAGTTCAAACAACTATGTATATGATGTTATTGATTAGTCAGTTTATAATCGATTATTTATATGTCAAGCAGAAGATATTGATCGAATTTATTAAAATATCGTTCAGATTTTTTCAAGGAAAATAATTAAAATTGTTGAAATCGCTTAATCGGTTTTTATATTTTCGGCAAAAGTACTATTTGGTTGTCGAATGCAGAGTTTGTTAAAATGTGCATTGATTATTGATTTTTTCTAATATAACCAATGTGGATCAGAACAACTATATTCTATAGGCCATCAAAATATGCTTTTCATCCACAAAATAAATTATGCTGATTAAATGTATCTGAAAATATTATGTTTAATTAATATTATTTGGAAAATCTATGTGGTACTATGCAGTTTTCTATTATTAAAAATTGATACACTATTAATGCTCTTCCACACCCTTTATTAATTTTAATTTATAAAATTAAAAATTATTTTTTTTTAAATTCTAAATTTTAAATTTTAATTTTAAAATTTATTACAAATATGGATATTTACATAATATAAAAGTTTTCTGATATTTTAAAAATTATACTTAATTTAGATTTAACATCACTAAGGTTATCTAAATTTAAAAAATATAGTCATCAATGTTTTTTTTTAAATTCATATTCAGACCATTTTTAAATTGTACTGACTAGTTTTTTTATTTCTTTAATAGATGCATTTTTAAAATTAAACTGTAGCTTTTTTATTAGCACTATTAAACATTTAATTTCTATTATTGAGCATTAATACACTATTAGTGCTTTTCGACACTCTATTGAAAATATAATGTGAAAAATAATAAAAAATAAAGGTATCTCCATAGTTTAAAGATATTCAGATTTATTAAATATTATGCTTAATTTTGATTTAGCATCATCAAGATTATCTAAATTTTAAAATATTAAGTGATCGATGTTTTTTATTAAAGATTCACATTCTGAATATTTTTAAATTATATTAACTACACTTTTTGATTTGCTTGATATATGTACTTTTAAAATTGAACTTCAGGTCTTTTTCCATCAAATGTATCCACCAACTGTGTAATTGATTGACAACTCCAGTGATATTTTAAAAATACATGCATTAGTTTTATTTTATTCGTAGACCAACTTAAAAAAAGCTAGACCCTATGATCGTTCTCAGCAGGTGTTTAAGAATATCACATTTCCAAAACTTTGATGCTCTTGAAATGTACAACGTATTATTAAATAATTTTCTACCCTACTCCTTAAAAAGACGTTACAAATGCGCATTCTTGGAAGGAAAGAATTTGAAGCAATATCTTGAGACCTGTCACAAAAACTATATTTAAATAATCAGGGACCATAATATTAAATAATAAAATTATTACTAACCTTCCAAATGTTTTTTGTGTGTAAATTAGTTAATATCTGCCAATTTTCAGTGCATAGTGCAAGAATTATTCGTGCGCCCAGACAACTTCTGAAATATAGTGAATAATTTACAAATATATATATATATATATATATATATATACACTCACGTGTGTGTATCCATCGGATAAAACAATAGATTTTACACAACGTCCACATATTTGTTTGTATTTTCAATAGTTAATCCCACGATTTTATATATAATGAAAATATAATTCATGTTTCGAACTGACAATGTTAATAATTATGATGAATTGCTTTATTGCATTAAGGTGGTTGACATCAGTTACTTCTACCTTTACTCGAAGTATTGGTAAAATTACTAATATAAGTACATAATATATTTTTCCTAATTATAAGTGTGACAGATTGTAATTTTAAAAAAAGTAATATATTAAGTTGTATTTTAAATATGTCAATTATTATAATATTAAAATCTGAAATATATAATCGACTTTTTTTGTCGAAAATCGATTTTAACTTCATTAAAATGTGATGTCATTCATCACATAAAATCATGTTGTGATGTATGATCGATCAAAATGTCGCTTTTTTATCATTTTGGTTTGGAAAATTGAGATTGAAATTTATGAAAGTACCATCAATATTTAACTTTTTGGAGCTGATGTAGCTGAATTTTTGAACACTTTTAACCAAGTTCAACTCTAAGGATAAATTCAAAGAAAACAAATTGGATAAAATTCAATGACGTTGATAAAAATGCAAATATAAAAATATCTGCATGTAAAATTTTACCATAAAAGGATAAATCAAACCGAAATTTTCCTGTTTGGCGGTCCCATTTATCATCTTTATCATTAAATATTTATTCAAAATCGCATTGACCCGATATGCTTTATATGAGATGAGGATTTAAATATTTATACACGTATAATTTAATGAAGATTGGCGATTGGAACTGTAGACTAAACAAATCTTTTTCCTGCGCGGATGCGTATGTCCTCATGCAAGTTGCACTTATTGGCAGTAAAGTTTTGTATGTAGTAATAATAATGATAATATTAATAAATAGTAGTCTGTCCGAAGGCAGGTCCATAGCATGAGAGCACCACAAAATCAATGATTTTCCTCTCCTCCCTTATTTATTATTCTCATTACCGTTTTATTACCACTAATTAACAACCATTAATCACTTTTTATTATTTTTCGTGTATTTTTCTTTGCAAACTTCTGCTTCCATGTTTCTTGATCCTGCGCTTCGTCTTTCAGTTCCCTGTATTTTCTCTTCTCGCGTAAGTCGTCAATCGTCTGCATTCTTCTTCTTCCCATTCCTTTCAGTCTTCCTATTTTACCATCGACGACGTTGTGCAGGAGGTACTTTTTTGCAGAACGGGCCCCATCCTGCTTCCTTTTCTTTTCAGGTTTGTTCTCAGTAGAGTCCTTTCTTCGCCCACTCTTCTCAGGACTTCTTCATTTATTATCTTGTACCTATAAATAATTAATTTTATGTGAAAAATACTTTTTTAAAATAGTATTATTATGGTAAGAACAGCACAGAAGTAAAACTCATTAACGTGATAGTAAAAATAAATTAATTCTTCTTTAATGTTCGATAATTAGCATTTATATGAGATATGTGTTCGCGCTCTGCAATCTCTACAACATTGTAATATGAGAAATGTTTATTCTGTAAATATCAAGTACTATTAGTATCTTTGGCGCCATTTATACCGCAGGGAATGATTAGTCGCTGACTTTAATGCTTTTAAAATAAAATCTAAACTTCAGAGTTGAAAATAAATTTATCAGTCTTCGAACCTCCTAGGAAACAAATGGTGATCCACAGTATTAATGAAAAAGAAAATAAACTGACACACAACTGTACATCATTGTGATATATCGAGTGTCACAGAATATTTGAACTTTTTGGACTATTACCGGAACGCGTTTTTCTTTGTTGTGAAATCGATGTTTTACAGAAAAACTGGGTTTTGAGATTATATTGAGTTACGCACTTTGCAAGGATAGGGACTGCGATAGTAAAAAGTTTTTTCTACGAATATTGAGTTTTAATTTTGTATGCTAGAGCGTCTGGACTTAAATCAGAGGTCCTAGGTTCAATCCGTCTTCGAGGAGCCTGAAGTCAAGCAGTAATGACATCCGTTTTCACTTGGAAATATAGATAACAAGTAAAAATATATGTTTTTACTTGTTATCTATATTTCCAATTATATGTTTCCAAGTAAAAATAGTTTTCATCCGGCATTGCTACATCGTTAAAGTATTCGTCCAAATTGTAAATATAAAATTTATCACAAGAGACAATTGTAAAACGTAGTATTAGGTCCTATTAGCCCAATATCTTATAGGACTCTGATTGCTGTTAAAAAATAATTGTAAAATTAAATTATGACATTAGCATTTTAATTCTATGATTCGGGGCCCATTTAAACAGATCAACCCTGAAACAAAAAAATTAAACTGCATATTTTTTATAATTGACCAGCTATCAGAACCAATTTTTATGATAAGTCAACCAAGTTTTAATTTATAGCTTACTTTTTAATTTATATTTTTCAATTCTAACAATATAATATAATCATTGTAAGTTTTCTTCCAAATGTAAAAGATATTATTTTTTTATTAGATACTCATGTTTGAATAAATTATATTCAAAGCTGCATAGAACTAAACTTTGTCGTATAATTATAGATTTTTAATTCTCAGGACAAACTGTCAATATTTTTGCATTTTAAGTTTTCAATTTCATTTGTTATTCCTATAAAATAAATGTGTTATATATAAATAACGTATAACTCGTATTATATTGTTGAGATATAAGCAATGTTCTTAAACACAAATCATAGACTGTCGTCTTATTAAATATAATATACTATTGCTAATAATGTATCAGTATTAATAGTAATTTTTTAGAGAATATAACCATAAATAATAATTTGTTTTAATGCATAATATTAATAATTTACTAATATAGCTCAATATGCAATAGCTCATAATGCATTTTGTATGAATATAAAACTTGCTTAGTGCAAATATGGGTCGTATTAATGAACAGCTTACAAGTACAGTTTATTTGAAAACGCATTCGTTTGCATGGGAATTTATTACTATCGAATATAAAACTAAATGAAACTATATATTATACCAGAGATTATATATATTGTAATAAATTTCAATGTATTGTAATAATATTTTCAATCTAAACGCTATCTAATAAAAATTGGTAAGTTTATCAATGCTGCACGTATTGCAATGTGAGGTCAAAATTTCATTCACGATAATTTTTTCAACTTGAACATTTGACCCTTATTGGAGATATGTAATAATAATAATAATTGTATATACAAATAGACACACAACTGCATTTGGTTGATTGAAATAATCTTCTGTGAAGTCGTATTTGCTTTGGATAAGCCTAGATTAACAGTTCCTATCATGTGTTTATTTAACGATATTAATTACACTAATCATAAATATTTAAGTTTGACATTTTCAAAGTAAAGATATGATACATATAATTTTCCTAGAAATACTAGACATTGCCATTTACTGTCTATAACGTTTTTATTGATATTAATAAAAGTAAAATGTGTAATATATATATATATTACTGTTTCTAATAATAAATTAATGTTTATATAACACAGAATTGCAATCTAGTCAATATGATGAGAATGAAAGTTGTTTGCTAGCTCGATTATTTTCTGTATATTATGGCTTCATACTCATGTCGTATAAAAACGTGTTCTCTATATCAAACTTGTTTAAATTGATGTTTATAAAAAAAACTTTTTACAAATTTTATCATTTGGCGTTTGTACTGTAGATGTTGTAGCCATGGATCTTCTAATCTTTAAAGAGAGTTGCCACAGAATTGAAAAACAGGACAACCAAACCAAATCAAAGGATTATGTTTTTGATTATTCCAAATTTTGGTTTATTCAAATGATAGTTGCATAGGACTTATAAAACAAATAGAACATAATATTACTAACAATATTATATAATGTTATTATCTAATCTAATATTACAGAAACCAGCGACCTCGTAAAAAATGGTCTTTTTTTAAAAAAAAAATCCGTGAATTTTAACGATAACTAAGTTTTTCTTCAGTGAAAATGAAGTATATAGTATTTTTCGGAAAAATATAGGACAATATTGGGTATTTACAAAATTATATTTATATCTAATTTTGAATATGACCCATTGTTGAGTATGAAACTTTCTTTTATTTCTTACACATATGATTCTTTAACAACACATCAAAGATTCACTTTTGAGGCGCATCGCTTACTATTGAATTAAATACCGCTGGAAAGCCCCGAGAAGCTATTTTCGCTTGAAATCATATTTCAGATATTTAATCTCAAGTGAATACTTTATATCACTACTGCTTGACATCAAACTGGTCCAGTCGCGGATCGAACCCGGAACCTGAAGCTACTAATACAAGTCTTACGACGGATCCGAATTTTATTGTACCACAAACTACATATTTACTTACATTTACTTTTAACTAAATTTTCCCTAATTTTGTTTCTATTATACCGAAAAACTACATTTTCAATTCACTACATTTTCTCTAATTTTGCTCATTTTCAGCACTCAAACCATTTGCTATTAATTACTCATTGCAGATAATTATAAATATAAATATAATATTTTCAAATAGAATCTTCGGAACTCTGAAGACAGTATCAGCAAGCCAAATCGATATAAAAAGCCAACAATTCCATTAATTTAAATTAATTTCACAAAGTTATTTCGAAATAATAAATCCAATATAATAGTTTTCATTTAATATAATAGTTCACAATTTCTCGTGCACATGTGTTGCATTTAATTGAAAATATTAGCCATTTTGAATTTATTAATGTTATAATAATATGCTCATTTGAAATATCGGGTATAAAATCAACATATGAATACAAGAAGAGAATAAATTTTGTATTCAAAAAATATTATTTAATATAGTTAAGAGAGGCCGGTAGAAAAATTGAAAAACGGAAAGAAATAAAAAACTTACTATAAAAATTACTTACTATAATAATTAGACATCTCCAATATTCTTTTTTAATTAAAAACCTTACTATGACTCTAATTTACCAAGGCCTATAAAGCCTTTCTACAAGTAAATCTTCTCACGTTACAGCAATTTATCCCACCTGAGTCAATATCTGAACGACCTTGCAAAGTCGTTTCATTTTTTATCGTCGTTTATATCCGTTTCATATGACTAATTAAAAAACTTAGTTAATAACGCACTTTATTGGAATTATTTATGCATAAATCTTGTGGTAAGCTGACAAGTGGTATTTACGTAAATACCGAGGAATGGACATTCTCTTTTGGAATCTTTGGGTACATAATTAAAATTTTTGATGGTTTCAGATTTAGAATTTAAGTACCTGATTATTTATAAAAAGAGTATAATAATAATAAATAAAGTTATAATTTAAATAAACAGCGAACTAAAAATGTTATTTGTTTTTACTTTATTCTTGAATTCAGGGCTCACTCGAGAGAAAGTGGGTAGAGCGACTGGACCTGAATTAGAGGTTCAGGATGGTTCTATCCCGCTTCGAGAAACCTGATGTCAAGCAGAAGGGACATCGGTTTTCACTTGAAAATATAAATAACAATATTTTTACACGTAAAAATTACCTTCATCCGACATTGCTGCATCAATAAAATATTCGCCCTATTACAGAAATTGTAATAATATAATTATCACACAGAGATAGGACAACAGTTTGGGTTGCCATCTGTAAAATCCGACGTAGTATTATAACGGCTTATAGGACTCTTAAGTTCTGATTGCTGTTCAAAACAATAAAAAAAAATAATTTAATTGTCTTCACGCGTCAGTGTATTTTTGTGTTTAATTCTGTAAAAAAATGCTTGATAATTAGCCTTTATTATCATTATATTAACCATCTAAAAATTTTCACAAAAGTTACACATTAATTTTTCTTACTCCAAAATTTCACAAAAAAGAGTGATTATTCTTGGCATTTTTTCACATATATTGCGAAAAATGTACGGCAGTAAAATGGTTAAACTAATTTTAATAACTTTACTTCAATATATCAAATGCCAATCAGAACAATTGTATTATATAAGCCATTTGAATGGACTGTTTCTTGAACGCGTAAAAAGGATTGTTTTTCCGTTGAACTGTAAAACCAAGAAACGTTTCTTATCAGCTCTTTTAATTTCCTGATATTTTCCGCTTTTTTGCTGCAATTCGCGCAAACCAGTCGTCCGGTAAACTCTCGATTGTTCCCACAGCGCAAACATTACCCGTAATTACGGTTCGTTAGCCAGACTGGACTGGTAAACATGAATACAACGAATATACAAACAGTATGTATTTACTGGACATTAAAAACACTGTTTGCACAAACGATTTAACGAAATTCATGTTATTTATCGCGTAAATGACGCCCGTGGAGCCACTACCGATGACCTTGGCCCCGATATTGATTGATGTTGCATCATGCACCAAAATCAACAGGTACATAGAGACGGGATTAACAAATTTGAAACTCGTACCGAATGACAAAGTGCACATTAATTGGCAATGGCAGGATTTTAATTACGAACGTTTGTGAATTTTGATAAGATAATTGAGTGTATGGGTACTAAATAAATATCTAATTATATAATGACTTTTGAAATTAGTCATTTTAATTTGAAATCATTAATTGCCAATTTTATATTTTAATCATCTACTTAAAGGCTCAATTATAAGCGATGCGCTCCGATTCTACATTGCAATCTGTAATGTAAGGAAGAACTAGCTGTAAGTGGAATTCTGAATTAAGACAATTAAGGCATCGTGTCTTAAGGCAAATTGCTGGAACTTCCCGTACCGCAATTCAAAATTCGAGTAATTAAAAATAATCAATAATAATAATCAATAAAAGTTGATCAATGATTTGAAACTTTTAATAGAATTTCAAACCATATTGAATCATTCTATCTTAAATCATTTATTTTGAAATATTTTAGAAAATTCTGACTTTTTTTTAAAGCAATCGTATTGCTTTAACTTCATAAAGACAAAGTATCAAAGCGCGTAAACGCCGCGTCGCCGTCTAACGCGTAAACATTGGTACGGAACCCATAGGAATGTAAACAAAATTTATACTTATTTTAAAAATCTCTATAAAATATCTGATAATTTGATGTGCATATGTCTGATGATCATTTTTGACCGTCAAATGGCATTTTTTTTACTTTTTTCGTTAGATCTCCGAAACCGCTTGACCTAAAATTTGATCAAATCTTTATCTTGTCAATACAAGTAAAATGTTTTTTGAATTATTAAAATCGGACTGAGTTACCGTTTTCGGCACTTTTTGCCCCGTATCTTCGGAACGGCTAGACCTGCCTTCGCCAAATCAGCACGTCTCCTTATCAATACGAATCGAATGTTTTTTGAATTATTCAAATCGGTTGATCCGTGTTCCCGAAATCGTCGACGAAAATTTGTATCCGAACATACATACATACACGCGCACACACATACACATACATCCATTTTTTGTATGGTATTTTAGGTATGCCAAAATGTTCAGAAGGTTTTGAAACATAAAAATCTATAAAAATTTTCATTTTCGATTTTTTCGCGATTACTATAACTTGCATACGGGAAGTTAAAAAGTGAATCTTTGATGTGTTGTGCTCATACACCATGGACCTGCCTTTGGGCAGATAACTATTTATTATTCTTACATAATTTAAATTCCGCCCAAACTTTTGAGCAGCATTTTAATATTGTCTTTGTTTCCATGTATCAATAACTCAAGAAATATAATTTCATTGGTTAAATTGAATAGTAATTTCTAACAATTTGCATTTATCTTTGTCTTCCAATAAAGCAAAACAAAGTAAAAAATGAGTAAAATCCATGGGCACATAAATAAAAGTCAAAGGATTGTACATTATATCATTATCAGAATATAATTATGTATAATGTACTATACATATGTAGAGAAACTTTGCCTCGTTGAAACACTTGTTCAGGAAATGCTTATTTGGGTATTTTTTTAACTTTATGCCATCGACTCCATTGTTTGGAAAAAGTTTTAGCCGCAGGATGCAATATTTACCAGGCTGCAAAACTACAAGAAATTTGACATATATGTGTTTAATTAACTGTGGTAGAAAGATAGACTACTACCAACTTGTAAGTAATAACTTTTGGAAAGCAAATGATTTAGTAGTGATGTTTTACTGATATCGTAGATCGCACCTAAATCACTGTACTAAATCTGCCAACTCGAGGTTCGTCTCTAATTATCAAACTGCTTATCTAACATTAGCATCTGACCAAACTGCAACCGTATGGTACATTATACTGCTCATTTATCACATAATAAACATGATATGGGACTGCACTGACAACGGTTTCCAGCCTGGAGTTCCTGACAGCCGCAAGTTGTAACCGAGGACTTCCAATTCCATTCTGTCAGAACTTTCTGCTGTTCGGGGCAAAAGCTCATGATAGTAACAAGGTTGAATAATTAGAGAAATTTTGTGTATTGTTGCATCTAGAAATTGAGTTAAATAATTTGACCCATAATTAATTTTGTAAATGTTTTTATACACAAAGCCATACTGTTACTTTGATAATTTAGTGTCTAAATAGAGTGAATATGTAATAAGAAAGTGTTACAAAACTTTCATGAATTATTCGATTTGAATTGCGTTAAAATTCACTGATTTATTGCTTAATCTCCCATTTCTTAAGCTATTTTTATGGTAATATTTTATACATGATTCAACGATAGTGCATGTAGTATTCAACATCTAATAACACCTTATATGCAATGTGTATTCATCAAGCCAAAACCTTCATGTTAAAAGAATGTGCATAGTTAAACACAATTTACGTTTTATCAAAACTTGATTTACCTACATGATGTGTTTCTTAACCTTTCGCTTGATTGCAAAAAGCACGCGAAATATTATTAACACAAAGCAAAATATTCAGAGCAGCTCGTCGTAAAATCAAACTGAAAATAATTTACATAAAATATTATATATACGGAAGACACGCGATGTTGAAGAAAACAATGTATGGCACATTCTTAGTGGAGCAAATATTATGACAAAAATTTAAATCATGTATTTAATTGGTTCTAAATGTTTAAATTTGAAGATTCGGGACGTTCAATAAGGGTGCAAAATTGGTATTTGGTTTAAGAAATATTTAATATAAAACACAGATCGTAATAAAATGCACACATTTTTAGCACTATATATGTTCTATAAGTATCGTGTGAATCTCTAATCAAGGGTTGTTAGAATGCATCCCATTGGCTGACCATTCTCTATATGATGAAATTTTTGCATTATTGCATTAGATTTTTTATATATATGCAGCAATGTCTCCGAAAGTTTATTTTTGCTTGTTATCATATTTTGTATTTATAATCACATGTGAAAATTTGATATCAGTGCTGCTTGGTATCAGGCTTGTCGTGGTGGGTATCAAACGCAGAGTATCAAGTCAGTTTATTAGACCACTTTTTCACTACGAACCATGGCTAGCCAAATGCACTCACCTATACATTTTATGTAAACACATTTTATAAATCACATTGATTGATAATCTTGTAAGTTCTAACTCAAGTTGTCACTTGGAAGTGGTCTATGGTGTCATGGATGATTGACATGTGGGAGTTGGGATCAGCTATCCTCTAAATCGTAAGTGGTTTAAAGAACTTTGAGAACACCGTATTTGGATATATTTACAATACATAACTTTACAATACAGTGGTTGGTGTTCTCATTATAGGTGACCAAAGGGAGGTTCGGGAATTTTATCCCGGATCTCCTTTTTGTCACCTCTTTAGGTGGAACTTTGAGAACACCATAATTGAATATATTTACAATACATAACTTTACAATACAGTGGTTAGTGTTCTCATTATAGGTGACCAAAGGGTGATCCGGGAATTTTATCCCGGATCTCCTTCTTGTCACCTCTTTAGGTGGTTTCTGTATTTCACCTTCTCGCGCAACATCTGCCTCCGATGACAACGTTACATTGCAATCTTTTCTCCATACGAGTTTGATCCAAGTTCTTTTTTTAACCACTCTTTGGAGTATTGATTAATTTATTAACTTCTTCACCTTTCTTTGGCACAACATCCCGAGGAAGACCACCAGCACTTCTGTTGACCTTCCTCAGGTTGCATTTATAAATTTTATACCTTCACCGGTTTTTAACAAATACCAATGTGTGCGAAATGCACACACCTGCTTTAAATTCAAATCCAAGTATCGGTTTCTAGTATAATATCGGCGCTAGTAATATGTAATATCACATTGCAAAGGCATATATCATCATATCACATCGGTAATCCGGCGCTCAGGCGCGTACTGTAAATTGTTGATAACGAGCACGCGAATTCAAAAACAGATGCATATGAGACCGGATCGTTGCGTAAATAGTATGAGAGCTGGTAATGATCTACAAAATAATATTTGTAAGAGCCAATTATACAGTAAAATTGAACGAGATAAAACACTCTGCGTCAATTGACAGTTGCATTGAGTATATATACACTTTTGAATAAATTGTTCACTCTTTGATAAATACAAATATAAATGTACTTTTTTTTCTTTCTCTCAGATATAGGATAAATCTGTAATATCAAATTTTAATTTAACGAGACAACTGAGTTAAAAATGTTAGATGAAATATATGTTATGATTAATTAAACGTTATTCTTCATTGTTTAAAATTAATGAAATTAGCAATTGACAATATTTTTGTAGATTCAAGTTCCGTCAATATAATAATTAATGTTACATCGATTCGTGCTTATAAACCTTTCAAGGACAGTCTTTTCCGTTGGAAAAATGAATGCACCTATAACCGATCTTACACGGTTTTTGACAACGAATTTAATTAAAAAAAAAAAATCATTAATTTTACACGAAATTATAAATACTAAACTATAATTTGCTTATATCGACAATAACATTTTCATCGTTTTACTGTCAAAATACCGCACTACAAAATGTATGCAACAGTTTCGAATGCTTACAAAGTAGTCTATGTCTATGATAGAAGTATGCAGATAAGATGGAAACTCCCTGTTTTATGATCAAAACTAAATTGTATGTGTGCATGATACTTATTATACTTACTAAGTTTAATTTTAAATATATAAATATTCATTTTTTATTTAATGAATTTGTCATTCATCATATTAAAAACTGACAAAATGAGCTTTTTTATAGAAATTTTTGTTTAGCACGGTTTTTCCATATAAGAGTGAATTTTTCGAGTTACACGGTTGTTATGGAGCCTATCTTTCGTGTGTAGCCTACCTTTCCATGATGGTAAACTTCTCAAGTATAAGATAGACATTTTATTATTTGGTGTTTTGATATGGTAAATAGTTCTTCTAAAGTTTGTATATAAATCACAATTTAAGAAACTTTTGAAACACAAATTCTGCCAGTAATCAATTCGAAGAAACGTTTCGATTAGTGATGAGCCACTAATCTTACCAATTTATTAAAATAAATTGGAGAATATCTTAAATCAATATCAAGTTCCATAATGAAAAAAATACTTTTTTATTATTCTCTAGCTCTCTTCGAAATTGAACGTACAAATAGGCCCCCGATGAATATCTTTGACAAAGGGATCTGCTGACTGCGTCCCAGTTGACAAACACAAAAGCTCTCGGAATTGACTGACAGTGCCAGCATATATTTTTTTGGAGTAGTAAATAGATTTATTGTGTTATAGAAGCAGGATTTAGATTAAGGGACTCAGGATAAAATAAGTATTGTAAATGTAACGGAGAAAACAGCGCGGTAACAACCGTTTCTTATGGTATTTTTGTACACAATTTTCTAACTTTTGTGCATCCATCACCTACTTATGGCTTACGCGGCCAAAATTTTGTTGATAATACTTTCTATACATTTTTTGGATTTTGATTACAATCTACATGAAGTATAAAATAATAACTATTTTTTTTATTTGAATAAAATAATGATTATTCCAAAATCTAGTGTAATGTATATACATATA
This sequence comes from Ctenocephalides felis, assembly GCF_003426905.1. Taxonomy (NCBI): domain Eukaryota; kingdom Metazoa; phylum Arthropoda; class Insecta; order Siphonaptera; family Pulicidae; genus Ctenocephalides; species Ctenocephalides felis. The sequence goes on from NW_020537758.1 coordinate 50,614,244, forward strand.
ATTTATTGTCTAATATTATAATTAAGAAATTTGTTATTTTTTAACTAAGATTAAATCCAGTTAATAACGAGAACTATTTCTTAACTATTTGCTTCACCCTTTAATATATAAGCATATTTGTTGGAAGACAACCCTATGGTTCTATCTATATTTGATATTCAGAAATTCTATAAAACTCATTTATAATTTGATTCAATAATTTCGCGAGAGGTCTATTTTTCCTTGAAAACATCTATATTTTCAATTGAAAACAGATATCGGTACTCCTTCATATTTATCCTAAATATTTGGGAGGATCTGTAAAAACAATATCTAAATATCAAAATATTCATAAAGTCTCATAAGTATCAATCGATCTAAAAAATATATTTTGCTTATTAAAAATAAAATATAAGAATGTTACAGATACTTCAATAGTAATTATTTCTCTTTCCTTCAATAATTGAAAATTTCTTTATAACTATTAATCCATTATTAAGTAATATAAATTTTATTGCTACAATCCACAGAACAAGTTTCATAATCTTTATTATTTGCCAAGAACATTCGCATTTCAAACGAAACCATTAAAACCAGATAAAAACCTTCCATTATTTTTTCTCTACTATTTTATTCCGCCCTTATTTTTAATTACCAATTAAAATCGATGAAACTCGTACTGTTTGATTAATTAAATATCGATATAAAACCAGTTGCAATTATATATAATTCTCCACTCTTCGGATATAAAAAATTATACTGTTTCGATGTAAAAAACTTAGTGGACTAATAAAAACTGCAGATAATAAATTCCAAGAAAATTACGTTGCCTCTTTAAAAACAGTAGGAAGTTTATATTATATATATATTATTAGATACTATATAATCTGCTATATTTTTTACTCGTATATACAATTTATATCATATTTTTTATTATTATTATGGTGCATTATGATGATTCAACTACAGCTTGAATTACATTGATACTACATATTGTAGTTTTTATTATATTCGATACAACTGGTTGCAAAAAGCTTATGCAAATTATTCTCGATTGTGCATTTTGCATCATTGTAATTAAAACGTGTTCGTTGCAAAATACACGATCCGCTGAAATAATTCCATCATTATGTGTGCTACATTTCAGTATTCATTAACATTAAGCACAAAAGCTTATGAATACTTTGTTCGAATGGATGTAATGTGTTTGTTCAGAGATAGAGTAGAATTGGGATAGAGGAAGAACATCAATTTGAAACACTATTTGAACATCATTTGAAACAAACATTAAATGTATATACCCCAAACAAATATTAAATTTTGATATAAAAATCTTAAGTTCTCAGTCTTAATTAATCAGGCAACTAACTAATTAAAATTTATTAACATTTGTTGTGTGTCAACATAATTTGCAAACATACTTTGTAAAATAAAACAGTAAACAATTATCTCTTATCTGAGTATCTGGAAATTGCAGGTGAAAAGCATTTGTTAATTGATCGACACCAAATATTTGAATAGAAAATCTTTGAAAGAAAGGTATGCTTTCTTTTCAAAGAAAGATGTTAAAGCAATCGTTCTTGTTTTCACATAGTTAAATAAATATTTATATTTTTGGCTATAATTTTCCGTTTCCTATTTATATATTTTTCTTAAACGATTTGCGAAGATCTAGAATATTTTGGACTCTGCATATAATGATGATAATAATGTATGTAATTACATAAAGCTGCACTGAAAGAATGGACAAAATTTGCAATTTTAAATACAAAGAACTAGAGCACAAATTAGTGATGCATGATATCGTGCCTTAAGGCAAATTGCTGGAACTACCCATACCGTAATTGAATATTCAAGGGAAAAAAATAAACATTGATCAATGATTATTAACAGTTGTTTGAAATACTTTCAAATAGAAATTTATAATTACTATATATTTTATAGTTCATTTATTATACAGCGACGATCTTATCGTACAAAACACTTAAGTATATTTACATTCTCAAGAGATGTTCAAAGAATCCATCTGAGGGTCTTCTCAAATTTCTTAGAATATCTCATATAAATATAAACATTTTTAAACGCAATTGTAAATTTAATTTTTATAATTTAAAATATAAAACACAGATTCTCATACAACCATTTTTTCTAAGAAGTTCCAAAATGTTCGGAAACCTTCGAAATAATAAAATTGACATATTAAAATTTGACATATTAAAATTGACAATTAAAATTTTTTTTGAGCTATGTTTGCTAACTTACATTTCTAATCTGTTACTTTCTTCGAAAGCTCCACCCAGGGGAAAACCCCTATTCGTTGCTATTAATGTACTATATATTAAATATGTATATCTTATAGTGTTGGTTTGCATATGATGCATAAATGCCCGCGAAAACATTTAACCTCAATCGGAAATCCGATTTATCATACCTTTTGATATAAATCTTGGCTAACGTTGGGATCGAACCCAAGACTAGTAGGTGCTAACCAATGTCTTTACCTGTTACACCACGGCTAGCACCTTCATAGTAATATAATTGTATTTTTCTTAACAATTGACTCAATTTCACGAAATAGTAAGCACTTACAACGGTTAGGCATTCCATAAGCTTCAATGGACACAGCTTTTGTATTACAATTATAATATTTTAAAGTTTAAAAGTATTGGTATGAAAAAAATCTTGAATTTATACCACAGTTAGCTCCACTATTTTTTACATATTTCATACTCCCATACCCAGGTTGTGCACTCCTGTCTCTTCTTGTATTGTGAGCTTTCTAAGCATTATTTCAGCCCGCATCAGCAACACAAAGTTCGATCACCGTGCATATAAGTTATTAGACCTAGTTGCCTGTTTGTTGGATGTTTGTTCCAACAAATCTCCTTCCGCAAAGTTCTTCTGCAGGTGAACAACTAATGAATGCATAATCATCTTTAAGTACATCGTACATCGAGATAATGCTCTCAATTTATATAATACTACTGCATTAAGTTTAATTAAATACGATACATGTCACTCAATACATGTTTTTAGTAAACACTTTTTACCTAACATATGAAGACTACGAGAAAATTTCTTATGTGGTTATTATCCTCACTTACATCGTAGCAACTTTAGCTTCAAGCTTTTAATACTAAAAATAAATTCATAAGATGTACATGAATATTATAACTGTTATTTCTACAGTATATTCTTTTATTTACAATTATATTTAGAGTAGATGGTAGTATGAAACTTGTTCGAACAAACATGCTTCATCTTTCTCGTTTTGGATTCTATCTCAATATCAGTAGAGTTAACTATAGTTCAGATGTTATAACGACTTTCACTACTGTTCTTTGGCACAACCAACCCAGTTTCCCCTACTCTCTATTTTCATATGCGTCAAGGCATTTTTTGGCGATCTCGTTCAGGACAAAAATAGAATTTTAATAAATGTATCATTCTAAGTAGCATTATTAAGGCAAATTCTGAACGTTAATATGAATTAGGAACATTTCATAATTAAAAACTAAATTGTAATAAAGTAGATATAATATATAATGTTTTGGTTAGTTCATTTTAATGTTTTAATGTATATGAAATCTTTAAAATTATCATCCAAATAGTCATCCTATTTGGATGCTAAGAGCATAGCATATTTTTAATCAATATTTCTAATAATTTTATTTTATTATTTTATATATTTTTAACTTCCCGTAGGGTAAGTTATTGTAATGGGCCGAAAATCGAAATTGAAAATTTTTACATTTCTCGACGTTTTGAAGGTTTTTGAATGTTTTGGCATACTTCAGAAAAAATGGATGTGTGTGTGTGTATGTATGTATGGATACAAATTTCCAGTCACGTTTTCGGGCGCACGGATCAACCGATTTGAATGGTTCAAAAAAAAAACATTCGATTCCTATTGATAGGGAAAAGAGCTGATTAGTTTTTGGCGAAGGCAGGTCCAGCCGTTTCGGAGATACGGAGCAAAGAGTGCAGAAAATAGAAATCGACTTTTTGAGAGAACGGAGTATCCGATTTGAATGATCTAAAAAACATTCAATTAGTAATGATTGGGAGAAGTGTTTATTAGTTTTTAGCAAAGGGAGGCCCAGCCATTTCGAAGATATGGAGCTAAATATGTAAAAAATGGCAGTTTTTGAGAGAACTAAGCGTCCGATTTAAATAATTCAAAGAACTTTCTGCTTGTCTTAACAAAAAGATTTTGTTTTTTTTTATTTTTTTTTTTTTTTTTTTTTTTTTTTGTATATCGAAAATAATTCAGATTTTATTTTTAATTCTGACTAAAGTTCTAATATACTTTAAACAAATAATTTTAATTTTGCACTTCAGTTTATATAATTCTTATAAATATTAGACAATGTTAGAATATTTATAATGATCTATTTGAAAACATTCAGTATTCCTCGAACATTTCGTTACGGTACGGGAAGTTCCAGCAATTTGTCTTAAGGCACGATGCCATACACCACACTAGTTTTTTTTAAATTTTCTTAGTGAATATGAATGTACCAAATGCAGTATGTAATTTTACGTCGTCATGAAGTAAACATTCAACCAAACACCATTATTTTAGATATAATACATGTTCTAATTATGCATAAAGAATGTAAATCCTTTGAAGATTTTTTTCATGTATATGTACATACACATATATAATTGTATATAATATTGTTTTGTTATTTTCTGCAATTCAGCGGTATAATATCTAATGACATTGATTTGAATTACATTATTCACCATTTTATTTTATTTAATTGATACCAAATGAAGCATAACGAAACAGCCTATCTATGTCTTTTGATATCAGACCTTCAATTATGTTTAATTAAAAATATCCCAAAGCCAAAACATGTTAACGAGATTATACAAAGCAGACGCATTTTTAATCAATATCCAGTGTTGTACTATCTCTCCGGGGGTAGCAAATTACTGAAAGAATTTTCGACGAGATTTAATCACAGTGTTATTTTGTGCTTGTTATGCATGCACATGAATAAACCTATTCATCACTGTCATATATGCCTAATAAATAATTGATAGTATATATTAACAACCAAAACCAATTTCATTGTGTAAATCGTCGCCTGTTCATAAGTCAACATCTTGGGATGTCACTAATCACGTTATCGTCGACTTCATATGACGTGTAATATCATTAATGTCAACGCGTGGGTTAGTCGAATATGTCATACTCAGGACTAAACCAACATTTCTCAAGCTTTTCTTATCTGGAAGCAAAATTGAGGGCTTAACGTATTAAGTTGACCATGTCCGGGACGCAATTTTTCAGAGAAAAATTTTAATAAAAGCTTTTTACTATAGATTTAAGGAAAAAATACTTTGGACCCAGATCATAGAATCCAAACTATTATCATGATTTTTATTGCATAAATGATATCTGAATAGCTCGAGTTACCTACAATTTCGAGTTGTTGGACAAGAATTATTTTTTTCAATTACCACGAAACAGCTTCACCGATGTTCACCAACTAAATTCCCAACTGGTATCACTTCTACAACATGTTTTGAAAATGTGATATCAAAAGACATAGATAGGCTGTTTCGTTATGCTTCATTTGATATAATTAAATAAAATAAAATGGTGAATAATATAATTCAAATCAATATCATTAGACAATATACGATGGAATTGCAGAAAATGATAAAACAAGATTATATACATTTATACATGAAGTTCATGCTATTAAATATTTTCATATCACTTATGACTAGTTTTGGTCCAAAACTCTTCCTTTTCATTTTTCATATTATTTTTCATGATTCTAAGGAATTTCATCAAGTTAGTTTAGAATATTACATGCAATTCATAAAACCACTATTTAAATAACTATTATTAATTGCTTCTTAAATATCAGCAAATATAATACGAGAATGTAATATTATAGCTTATTTTCGGTAGCAATTCTCCAATAAAGTTAGCGTTGTGATGGCGTCGCTATCTTACGGTCCTTTCTTCATATAAATTGGTAGTAAAAACTGTCAAAATGTATTTGCTGTGCAGTTACGAATTTTAGATATGAAACCTAACCTAAAAATGCAGATACATAATAAAGAATGTAATCATAACTGCATCTTTCTGATGTGTTATGATAACATATACGGGAGATTAGTTTTAGTGTGTAAAACTATTTATCGCACAGCAAATACATTTTGACAGTTTTTACTACCGATTTTTAAGAAGAAAGGACCATAACATATAGCGTTGCCATAACAATCGGTCTATTTTATCGGTGAATTGACCCTTACTTTATAAAGCTACATAAGATCAAAATTCAGTAAAGAATCAGTATTTTGTTAAAATTATTATCCTGTTCAGCTTATTCATCAGGATCATATTGAATTATATAACCTTGTTTGAATATATTTCTAATAAGACTCAAGAATTAAATATGTATGTAACGGATTCACCTATTACTTGAAAATGTTTAAGGAAAGAATATTTCTGTACAAAAGTCTATTTAAAATATATTGGACAATATGACTTGAAACTATAACAAATAATAAATATTTTTTAGTCTTTTTTATTGAATTAATTTTTTTTATATCTATCTTCTGTTCGAGCTTTACATCCAATTGATAGATCGGATATTTCGAACGTAATCAATCATAATCTGTTTCTTATGAAGATAATTAACTTTCAATACTATTTGTTAGAAACCATCAAGTAAAATTCATCATGTCTGATACACAAATTTTTCTGGTTTCAAACTGGATAATGTCAAACTGGCAATTTAATAGGTTATACGCACTTGTTAGTGGTTGCAAAAGGCTTATTCCTGGACGAAAGAAGAAGCTTTACACTATTGGTATATTAAATTAAAGTAACAAAATCCATGTAAATACATTTGCACGTATTAATTTATGCAAATTGTTTGTGAATACTCAATCTCGTTGAAGATGTGTTCTTTTATTAACTTCAATCTCGCAAAGTTCAGAAAAAGTTTGCGATAAAAGTTGGTTTTGCGCATTCGAGTAGAACTCCGCGGAATTTGTACAAGCGTTCTTGTTTCTGTGTTCATTTTGCGAGTTCTGAATTATTCACACTCAATTTATATACCAATGTGGCGAAAATATATTTATTTAAATATTTGCATGCATTTACTTAAATATGTAGATTATTTCTTAGGTTATTGCCGAGGAAAATATTAAGAACGTTTATATCTTATCCTATTGTGGGATATGTTAGCATATCATTATTATGGGTTACGATCAAACATAAAAATTTCTCTTTTATAACATCGTTATATTTAAGTTTTGATAAATAAAACACATAAAATAATAATTATTATTTATAATAAAATAGGAGACGACGTTCCATGGCGTTACGGTTAAGCCCACGGACTCGTGTGAACGGGGTTTTGAGTTGGAACCCTGCTCTGGACAGCCTGATATCGTGCAGTAGCAATGTCCATTTTCTACTTGAACATATATATTAAAAACATGTTTCCAATTGAAAAGAGCCCATTCGGACACTGCGCTGTGAAATGGCAGTGTCAGTTTATCACACTATTCTTACCTAAATTGAGTTGGAGTTTAACTCAGCTTACGGACCTGCCCTAGGGCTATACTACCCATTATAACAAATTTTAGTTTATAAATTAAAGGTCTTCTTCTAGTTTTCCTAAAAATAGGAAGAACGTTTTGTTGAGAATATTTTTTTAAATTAAACGTCAAATTGATATTATGATGATAAAAACTTCCATGTTTTGAATGTTAACAAACTTGCAGTTTTACCTGCAACTGCGAGATCAAATAGAGATTGCCATAAAATTTTAATAATAATCAATATCGAAAGTTTTTGTAAGGAAGCAAAAGGCCAATTTACAAAGATTTCTTTTCTGGCTCAAGCTTCAAATTGGGGTTGACGTGGCTCTATTGTAAAGGTTTTGTTATCGCATGGTTCCAGGTAGATACTAGGTAGTTCCTGATTTCATGCAGTAGTGATATGGATTTTTTATTTAAAAATATAGTTTTTAAATATGTCTTTAAGAATCATATTTAAAAATATATCATCAGTATTAAGGAAACATTGGTGTTTCAGATAAAAATATATCTAATATAGATATGCCGACCGCTGTTGTTGCCTTATGTGAATGTGATTTTTCCACGACCGCAGGTTTTCCACACCTGTCCTAGTATAACATCTCTATTTGCTATTTGAGAGAAGCGAATTAGGTTTGAGTAATGTACATATCTCGTACAGAAAATCTATCAAACATTCTGATGCCATGTAAACATATGCATCAATTCATAAGGTACACACTTCTATCCCGCGATCTTAGCATGAATTATGCAAAAGGTGGAACTGGAAATACTACATGTAGAGGAAAATGCTAAAACTATATACGCCTATCGAGTCTGTAATATAGTCAGTAGATTTATTCAGGATGAGAAGATTTTTAATATTTTAACACATGGTGCTTTATTTGAATATTGCATGCATCTTTAACGGTTTCCCAAGAAAAAGAAAAATCTATTTATATATAACTTTAATATATATGATAAGTGACAGATGAGCCAAAAAATGAATACTTCTCATTTTTATTTCGTGTGTCTAAAAGTTCCGAAACATATCAATTTATTTTCATTGATTTTTCAATCAATTAATTTTGCTACAAGATAGAATAAAGCTAACTTGCACTAGCTAAGCAAAAGCTCAAAGTTAAGCTAAGCTTGAAAAGCTCACAATCATTTAAAATTTTATTTATAAATTATGGGTTATCTATTGGTTTTTGGTTGAATTCAAGAAAAAAAAAACAATATTTCTGGGAAGCACTGAATATCTTTTAAAAATCCATAAACTTTTACATAAACATTTCAGAAATAAGAATTAGGTTATTCAGTGATAAGTTTAGTTGAAAATACCTCAAACCGCCTTCGTTATTATTAACGATTTAAAAAAATGTGGCTATGAAGTGTGCTTAGTATTTTTATGTCAAAATTCACAAGGGGAAATTCTGGCCTAGAATTTGAAAAAAATCGATTTTGTTTTTCGCATGTTTGCAAAGGTTTTTAACTGTTTAAGAATATGTGTACTAGAAGATTTTTCAAAATTTAAAATATTTTTGGAAATATAGCTGTTTGACTACGATAATACTTCTCGGTTTCAATCCTATTCGAAACTTTAAAAGCGATTTTCTCAAAACTGTCTTTTTCGATTCGATACCCACGATTTCTCAACTTTTACTGAGCCGATTACTCATACCTAAATTCCTTTTACTATTTTTAAAAAATTCTAGAATATTGATAGTCGATATTTTGTGATAAAACATTTTTTTGACAATGGCAATTATCATAGATTAATAAGACACACACATACACACATATATATATATATATATATATAATATATATATATATTTTCTTCAGATTATATAAAAATATAGATTATATAAAAATTCATGAGTATGGCCAGCTCCCACTTCATAATCTTTTGGAATTAAAACTTTGACAACTTTTAATTTTTTTTCTATTCTCAAACCATTAATTAATAGCTTGTAAAAATATAATAAAGTTATTGTTTGTCATTATTTATGGCCTTTCAAAATCCGCATGAAATTAATGCCTACACTAAAATACCCTCTTAAACCATTCGTTATCACACGGAAAAATAACTAATAAATTATTAATTATTTTTAATATTAATACATTTAATAATTCCAGTTTCGTAGAGTGGTATTTTTAAAAATGATTTTTACTTTTCACATTATAATTAAAGCATGGAATTGCTGTAATAAATTCAAATCAACTGAATCAGGGAAAATATTAACATATTATATGGATAATCTTTATGTTTTAATTTAATGGTTTCGACATGCATACAACAAATGTTTAAAATTAACAGGATACTTTTTGACCTTTGTGCGAGAGACGCAAATTTTATTGTAGCATTCACGTTTTATTTGCAGATTAATTATATAAAGGATGGTTTAACAAATAAATTAATTCTGCTTGAAAAATGAATTATATATTTCAATATTTCATTTTGGTAGAGATACATAGGTTCATATCATAATAATATGTCAGATCTGTCTAAGCAAATATCGCATTTGTTTTCAACGTCTGAACTCTTCATACAATGCAGTTGAAAAGAGATTTGAGAGAAAAACGAGAAAATATTTCATCTGAAATTCTAATATTTACGTACAATTTCGGGCAAAGCGAAGCGCAGACAATGGGATTGAATTCACGTAAAGAATAAAATATGAAAATATTGAATTTCAAAAGCGTACACGTATCTCTACTGATGTTATTAGCCTTTTTTCAGATGAGGACAATTCGAAATTTAATATTTATATTTTTAGGCATTTTATTACTTGTTTATTTCATATAAAGTATCGAATTATTATGCAATATTGGCGTTAAAACAGCTATGAGGATGTTTATATTTTTTAAGTGGCAACTTCTAATGGAACTTCCAGGTTTTGTTTTCCCTTTAATACCTAAGGATAGAGTTTTGGGAGGTTAACGGATAGTTTTACAAAAAAAACGTTGTCCGAAACATTTTTGGAAGATAATTTGAAATGCAGGTTTTGTTTGCTATCAGAGCAATCATTGTCGTATTGTTCATCTTTGTTGAGATATAGAACAGAAAATTACATTGCTGTTCTAGCAAATTTGTTTTTATTTGAAAAATTCAACATAACAAATTTCGGAATTCATTGGCACTTATCTATAACAATTAGAAAATTGAAGTCATATTGTTACTCCATATTTAGATTTAAAAGATCATTACTTGTCAGATAATCCTGTTGCGAAAGTTCCGCGTCAAAATGAATCGAATACCTATGTTTTGTAGGAAGCATAGTGAACCACATCTAAAACTTATGAAATTAATTCTAATAGCCATTTATATTTAACCAAATGCAACCTAAATAAATAAATTATCCGAAACATTTTTGGAAGGTAATTTGAAATGCAGGTTTTGCTTGCTATCAGAGCAATCATTGTCGTATTGTTAATCTTTGTTGAGATGTAGAACAGAAAATTACATTGCTGTTCTAGCAAATTTGTTTTTATTTGAAAAATTCAACATAACAAATTTCGGAATTCTTTAGCATTTATCTATAACAATCAGAAAATTGAAGTCATATTGTTACTCCACACTTAGATTTAAAAGATTTTTACTTGTCAGATAATCGAATACCTATGTTTTGTAGGAAGCATAGTGAACCACATCTAAAATAGTCTGATGAAATTGATTTTAATTGTCATTTTTATTTAACGAAATGCAGCCATGGGGAATAACAAAATGTTTGTTGTAATGATCTGATGCTTATGATCTTTGCAGGAGATTTTAATGTGATTTAAATGTGAAGAATCAATATCAATCTTTCTAAAAAAATTGGATTGGAATTGATAAATAGTAAGAATGATCAAACAACCAGAGGCGAAACTACCATTGATGCAGCTTTGTAAAAAATATTGAAAAATTAGAACTCAAGAATTACACTTTGATCTCTAGAACTTCAACATCTTACGTTAGTTATCATCTAATAAATATAATAGATTTGGGCATTTCTCCACTCGATAATGATAAATTAAATATGCGACCAATTGTGAATTATAAACAATGTTAATAAAATTTGTATGGAAGAAGCTCTATGAGTCCACTAAGATCAATTTCAATCCATTTTTATTTCTGCATTACGAGTGGAATTAGTTTCTCTTCTTCCGCGCGGAAGGACTTTATATACTTTTTTTTGAATTAACCTTGTTACGATTGTATTAACTCGGCTTCTAAGAAATTTAATAAATAGATCGTTCTAAGAAATCGTGGAATAAGATATATTATTGCTTGTATGAGATATATTATTTGTAGTTTGCACACTTTCAATTTTATATATTTTCAAATATTTATTTTACAATAATAGTGATCAGTAAGCTAAATATTAACCGTTTTGCAAGTAGATAATTATATTAAATAAATTATAAAATGAAAACGATGTTATCAATGGCCAAGTTATCCTCTAATGATCTAATTTAGAGTTTTGAGCTAATTTGCTCATTTTCCTATTCGCTTTATTATGCTTATTCATAATTAGTAAAATTATGTTTTAGTATAACTAATGGCTGGTGGAGTCACTTTGAGTTAGAAGTTGATTATTTAGCTTTTACTACATGAGTGTTCGAGAATTATTTTACAACAAAATATTCTATGTAACATTGCATTTAATATATCAAGAACAAAACCTAACGGTAAAGCAGCTATAGAAAATGCAGTATGCATTTTCTACCTAATTTTTGTAATTACCTTGTCATATGTAGCATCTTTTGTTATGGGCGTCATGCCGTGCACAAAGAGAATGCAATAAACTGGAATATGATATTATCTTGATTATATATTGTAAGATAAAATACAAAGCAGAAAATATATTGCATCAATTTGTACTGCACTGAAATAAGAAATTCCAAGCAATTTGAGGAATAGCAAATTAGGAGAAAACAAGAACATGATGAAAGATGCGATGTAGCTTCTACCCATATCGAGTTATTTGCAGTTCATGGGTCCAGAATGAAAATAATGAGCATAATGAATATATAATAACTATAAATGTAAATATAAAGAATAGAAATATAATAAAAGTAGTAAATGCAAATTTTAGAAACATGAATGGAATGAGTATAAATTTATTTTTAAATGATGGGGTAAGGGGATGATTCTAATAGTGATCTAATTACAAAATTACTGAAACAGTGAATTAGTGGGAAAAGGAGTAAGTTGGCTAATGAAGATATAAGTAATTTTAAAATTGTGTAAATAAAGGAGTCATTGACTGTGGGAATGAATGAGTGAACAAATCAATGAAAATATGGTATTGTGAAATGGAATGTCTTGGCTGAATGAGTAAGAGGGATTGGTGAATGGACTGGGCAAATGTAAATTAAAATGTTCAAATTTAAATATGAAACAATTTAAGTAAAATTTTGTCATTATTAAACTTGAATAATAAAACTAAAATAATAAAACTATTTGTATTAGAAGTCTTTCAACCATCACCTGCACAGATATTATATCTACTTCAATTTCTAGCTTCATGTTTAATAAAAATATATGGATTAGAAACTGATGTTTCAAACTGATATGTTATTTCATTTAAATAGTAATATTGTTCTACTTAAATGTTAACGAATTGTTGTAGTTCAGTTAATAATATCTCTAAATGGACGTTAAGATATTGTCAATATAGAGAACTATGAGATATATTTGCATCTATGAGATATAAAAATATTTTCTTTGCAAAATGCTTTCTTTATCCTTTTGCACACTGAATATTTTTAAGTTTCTGGTTACTGCTACGCAAATCTCGGAACTAATGAATAATTTATAGATGCATCCTTCTTATTCGATCAACTTGGAACTCTGATTATGTGGATTATATTTCTTCGATAAACTTGTGGACGGAAAATTCAAGTACCTTTGAAGCTTTCGCAAACACTGTGTGCCATTTCAGATAAAAAAAATTATATCTTTTTGCTTTTTGTTGGTTAGATATGAATTTATTCAGAAGTTTTCTATAACTATATTATATTTGATAGATTTTTTTGGTCACTCATTTTAGCAATCTATACAAAGTTCGTTAAGCTAAAATTTCTGGCAATTAAAGATGGCGTGTGAAAGATAAGTGTCTATTTAAAGCTCTTTATATTATATAATTATTTTAGTAAATATTTAATTAATTTCATGTAGTATTTTATTGCAAGTTTTTTAAGTCTCATAGGATATTTGATAGATAGCAATATAACAGTAAGTTCTGAAACGCGTAATTGATTTCTGCACATGTAATACTCGTATAACGAATTTGGACAGTATTTTAGTAAAATTGTTAATATATCTGGATAGCTCAAATATAGCGCCAAATTTTTAATTTTGGTTTAGTTTACAAAATCCTAAATTTCATGGAAAATTTAAAAATAATATTATCTTGATTTATGAGAAGTCCAAGAAGTTTAATTGAAAGTGTTTTAATCTCATTTTCATTTGGCATCAACCCCAAATCAATATCAATTGGCAGACAAAGGTCATAAATTTATCGCACCAGTGATAAATAGTGATGATAGTGGTTTTTCACCATAAAATAAATAAATCAGTGCACTCTTGGCTGGGAATATTTTCTAAATCTGTCAATATAAACTTTACCTCCTTTCGTCTAGTTCAATATGCAAGTATTTCATTTTATCTTTTCAAATGTCATTGTCACTTTCAACATGCGGTTTGTATAGTGCCGATAGAAACTGCCAAACACAATTCGATTTTATTTTGTATCGCTGTGCAAATATTGAACATGCAATAAATTTTTGTCAAATTGTATGTTTTCTGCAAATATTTAAGTCGTTATTCAAAGACTTCGAACTGTCTGGTAGAGTGTTTTATTAGATTTGGTGTAAAGGTTTTATTATTTGACTAAGATTTTTTTGCACTTTTACATTTATTTTACACTTTATAATATGTTATAAATACTTATTATAAATAATATAGAATATAAAGACTACTATTTGTCTAGTGACCTTGCATATATTTTTTATTGTATATGGAAGAGAAAAAAATGTTTGAAAAAAAAGAAATGCATATTTGAAAAAGTGTTGATTTGCATTGGGACTGCTACGAAAATTTCATATATTTTTTATATTTCTGTATCTACAATGATATAATTATATCTATGTATTTTCATATTTATATTCATGTCAATGCATTTATTGATGCGTCGACAAATATCACGATCTAATTTTTCAATAATTTATTCATTTTTTCTTCTGCCAGCCAGCCGAAAGAAAAATACCTGGGGACCTAATATAGTATAATTAACTATAATACTTTCATTTTACTATATTTTATTTTTTCGCCTTTTGTTTTTAGTTTTTTACTATATTTCAATTAGCTCTAACTGCCACTGGGGGTATCTACTAATTTGTAAATAACTATTTTACCATATACTTGCCAGCATTATCTGCTTAATGTAATAATATATATAGATTGCAGAATAAAATTGAATAAAAAAAATTTTTTTTTCTAAAATTAATTAAATTTGTTTAACGTTAACTACTCAAATACACATTTTATATTTATATTTATTAATTTCAAAATTCAAAAAGGAATTGTAATTTCCAATATTAATTATTTATTTCTGGCTAAAATTCTGAAGCTTACTTATATAACTGAAATGAATAATTTTAACTTAGGGATTCACCTCATATTTCTTAAAAATATGAGATAAGGTCTGACTTGCTTTATTAAGTTTTGTTTATTTAGTATTCATATAAACATATATAAACATCGTAGTTCAATTTAAAAGCTCTTATAGTTTGTCTATAAAATATGAACAATGAAAGCGAATAATGAAAGTTACAATATTTAAATCTATTTGAAAACATTCAAAAATTTTCCTGCTTAAGGCACAATGCCATGTGCCACTAGTTTAAATTATTATCTACCGACAAATTTGGATAAAGGCAACCTTGTGGGAAAGAACTTTACAAAAACTTAATGAAAAATGAAAATAATACAAAAAATCTTTCTAGTATCTGAATGTGCATGGATTATATATTTGACACGCTGTTTCTTTCTCTTTTTCGATCAAATAACAAATATTATTATTTATCATATGTCAACTTATCTTAATATAAACCAGTGTCGGCTTTTATCTAAAGATTATTACTTAAAGCCGGACGAAGATAATTAAAACCGTATATCTATCAATTACATGAGATAAATATAAATGTGGGATATACAAACAGACTCTTCATTGAATCGATGTTTTGCTTTATCTAAAAGGTCATGTCATTGAAGATTCTATTAGACTAAATAAAATTTAACCTATTTATTATTTATTTATAAATAAACCTATATATTATTCATGCATAAAAGTGCATTTTAATACCATCGATAATTGACAAAAGGCAAAGCTATTTTTATTTGGTTAAAATAATAAATGAAATATAAAAAAAAACGAAAAAAATCTCGTGCGGTTTGAACGTTATGAGCTTTTAAGCACCACCTAGAACTTTGGTTTAATATAAAAATAATACATGAGTTATGATTATTTTTAGTATGAAAATAACAAGTATTGTATTATTTGCAATCCTTATTAAATGCGCAAACTTTTAATGGAACTTGCCAAGTGATTTTGGTACATTTTTTTAGAATATCAATTCATGGTTCCACGGTATAAATAAACAAAAATAATAAAACTTAACTACAATACCTGAATAACGGTCACAGTATGGCCAAAGCTCAAAGTTGTACTAGAGAGTTCATAACTTTCTAACTGCATGGGATAATTTTTTTTGAACTTTTAATGACAGTTAAAGCTTTGTTTCGGCTTGACGTTGATTTTTGGGATACCCTGTATATGTGAATATCAAGTATTGATTAAAAATATTATTGGACTAGATGCTTTGAATTCGAAACTTACGGCTATATGCAGCATATCAAACTAATAAAATCATGACTAGTAAAATCAAATAAAATCAAATTAGTGGTGAATGGCATCGTGCCTTAAGGCAAATTTCTGTAACTTCCCGTACCGTAATGGAATATTCGAGTAATATTAAATGTTTTCAAACACTGTAACTTATATATGTTTACAGAAAACTAAATCTCAATTTAATTTAAATCTAAGTTTAATCAACACTTAATCAATTGAATTTAAAATGAAGGACATTGTTTAATACTTATAAGAATTATGTAAGCTGAATTGCAAAGTTAAAATTATTTATTTCAATTATATTAGTGAGCTTTAAAACTTTAGCTAGAAAAAATTAATATTCGATTCAGATGCTTATTTATCTCAAAAACTGCCATTTTTTGCACATTTAACTCGGTATCTCCGAAACGGCAGGAGCTACCTTTGGCGAAAACCAATCACCTTCTATCTGTCATTACGAATTGATAGTTTTTTAAATCATTCAATTCGGATGCCTAGTTTTCAAAAACTGCATTTCTATTTTCTGCACTCTTTGCTCCGAAACGTCTGGACCTGCCTTCGCCAAAAACTAATCTGCACATCTTTCTGTCTATAAGAATCGAATGTGTTTTGAACCATTTAAATGGGTTGATTCGTGGAAGTAAAATTGTATCCATACATACATGCACACACACATCCATTTTTCTGAGGTATGCCAAAATGTTCAGAAACCTTCAAAACGCCAAAAAATGTAAACATTTTCAATTTAGATTTGTATAATAACTTACCTAACCTACGGGAAATCAACTGGCATGATAATATTATAATTTTTATTTCTATAAAATAAATGTTTTAATATTGATTTTTTGTCAGTCTTAATTATTAAATATATATTGTCGTAGAATTGGCTCCATTTATTTTTAAATATTTATATATGTATATACATACATACATATATATATATATATATATATATATATATATATATATAAATTATCAGTATTCTGTCGCTTTTTATATATTATGAAACAAGACTTATAACACAAAATCGCATGCACCTACAAAGAATTTTATACTTCAGTAAGATTTATTATAGCGCAACCAAGTAAAAGGGAATACGCCACGGCTTGAACGTAATATGAAATTTAACTTTGGTCTGAAAGATATTCTCTTGCTGTGAACAAGATGCTATTTTATTGCATGTGAAAAATAATATCACTTGCAAGTGGTGCGTTTGTGCTTTCTTGCACATCTACTATTTGATGATAGTTTTACAGTTATGAAAAACAACAGTTGCAGGATATTAAGATAGTAGTTAAGATTCTCAATAATATTGTCATATTCTAATAAACTCTTTACAAATTAATCAACTTGTGTAAAAGGCAGTGACAGGCAGAGTCGAAGCTGTCACAACTTTTTTCGTTCTACCGGGCAAAAACTATTACTGTGACTCAATTTTTTCTTTTATTAGAGCATGATTAGCCCTATAGTTAAAATAAATCTACACAAGATTGAATATTTTTTTGCTTATTTATAAATAACTAGATAATTGTCAAAATAATAAGTTTATTTATTTTTGCTTTCAGAGTTTATTTACTTCATAATGTAAAGAAAAAGCAATGCGAAAGTTTATTTGCGAATATCAAGTATTAATTTAAAATATTAATTGTTTCATTGAAATATTGACTGGATATTTTTAATACCAAGTTTACGACAATATTCAACAAAACAAACAACAAATATAACATAAAACAATTTTACTTTGGATACTAAAACTTTTCCGTGAGCTTTTGTCTTGCAACCTAAGGTTTCAGGCTGATACCTTGTTTTTACTTAATATATATATATATATATATATCTTGATGATTTTTTGTTCGACGTTGAAACATATTGAAATGAATAAAACAGCCAATGCGTCGAATGTAAACAATTTAATTTATTTTTTATACGTTTCGAGACTAGATGTGTCTCATCATTCAGCTAAAAGAAATTTACAATATAAAGAAAAGGTTTCAAAAAAATGAATTTATACAATGGAAAAATTAATTGAAAAAACAACAAATTATACACACCAGATCAGGAAAAACCCACTTTACTAAAACATTTTACAACACCACAATCACATGACACTACTGTAGGAAAACAAAAATAATTTACGAAAAGACCGAAAAAGGTAGAAGTAAAAATGTATAAAATACATAATTATTTGTTTTCAAAGCATAGCAACACGAATGGACTAAGAATGCGTCGAGAGACGTGTAGACGGCTATGCGACCAACACGCGTGCATGTGGGAAGGGATATCAGGGGTGTAGTATGGCGTCAGATTTACAGAAATTAATTATATTTTGATAACTTTCTGAGAGTAAGCTAGAAGAACTGCGTTTGTTAACACAATTAGAATGTAAAAAGATGAAACATGATTCGGAAAATCTTCTAAGGTCTACATTTTTTTCTTTATATAAAATTATAGGATGGTCAGTATTAAACGAATGTTTGAAATTAATAATGTGCTCAGAAAACATTGTTTTAAATTGTCTAGGGTTTTTTGAATTATAAATATGTTGATTCATTCTCTTGCTAATGTATTGGGAACTTTCACCGATATAACAACTGTCACAATCTAAACAATTAATTTTATAAACGGCATCGGTGATTCGGTCAGACGGAGATTTTGATTTTAAGGTAGAAAACAGGGAACTGAGTGTGTTATCAAAAGTGAAAACTAAAAGAAAACCTTCAACAGAAAAAGTTTTTTTAAAAAATAAGAAAAACTACCCAAATAAGGTAAACAAATAATGCCTTTATATTTGCTAAATAAAGAAGAAGAATTTGAATCGGCAGTAAAATATTTTTGAACAACGGAAGTGACATTATTATTATCAATATTGGTAACGTTTAAAAAATTTAACCTATTTTTAATTATATTATTGATTAAATGTAAAGGATAAGAGTTATTTGTGAGAATGGAGCGGACTAAATCCAAATTTTTATTCCAAAAAGTTTTATTGCTTAAAAGAATAGCTCTATCAATGAGAGAAATGATGATGGAAATTTTTACAGAACGAGAATGAAACGATAAGTAATTAATGTATCTACCGGAAGAAGTTGGTTTTTGAAACCAATCAGTTAAAATAAAATTGTTTTGGTTTCTAATGAGTTTCTAAACTCATTAGAAACCAAAACAATTTTATTTTAACTGATTGGTTTCAAAAACCAACTTCTTCCGGTAGATACATTAATTACTTATCGTTTCATTCTCGTTCTGTAAAAATTTCCATCATCATTTCTCTCATTGATAGAGCTATTCTTTTAAGCAATAAAACTTTTTGGAATAAAAATTTGGATTTAGTCCGCTCCATTCTCACAAAAACTCTTATCCTTTACATTTAATCAATAATATAATTAAAAATAGGTTAAATTTTTTAAACGTTACCAATATTGATAATAATAATGTCACTTCCGTTGTTCAAAAATATTTTACTGCCGATTCAAATTCTTCTTCTTTATTTAGCAAATATAAAGGCATTATTTGTTTACCTTATTTGGGTAGTTTTTCTTATTTTTTAAAAAAACTTTTTTCTGTTGAAGGTTTTCTTTTAGTTTTCACTTTTGATAACACACTCAGTTCCCTGTTTTCTACCTTAAAATCAAAATCTCCGTCTGACCGAATCACCGATGCCGTTTATAAAATTAATTGTTTAGATTGTGACAGTTGTTATATCGGTGAAAGTTCCCAATACATTAGCAAGAGAATGAATCAACATATTTATAATTCAAAAAACCCTAGACAATTTAAAACAATGTTTTCTGAGCACATTATTAATTTCAAACATTCGTTTAATACTGACCATCCTATAATTTTATATAAAGAAAAAAATGTAGACCTTAGAAGATTTTCCGAATCATGTTTCATCTTTTTACATTCTAATTGTGTTAACAAACGCAGTTCTTCTAGCTTACTCTCAGAAAGTTATCAAAATATAATTAATTTCTGTAAATCTGACGCCATACTACACCCCTGATATCCCTTCCCACATGCACGCGTGTTGGTCGCATAGCCGTCTACACGTCTCTCGACGCATTCTTAGTCCATTCGTGTTGCTATGCTTTGAAAACAAATAATTATGTATTTTATACATTTTTACTTCTACCTTTTTCGGTCTTTTCGTAAATTATTTTTGTTTTCCTACAGTAGTGTCATGTGATTGTGGTGTTGTAAAATGTTTTAGTAAAGTGGGTTTTTCCTGATCTGGTGTGTATAATTTGTTGTTTTTTCAATTAATTTTTCCATTGTATAAATTCATTTTTTTGAAACCTTTTCTTTATATTGTAAATTTCTTTTAGCTGAATGATGAGACACATCTAGTCTCGAAACGTATAAAAAATAAATTAAATTGTTTACATTCGACGCATTGGCTGTTTTATTCATTTCAATATATATATATATATATATATATATATATATATATATATATTAGGATATGTTTACAAGAAAAATAGAAAATAACCCTTCCACGGCATTAAATTAAAATATATCATCTCTATTCGAGAAACTCTAATGATAAGTATTATTAATTATCATTTATTATGGCTTCCTCATGCCTAAATAAACTAACTAATATTTACCATTTGTGTTTTGAACCATTTTTCTGCTACTATTAATCTAGACACTTTCGTCTAACATATAGTCAATTTGTCAAAAAAAAATGTTATTCGATACTGTTTTTTAAGTTGTAGTGATTGCAAAAAAATTGATAATAGAAATTTTTATATATCTTTAGGTTTTAAAAGTTTCTGAACATTTTGGCATACCTTAGAAAAAGGGATGTATGTATGTGTGTGTGGATACAAATTCGTCTCTATGCGGCTAAAGCAGTGCGATTGCTTTGAAAAAAAGTTCAAAATTTCCAAAATGTTTCAAAATGAAAAAAAATTTAAAAAATCTCAAAAATCATATTTTTTCAAAGATAAAAAAAATTAAACTTTTGTAAAAAAAATTGGTACTGGAAGTACCAGCAATTTGCCTCAATCACCACTAGTTTTGTATTTTTTATGTACTAAGAAATGTGGTAGGCTGGTGGTTTTGTAATAATAAAATGAGCTTTGAATCATTTTCTTGTTACGCCGAAAGTTATACTCGTAAATGCAATTGACGAAAAAAAGATTGAATTATCAAAATTGGGAAAATGATTAATTTTGAAATGCTTGTCTACGTTTTCGTAGTTGGCATAATTTCTAATAATCTACAAATATCTTTCTAAGAGTTTTCTATCACGTGGCTTTAAAGGTATTTGATCTGTTGCCAATTTTTCATCAGCGAGAATAATCGATAGTATAATTTCTGCCACAATAAATTGAGACTTATGCATATATGACTTGTAAGGGATTTATGGTAAAAACAAGTTTAATTTAAATTTATTGTATACATATTGTTATATTGTAAGATACTCAACTCATATACTGGTTACAATGGGGAAATTATAATACCATACGTTCAAATAAAAGAGCATCTCTACCCAAGAATAAATTTTATGACTTTTTTCTATGTTCCAGATTATTTGAGCGCTTTTTCAATTGCAACTTTACTGACATGTATTCAACTTTGCAATTTATCGAAACGTAAGTTTGAGACCGCTCGATTTTCTCCATTACTTTTATTTTTACGCTCCGACTATTTATTTGAGAGTTTTTCTTTCCATGCCCGATGAGGACTTTAAATGTGCACATTTCTTCGACCGATCACATATAATGATGATTCTGGTATAAAGAAGGTCCGCTGGGAAATTAATATTTCTAAGCGGAATGCCCTCGGCGCATTTTGCTTGCGGATGTTGGATATACGATACATTGCTTACTCTTATTTAAAATTCATGGAGGATTTACAAATAAAGAAAATATTATTTTTTTAGTAGGTTATAAGATGTGTAATTGTATTTATTATTTATAAATAGGGTATAGCGGGTATTAAAGGTTCAGGTTACAAACAGCAAAAAAACACATTTCTACAATGATGAATCAGCTGGGAGTTTTACTGAGCATAGTCAAATAATTGTTTTATTTAATATGTTATTTGTTATGATATAATTGGTTTGATTCACAATATATTTGTACAAAGTCAAATTGGACTTTTTTGCCCCTCCCTACTATATATCGATACTGTTTTCAATCAAACGTAGTGAATTGTGTAAATTAGCAGATTCAGGATATAGAAAGTATTTTAATCTTTATTTTAATACGCAATATCCACCGCAATGTCGTAATTAATGAAGAACATTTTTTTACAAAAATGTTATTATTAATTATATGAGTTACAATCATGAAATAACAGCGGGTGAAGCAAATAAATAATATTATTTTTAAAAAGTCGATATATGTTTAGTCTCTTCTAAATGTAAGGACTACTTATTTTTTTCGAATGCAGTTGTAAAATAATTGAGTATTTTAAAAGTATATATGCCGTTTATACAATTGATAATTTTTGCCATCAGTTATATCTTACAATTGTTTAAATATAATTATGCTGACCTTTAATGTATATTATTTTGCAAAATGTTTGATAAATTATTATAACACATTTTTTCTCTTTCAGGTGAGTTATTACACTTGTTCTTCTATTACATCTGATATTTGGTAAGACATATTTATTTATTTTACTTTATTTGTAAATATTTTATTCTTAATAAATATATTTCCACAGTCTGTTCAGTAACAAATTTATCATTGTATATTTTTACTCTATACATAATTTTAAAACACTTATATTTATTTTATTTTAATGTAAGAAGCAGAGAACACAATTAAATGGTTGGTTTACCCACTGCAATGCATGCCTCCTATAAATATTCCTGGGACATATTGTTAGTCATTGCAAGTGTCCAGTCTAATCTGAAACTGATTTCTGGAAATTATAGGCTTTAACGTACAACCAAGAGTCTTGGTGAAATGATTACCACTTTTCGATTATGGTGGTCAATTTTCATTACTTTCCCTCAAAACTGTGGAATCGTAATCGTGAATAACACTTGTAGGACCACGGTAAAAAATAATGTCATACGAGTATTTACCCCAAGTTATGTTTATGAATTTAATTTTTTTTAAATATGTCGATTTTAATCAGTATACTTTGTAATGTTAATGTTATTTATATACATATGCTATGAAGAAGAACTTGCATGAAAGAAGTTTTAGAAGCTCTAGCTAAACACATCTATAGACCACACAAACTGCTATAGACCAAAAACAATATAATCGCTAACATATTTAAATAAATTTAAATTTTGCAAAAGGTTCCATTCTAAATGCCAGTATACTCTCAGAAAATTTGATATTCATATATTCATTTTACGTGTATAGAGGATCGCAACGTCTCGTTTTAGTGATCTTTGATTTTTTCTTTTTATTCATATACATTCTTATGTGGAAATCTCTATTCACTTTAGATTTCAGGAAGTGACTTACAATTCAACATTTTTCACTTGAATCTATTCCATGTGCACTATAACTTGCATTATTTCCAAGGAAATGGCTCTACAATGCATTCGATTTATATGATAGAATATATTTTTGGTTGTAGAGGTAGAGGAAGTATTTTGAAATGGCAAAGGATTTAATGAAACGTTTTCTGTTCTTTTATTTGGCAATTACTACAGAAATCACAAACCCAGGATTTTGAAAAAACTCTGTGAGATGACGATTTTTATGATCAGTATACAAAAATGAATTTATTACGGGCTTAAATGTTATTAAGCTATTTAAATAATTGCACGGATGTGGAAAATGGTTAAATATCTGATACAATTTTGAGTTTTCTTTTCTATTCATATAGAAGTGTATTGCATTAAGCTTTAGATGTTGTTTTTAAGCCTTTTTGATGAAACTCTGTGAGATGTTGATATTTGTGATCAGTATGCAAAATTGATAACGGGCTTAATATTATAAGTTTGGGGAAGAATTATTAAATATCTGATATAATTATGTGTGTTCAATTATGCAGATCAATAGTTCAGAATCTTTTCTAATTTTTACAGACTAATATTTAATGTATGTTGCCATATAAACCTTACGTAGCACAACATGGTATTTTTTTTTTTAACTCTCAAGCATTTTACAAAACTTTTGGCATAAAAAACGTGATTATTTATTTGAAAAATTTCTCAAATTTATCTATTTTATTCTACTTAAATATCTATGTAATTTTGTTGGCTTGCTGAATAATTCAATATAATTTTTTATATATTGTATTTGACATACAAGCATATTACCCGATATTTTCAATAACAAATTGTAAAAAAATGGCTTGTGGAATATACTAATATTATTAGATATCTTAAATGAATTATATATGTGACATATGAATACATTTTTGTATGCGTGCATACAAATAATTTTTTGGTAATTGAATTTTCTTTTCTGAAAGTTTTCTTTGAAAAGTTGCTTAAATATATACACAAATTGTGATTTTTCTATCAGGGGTACGGCAAGTGCTTTTTATAATAAATTTCATGACAATTGTAAGTGTTTTAATTTTCAAGACCTTAAATTGAATAAATACACATATTTTTATCACTTCAATAGCCTTATATAAACAAATAAAATTACCCATATATTATATATTTAGTTTTTAAGAATTTCTGTAAAATATTTTTTAGAAGTATTCGCTAATCTCAGGAATTCTTTATTCAAAATACCATATTAAAACAGAAAATAATAAACGAAGAACTATAATATCCTTCTTATAATAATCCTTTGGTCTGCATAGAGTATTTCACTGTATTCCTTTTTGTATTCCCGATATCACGTAGTAGATTTTTATATTAGGAGCGAGCATATATTTAAAAGCAATATTTGGAAATGATATCCTCAATACCCTCATGAAAAATCTTGGCTTGTGAAGATTTCGTTTTAGTCTGATCTTATTACGTAAATCGGATTTACTATGGAGGAAGAATTTCTTCTTATTTTCTCTTTACAAAGGAAGGAAGTGTTCCTGAAAATATCTTTGTCGGCCATATGCAGTAGAAACAAAATGTGGATCGCATTTGTATTATAGAGTGTTTGGATATGGTTTTATTGATATTTACATGCATAGTGTTACATAACATATGAATATCTGAGTTTGAAAAATATAAATAACGATGCATAAAACACGTATGTTGAGTGTGTACAGTTTCATAGTTTTCAAAGTATTTCAAAACAAAAACAGTCGTAACTCTACATTTACACTCAACTTTTATTTCACTTTATATCTCTAATATTTTATTGTACTCTTGATCTGCGTATTGAAACAAAACTTAGGATGAAACAAAAATATATACACATATGCAGCACTGCTCTTAAATTCCCAGAGCTTAAATAAGTTTAAGCCCTTGGAAATACGTCCTTGTAATCGATTTTGTTAATATTTAAAGAGTCGTTTCTTAAACAATTGATAAAAAATGTAATAGAAATAGAACCTAATATCTCTAAATTTTAATCGATAAATAAGTTGATTAACTTGAATAAAAAACGTTCATATATGAGATGGCCCAAAATTTAAATAAATTAATCTAAATTTAGTTTTGAATAAGAGTATATATGGAGCTAATGGAATTAATAATTATTTATTACTATTAACAAAATATATTTGTTGTAGACATCTATATGTTATTTCAAGAGGTATAGATCACTTATGAATTTAATTTGTATCCATATGATTGATTATTCACATAGAGAAAATGCACAGCAATAAGATTATTTGCAATGTATGTTTTCATCCATATTGATGGCTTACAGTATACCTTTTTACGAAGATTTTCTTTTATTTTAATAGTGTTTTATAGAATACAAATCACAAAAAAAATTGTCATAATTTATATCGAAATACATATTTTAACGTAATTTTGATATGCAGGCCAAGTATTGTATAGTATGGTATCTAATGCATATTCTATACTTCATTTATTTTTAATGGAGGATAGGACGGTCCAATTTGAGTTTGAATAGTTATATTGCGATAACCAAACCAATTATATCACAACAAATAACACCTATCAATTAAACAACTATCTCCCAGTGAATAACAGAGTGAAACTCCCAGCTAATTCATCATAGTAGAAATTTAAATTTTCCAAAATTTGTCACCTGGTCTTTTGCGGAGTAAAATGGGACAGCTAGGGGTCAAACAGGTCTATTGTTGTGTTTTTACTTTTAAGGAATTTTGCAAAATAATAGCTACATTATTCAACCAATATAAAATATAAATTTCATAGGTGCATTTTTTACAGACATAACACTGTATATAAACTTGAATTCGTATTTTGTCAGAAATATTCATCAGCATAGTTGAAATAACTTTTTATTCAACTTATCTCTTGTAAAATGTCTTTTTTAGCATAATGTACTTTTTATTTAATATTTTTCATTGTTTACACCTTTGCCAGGGTAAGGTTCAGTTGGTGTTTTTTCCCCACCCACGTGTAAGCTTTGATGAACGTCATAAGAATAAAGGTGATGGCTGGTTAGACATCTTTTTCCCTCCACTTTCAAATCTTGTTGTAAAAAGTTTTTAACTTTACTTGTTTTTGAGATATCGGTGGACCTTTTTACCCGTAGACCTTTAAGCCCCGCTCTAGCTTACCACAAATCTGCGACTAGTTTTGAAACACATCGATGTAGCAGAAATAGATATTTACTTTATGATCTGTAAATGTTTCAAGATACCATAAAAAATGTATCCCAAAGCTTATCAACAAGTAGTATTTATTTTTAATTTTTATGTTTTCAATTATTATGAAAATAGCGTCATGGCTAATAACATTATAGTCTCATTATATTTTAAAAGTTCAAAAACAATATTCATTGTTAAAACCATAATTCAAATTACTTTAACAATTAATTACGTATGCTTTTGTCGACTCAATACAATATCATTTTACACAATGGCTTGTTTCGCAGCTTTTAAATAGGTTATAACAATAGCAAGCAAAAATTGTTTAGGAAACAGTATTTTTTCACGACGTCAGCTACATTTTAATTAATAACGCTTTAATGAAGTAAACTTATATCTTGATTTGGCGAGTTTCGTAAATCTGATATGTTAATTGGATACGGTTATTTGAGATTGATTCATTTGTGTCTGGAAGTTTTGGATTACGTTATCAGCTGAAAATATACGGAACAAATATAATTATTACTGAAATTGTTATGCGATGTCTCATTATAATATTAGATTATGTTGTGCTAGTAAAAAAATCATACTGAAATATTAATATCGATCGATTGATTAGTTTATTGATTGTTGACTGTAATTGTTTATATGCAGAATAACTCAATTGGTTTATTGTTGTATTATACATATTTTTGTAACGACATTTTGTTTATAACTAAAGTTCTTTGTTAGAAACTGATTTTGTAGGCAATGTAATTATACAACTTTAATATATGACAACTTATTTTATAATGCGAATTTGACACAGAATAATTTATCAAATGGTATCAAAATAGTTTATAAAATTTTAATCCTTTCTATCATCTTTTTGCACTCATTGCGTGAATGAGAATGATTTATTCCCCATTTGTGCAGGAAATTGTAAGTTGGTATTTAGTGGTCAAGATCATCACATATAATTATTTCTGATAGGTAGACAAGTAATCAGATATACAGCCCGAGATTTGTAGAAAACAGAAAGATAGTAATAGATAGTAAAGCAAGCTAGCAGGTTAGACAGGTAGATAATTAAATAGGTAGACTGGTAGAGAGATGTGTAAGTAGAGTGATAGTCGGAAAATAGATAGCAAGTATACTGGCAAACTGGTAGATTTGCAGACAGATAATTAGTTAGACGGATTGATATGTAGATATATTGACAGGTAAACAGGTAGAAAGGTAAATACGTAAACTGCTAGACTAGTTTTTTATATTATATTATGTACTGTATATAACATTGCCTGTAGGGGAAAGTCTCCGAGAGGCGGACACCTATGGTTATTTATAAATAAATCAAAAAATATTTTACGAAATGTTTATTAAATTATGACTTATGTTATATAACAAAGTTAGAAATAAAGCAAAATTAACAAAAAACGCAATCTTTGTTAAAAAATAATTAATACTATCAATCAAACTTTGGAAACAAAAAATATGATTTTAAAAAGTGGCACCTAGTACCGGACATTTCAAAATAACCTGCATTGAACATAGATATAGCCATATTCACACACTGGAATGTCTGCACATGTGTGTTTGACGAATATTCTTAGATATTGCAAAAAAGTCACTATTCATCCACCCTTTTGACTGGGTCACACCGATACTCTCAGCTGGAGCATTCATCATTCGAGCTTTACATTCCTTGACTAGAAAATACGAAAAATGGGGGTATGTAGTGACCGTCAGCACTCATACAGAACAAAATTTAATAATTAGAATAAATTACGTCAATTCTCACAAGACATATCAATATGTTTACTGCCCGGCTCTAAGAGATGACTTAGTGTCCGGTGCTAAGTCATCCCTTAGCTAAGAGACAGACATGTTCGATCTTTTGGTGGTATCTACTAAAATTGTTTAAAATATCTAATAATATTCTACCCTTTTACGGATAGCAATCAAGTACTACTTTTATCTTTGAATGCCATTCAAATATAAATGCATAAATATACTAGAATGACTTCCATTGATAGTTTTTGCGCCTAAAACAGCAAACGGTTGCTTCCGCCGTGGCCGTGTGTGTCACAGGTCAGGCTGGGCGCGTGATCCTGTACCTATGTGCCCCCCACACCCCTTTCATTTATGTAAAGATTTATACTCGCTTAAATAACACGTGATAAATAGTGTGTACGGCGCTAGGTGCCGTCCGGCGTTACGGGGCTTTCCCCTATGTAGTATGGTGCTGTAGCCAATATTTATATGTATATCGAATTATGTGCACTCTTTTAGCAAAAAATATTTATATCTAAGAGAAAAAAATTATAAACCGAATTCCAAAAATTACATTTCAATACATAATTTAGCACGCAAATAAAATATGGTACTTTAATGATTCTATTAATAATTTTAAATCTTTGATTGAATGTTTAATTATGGTACGGGAAGTTCTAGAAATTGCATTAACTCTCGATGCCATACACCACTAGTTTTACATTACGACAGACAAGAAGTGAGGAAATATAAATGATTGTCTTATAAATCCCCATATCAAAGATCTAGTATTTCCTATAAAATAACAAATAGATAAAAAGCTTTTGCTGAGTTATTTATATAATTTTAACAAAGCAATAAACATTTTTGAGTGAACATAAATTTGTCGCCGCATCGCATCTTTCACGAATTCTTGAAGTATCTCTAACTTGTTAGCGGAATGTCAGCGTCTTGATGGGATAGAATGTCAGATATATGAATGTGGAATAATGATGAGCTATATTTCCTTGTGCTAACATTTCCTCGAGTCGACATTATCGATTTGTGAGTTTATGAGGCAGTTATGTGAAGAAGTGAATTATCCCATAAATCATTTGCGAGACTTCAAATTGCCACATAACGCCTACTGAATAAACGTTGAATTATCACAAAGCTTTTGGAACTCGAAGGCCCAGAGGAGAATGAGCGAGATGAAATGCTAATTAAACAGCAGGCATGTTTAAGCATACTCGTAAAAAAGTAATCAACTGTGCTTTTCTGATGGGATATTATTAGAATATCATATTCGAAAATTACAGGAAAATGAAAGCCGATAACTCTAAAGGATATAATAATATTTATGACAAATCATTACGTATAAAATATCATTCGTATTCATTAAGAAAAAATGCTTAAAATACTTCCACACCTTATTCGTTCGGTCCAGACAATTGTAGGCGTGAAAGCAACTAACTGTTTAAAATCAAATAGGGTAGGGCGGGTCACAAAGGTCCAATTTGACTTTACGTAATTATACTGTCTGAACCAACACATATACAACACATAACACGTATCAAACAAAGAACTACTCAAATACATTCAGTAAAATTTCCAGTTAACTCTTAACTATAAAAAGATGAAAGATGCGATTTTTCTCTCTCTTTTCACTCCATTGAAACACCAGCGAGATAAAATAATGGAATATTTTGAATTTTGAATATTATGAATTATTTATATATATTTATACTGTCAAAAATGTCGAGGACATTTGTTTGAACCATATATGTGAATTTTAACATTAAAAATTTTGGTACGAAACCCAAAAAAATTTACACAAAATGTGCACACATTATTAAAATCTATAAAATATCTGATAATTTGATGTACATATATCTAATAAAATAAGGCGAACAGATACAATTTCTTATTTTTAATTTCAAGGTTCACAGGTAGTTGCATTATTCAACCAATGCAAAATATAAATTTTATAAGTACATTTTTCCAAAGATACCACTGAATATAACCTTGATCTAGAATTTGTCAGAACTATTTATCAGCAATGTTAGAATAACTATTTATTTAATTTATTTTGTAAAATTGCTAGTTTCAATGCACTTTTATATTTACTATTTTTTTATTGCTAACGCTTTCGTCAGAGTAAATGTCCAGTTGGCCCTTTTTACCCCACCCACATGTAGGATTCATAAAGTTTATATAAAAAAACTGTTGAATCTAACTTAAAAATAACAATACTTATAAAATAATTAATTATCGTATACTTCAAAATTATTTTAAGATCTCATAAACTAAACAACAGTGCTCACAACTCACAACCAAATAAACTAACAATGAAAGAAAATACTTTTGTCATGGATTTTTAAAAATTGCTATTTATCTGCTGATAGCGATGTCGTAAAAATCCAGGTGATGGTTTTTTCCTCTACTTTCAAATATTGTTGATAAAACTTTATTAACCTGGGGACCTTTAAGCTACATGTTCTACTTTACTTTAAATTTTATTTATGTCAATATTAAGGTCATTAATAGTATTAATTTTTGAACAAGTAAAATTTTTAAAATAGTAATCAGTTAAACA
This sequence comes from Ctenocephalides felis, assembly GCF_003426905.1. Lineage (NCBI taxonomy): Eukaryota > Metazoa > Arthropoda > Insecta > Siphonaptera > Pulicidae > Ctenocephalides > Ctenocephalides felis. The sequence continues at coordinate 50,645,633 of NW_020537758.1, forward strand.
AGCTAAATTAAATGTCATTAAAAAGTTAAGTTGGGAACAAAAGTCTCTATCGAGCAAACTATAATTGAAATAAGGACGCAGATATTGTTTTGATCTTTTTAATTTTTTTGTGAATAGGCTTGATATAAAAGTCACTCTGTTTTAGACTGGTTTTTGCAGATTTATTGTGGATTTTAATTTCCCAATAAGAGTTCAAAACAATTTAAAAAACAATGTTTTAAACTCGATGAATCAGATTGGAGTTTTGAAATTGAAATTGCAATACAATTATTTACTTTATGATTGTTAAAATAATCTTTTGTATATTCTATTATCTTAATTGCAATGTTTTTCTGTCTTGTATTTTGCAATTTATAATCGATTCCTAACCTCAGTTTTATTATAGATATAATATATTCTAAATATAGATATTTTAAATGTTCAAAATATGTTATTGCAAGTGCAAATTAATCATTGTTATTATAATCGTTTGTTATATTCTATTGTAATTGTAATCTTTTCAGTCTTATATTTTGAAATTTATAATCGAAGCTGAAAGCTAATTTTATATCAAATATTCTGCAAGAATATAAATGCTAATTAGTCACTTATTAAAACAAATATTTTAAAATTAAAATCACACTTATTATTGTTTTACTCTTTTGTTATATTCTATTACATTATCAAATTTCGGTATTCTATTTTGAAATTTGCATTCGATGCTCAACGTCAATTTCATGTCCTGAATATAAATATTTGAAACGTTCAAAAAATATTATTGCAAATGCAATTAGTAACTTATGATTGAAATAAATATTAGCAAGCTCTGTTATTAAATACGCTAAAAATAGCCAAACATCCGTGTTACATATACAACATGAACTGACCAAAAACAAAAATATGAAACGATCAAAATATTTTTATATTGAACTGTTAAATGAATCTCAATTGACCTTTTATGGAATGAATATAAAGTTATCAAATCATAATTTATAAACTAATAATAATCTACGATCCGGAAGAGCTTTTATCAGTTATGTTTATTATTATGGAGAATATTAAAGTGAAGGCTGTTAAAACTTAAAATATATCTATAAGATCCATAACTACAATAATAATTTACACTTTCACGGATGTTACTATTGTTATTCCGTTATTTATTAGAAACCGTAAAATATATAACAGGGAAGTCAAAATCAAAATACTTTGGGGCCAACTTCGAAACGTAGGTCGAAACTAACAGTAACTTTTAAATATAATGTAATGTAAAATTGTTGATAATATAAAAATATTACCTGCAATCTTAAATTGATAAAAGCTGATAAAAGCAGATTGAGAAAAGCTGACAACAAACTCACACGGAAAAACAAATGAACTACATCAATTAATAAATAAGAGAACTCATAGACGCTTATGATTAGCGTTTATATACAAATCTTTTTTTTTTGAATCGCCAGAGATTTAATATTTTCCGATTCTGACAGATGTAGTTTGCTCATGCCATCTACCACAGTTCTGGCGCGAACATATCTATCATTAATTTGTGCAATACTATTTTTATCGGTATAGGTATAACAAGCAATTTCTCCTTCGATGTTTAATAAATTAAAGTTCAAATACTAAAAGGACAATTGACAAGTTCAAATGCTTGAATATTCACAATAGAATTGATGAGATGAGATTAGAGTTCAAAAAGTAATGCATTAGGACTTTAATAATATAATAAAGATTGCTGATGACTCTTTGTATATGGGTCATTCTTTTACAAACCGGACACTTTTTAACCTTGACATTTTAGAATTGTCTGAAAATTTGTTTACAGCTACTATTCATAAAATCATTTGACACGTATTTCAGGATTTTGCTGAAAATTTTTTTACGTAAATATTTACGATTGAAATATGGATTTTTTGCTCAATTTCTATGAACATCATCTGCGGTAAATTAATTATCTCCGGATGTGCTGATCCGATCAGTATTATTTTTTTTTATTACACTCATATTGAAGTGAACTTTGTAATGATTAAAAATTTTTTTTTTGTTTTTGCAATTTTCTTAACAATAACAACCCTTAAATATTCACAAAGGTTTTACTCGGCCTTTACCCGAATTGAATCGATCCAAAAAAAAACATATATTTTCTTTTTTTCTCTGCAACAAAATTCTTTTTACAATTTGTTGGAGGTTTTGTTACATCGAAAGATATTAAATATTTTCAAGCGCAAGCCGCGCTTTTCACGTCGTGGACCTCAAAGACTTGTACTCATTTGTCACTTTCGAATGACAATCTTATTGTTTTTGGGTTGAAAAATATTTTATAATTTCGCTTCTGGCGAAAAATGAACATATAGTCGAAAAAAAACATTAGGGGAGAGCGGAGCTTAAAAGTTCGTGGGTAAAAAGATCCACTGCCAATATCTCAAAAACAAGTAAAGTTAGAAATTTTTTAACAACAATATTTAAATGTAGAGGAATATTTAAGTTGGCTTCAACTCTTTCTGATATAATCTCTTAATAAAGCTTACATGTGGGTGGGGTAAACAGAGTCAACCACACCTTCATACTGGCCTAGGTGTAAATAATAAGGAAATAGTAAATAAGATATTAAATTAAGTTAGAAAGAAGCTATTTTACAATAGATATATGATATATATATATATATATATATATATATATATATAATTCTATATAAATTAATAGTTAATTAACTCTGCTGATAAATATTTCTGACAAAGCATCAGATCAAAGGTATATCTGGTATTTTCTTTATAAAAATATACGAATGAAATTTTTATGTTACATTGGCTATATAATTTAGCTATTATTACGTAAAATTCTCTTAAAATTAAAAATAAGTCGATCCCTTTTTATCCAGGCTACGGAGTGAAGACGGAAAATGACGAATTTAAAAAAAGTGGCTGAAAAACATTTTTTTAATATTAGAAAAATCTAACTGAACAATCCGTCTACATTCAAATATTGCTGTTAAAAAATTTCTAACTTTACTTGTTTTTGAGATATTGGCAGTGGATCTTTTTACCCACGAACTTTTAAGCTCCGCTCTCTCCTAATGTTTTTTTTTCGACTATATGTTCATTTTTCGCCAGAAGCGAAATTATAAAATATTTTTCAACCCAAAAACAATAAGATTGTCATTCGAAAGTGACAAATGAGTACAAGTCTTTGAGGTCCACGACGTAAAAAGCGCGGCTCGCGCTTGAAAATATTTAATATCTTTCGATGTAACAAAACCTCCAACAAATTGTAAAAAGAATTTTGTTGCAGAGAAAAAAAGAAAATATATGTTTTTTTTTGGATCGATTCAATTCGGGTAAAGGCCGAGTAAAACCTTTGTGAATATTTAAGGGTTGTTATTGTTAAGAAAATTGCAAAAACAAACAAAAAATTTTTAATCATTACAAAGTTCACTTCAATATGAGTGTAATAAAAAAAAATAATACTGATCGGATCAGCACATCCGGAGATAATTAATTTACCGCAGATGATGTTCATAGAAATTGAGCAAAAAATCCATATTTCAATCGTAAATATTTACGTAAAAAATTTTTTTCAGCAAAATCCTGAAATACGTGTCAAATGATTTTATGAATAGTAGCTGTAAACAAATTTTCAGACAATTCTAAAATGTCAAGGTTAAAAAGTGTCCGGTTTGTAAAAGAATGACCCATATGCATTATGTTATTTTAATTCTGAAAAATCGCGGTAGAACATGTTTGGGTTTCTAAAGCGCATAATCCTAAAATATAGTTCATTTGTTTATTTATTCGTGTCGTTTATTTAGGTTTAATTCAGCAAATAGAAGAAATACAGAAATCTAAAATTTCGAAAATTGAACTAATAATACAATATATCAGTTGGTAGCTGTTTTGTTTTATATCGATATCGACTGACCTCTTTGTATAGAAATATTTGTAATGATTTAAACAAATGCCGAGTTTGAATAATGTAATCAATCGAAATATTTATTAATGAATAACTAAATTCTCGTTAAAGACTTAAGGTATTGTTAATGTTTTCTTAATGCTCAATAGATTAAATTTTTTGTCATTTGCAATAAAAAAATCTATGATTATAAAAATTCAGAAATAAGAATGAGAGCTTATAATTCCGATTAGTTTTGATCAAATTTAGATGAAAATTGATCGTACCGAAGATATAATTTAAATATCAAAAACGTAATTGTTCAAGCGTTTTATTTTATGTGAATACCAATAGAGAATTTTTTCTGAAATTAGCGGTTAATAAATAATTCGCATGATATACGTATATATTTCAATAAAGTCTTCGGACCTTTATTCGGACACCATATAAAGGAGAAGGAACTGTAGGACACATATTCTATTAGTAGTTTCCCAACGTGCAATTTGCTTGGGAGGCGCGTCGCACTCGGAAAAGGGGCTTAACTTTGTAAACATACTGCGCCTGTAATAACATATCGGAGAAGTATACGAACTCTGTCGTAATATCTTATGAAATAGTGAAGAGGATTCAAGAAATATGTACATGTGTGGATTTAGCCCGATTAGATGAGCTTTGTTGCTTATTCTTGGGAAAATGAATGGAATCGGTAGACTATGAGCAATTTACTTTGAACGAAATACGTATAATATATTTTCTTTGATTCATTAATCACGTGATCGATTTTTAGGGATTTTTGGAGGAGGGACTCCTCCCATCTCCGTTGTGGCACTTGGTGATATTTCAGTACCTAGGAAAAACCATAATATTTTTTTTAATATCGATTTTTTTTAAATTATATGAAAAATAAATACACGTAATATCTTACTAGACTTTCCTTACCCTCACCTGATGTTTCGTGATTTTTTTTTTTAATAACTCCTCCTATTAATGGACATTCTCTTCCTTGACTTATTGATTTTTATCACACTTGATGTAAAATGTAGTATATATTGCAATATATTGTTTTGATATGATATTTTGCTTCAATACTTATTTTTTAAAAAATAAATTAATATGAAAAATTATTATAGTAAAAATAGTAATAAGGTATTCATCTTAACCAACCTAATTAAAGGCAACATAATGAAGTACAATACATACTTTTTATGAGCTTTTACCAAAAAATTGTACATATTTTACAGAATTTTTATTGTTGTAATAAAAAAAGTTGTATATAAATTAGTTGTTTAAACATGTAATTCGAGGGATATATTTTAATCATAAGCTTCACAGACTCATGATTTGTATTAAAACATTTGAATACTGTTTTGCTATTTTATGTTTAATTTTTTTTGTTTAACATTTATTTTAACAAATTATTAATTTGATAATTGAACAATTATAATTTGATATCATTTGTTTTATGAAGCTGGCTCTAAAAATTGTCAAGGGGGAGAGAAGGCGATCTCTGGCACATGAGAGAAAAAACATAAAATCAATATACTGATTTACCTAAAGGAGAGCATAATTTTTAAATACAAGTTGTATTGAGTTACAGAATTTTATAAAAATTCTGTACCTTCAACATATAAGTTTGACTTGTGATAATTATTAGTTATTAATTGATCTGCTTTTACGACTAGCAAAAAGAAATTTAAAAAAATACAGAACATTTTAGTAGTACAATCTGTAAAAGTCAGGCAATAAAAAATTCGCTTTTCATGTTAAACTTTTATTATTGTTTTTATTTACAGATTTTACTGCTTCAAATAAATTTGATTCTTTACAGTAGAGCGTCATAAAATTAAGAGTTAATGAAAGTGCTGATAATGGGGTTTGTTGTAACTTGGTAGATTTTATTACTTTTTATATGGTCTCAGTTTTATTATGAAATTTTTTTCAATAAAATTGGTAAAATGAGATGGATGGTCTGGGATAAAAATAAATAATTGCAGCCCTAACTGTACAACAAAATATTTTTTGGTATTAAAATTATTTCGTATGATTTGTGAACAAATTTTAATCTTATTTTAAATATGGGGTTTAGGTGTTTTATATTTGTTTATCGATTAATTTTCATAACTACTTGTCCGGAATGTCATCATGCATGCCAAAGTTTTGACATCGGTATGCTTTTATGCCAAGATGTGGCTTTTGAGAATTAGTCTTTCATTAGCTCCACACGTCAAAAGTTATCTAACAGTGTCGTTACTTAATTAAACTAATTCTGGAGGACGAGGAAAAGTTCTTCATTCACTCGATTATAAGGAGCCATTAAGAAAATTTCAACATTACTTGTATATTGAAACATCATAGGCGAAGTTAAACAAAGAACTAACTTTTACAATATGTAAACACGAAGTCAAGAAGAAGATTTAATTTGAGTGTTTTAGAATTTGCAGAGGTATTTATACTCTTGGTAAATAGAGAGATGTCAGAAAACCGTCCAATGACTTAGTTTTGTTAATTAGTTTATCATAATTAATATTTTTAGTTATTTGCTATATCCATTTAACTAACTTTATCATATATATTATATTGATGTAAAAATATCATATTAAACTAGTTAACTGGTTTTGGTATTTTGCCTTGAGACAAGTTACATTATCTTCCCGATACGTGTAAATAATCGATTTAATCAATAAAAAATAAATTAATTTATAAGTGATTAACAGTATTTCGAGTCAACTCGAAGTATTTTCTAAAAGTAAATTTTCACAAATCAATAATTTTTATGATGGCTTGTTAAACACTTTGAAATGAAAGAAGCAAAGCACAATCAAACTGGAGATTTTTTTTTAAATTGACTTTAGCATTTTATGATTAATTTTAAATTACTGCATAAAGTATGAACATGTGTAAATGTTTGTCTGATAGAATTTATTATTAATAATAATAGGGTAGAGCGGTTTTAAGGTCCACCACCATTAATTAAAAACAAGTAATGTTAGGATTTTTTAGCAATAATACTTGAAAGTATAACCTTAGATGAAATAAATTATTAGTTCTTTCAACTCTGATGATAAATATTTCTGATAAAATACCAGATCACGGTAATATACAGTATTACCATTGCAAAAAATTTGCCCATTAAATTTACATCTTATATTGGATGAATAATGTTGTTATCAATTTGTAAAATTCCTTTTAAATTAAGAACAAGATATTGGATTTGTTTGGCTATTTTACCCCCCTGAGTGGTAAAAAGGTACAGGAGACAAATTTTTGAAAAATACAAAAAACTAGTGGGGCGCATGGCATCGTGCCTTAAGGCAAATTGCTGGAAACTCCCGTACCAATTTTTTTTGAAAAAAATATTACTCTGAAAATTAGAATTTTGAGAAACTATAAATTTTTGACAAAAATTTACTTTTTTTTAAAAAAAAAAGACTTTTTGAAGAAAAGTGTTTTTAGAAATATTTTGGAAATTCTGAACTTTTTTCAAAGCAATCGTATTAACTGCATAGAGACTAAATATAGAAGCGCGTAAGCGCCGCGCCGCGGTCTAACGGATAAGCGTTGGTACGGAACCCATAGGAATGTAAACAAAATTTAAACTTATTGTTAAAATCTCTATAAAATATCTGATAATTTGGTATGCATATGTCTGATGATCATTTTTGACCGCCAGATGGCATTTTTTTTTACTTTTTTTACTAGATCTCCGAAACCGCTAGAACTGATCAAAAATTCATGAAACTTTGATCAGTTCTTCATCTTGTTAATACAAGTAAAATATTTGTTGAATTATTCAAATCTGACGCTCCTTTCTCTTAAAAACTGAGTTACCGTTTTTGGCACTTTTTGCCTCATATCTTCGGAACGACTAATCCTGCCTTCGCCAAAATATTCAGAAACCTCTGAAACGTAAAGATATATAAAAATTTTCATTTTCGATTTTTTTGCAATTACTATAACTTACCCTACGGGAAGTTAAATATAGTTTTACAATGATTACCAAAGAATTTTACTGAACATAGTTTTTTTGTTTGATATATGTTATTATATTTATGTAGGTGATTTAGATTTCATAGTGTAATTGTCAGAAGTCAAATTTAACCTTTGTTCCCCCGTCTTACTCTACATTACAAATGGATTATGAATAGTGTAATGCATAGAAAAATGTATTATAGTTTTGCAGACTTTAACAAATATTTACGTTTCTCGTACAATTTTTGCATTTCCATTTGTACAACCATGCATGTCATAGGTACCAGGAAGCAGTATACGTGCCGTGCCCAGGTACTTCCATATTGTACGGTAATTTTAGAATACAATGTGTAAAATACATTTAGGTACATCCCGTACATTCGTTCCATGCAATCTTCTCCACCGGCGCAATAATAGAATAATGCCCGCGCTCGCTTTTCCGCAGACTTGAGAGATAAATTCTAAAGTGCGAATATCATTGCACAATATCTTTGTGCAACTTTATCATACTTAACTCGCTCTCCTATTTACACTTAAATATGCAAAATAGTTGTAATAAGTTATCTTCATTGTAATTTAATAAATAGCGAACGCAATGAGTACCGAAAGTTAAGAAGAAATAGATGGCCGCGAGACGTTTTATATATTTTAAAACGAGACGTTTTATATATTTTATAACGAGAGACGTTCTATATATTTTAATAAACCTAGATACTGTCAACCTTGCCGATGATTTTTTAAATTCTTAAATAATTGAGATCAGTTACCTCCAATGTAGTTCAATAGAGATCAGGTGGAATAGTTGACCAAAATGCTTAAGGTTAGAATGCAGTGCGGAAAGAAACATGTCATTGAATTTTTTGTTAATAAATTTTGATTTTTTTAATGAAATATTTCTAACTATATTTATAATTATGTCTACACATGTAAAAACGATTATTAAAATTTCCTTTTTTGCATATTGAGGTCATGGGATAAATTATGAAGTAAAATGACTTGATAGAAAGGAAAAATTAGGCATATTGGATAAATATAAAGTTAAATGAATAGATGGAAAGGAAAATATAAAGTTAAATGATATATATATATATATATATATATAATTTTTTTTGTTATTCCCTATTTTATTTACAACTGTTCAGTTAAGGACATTCAATAAATTTATGGAATTTACAATTTTTAGCCGAAAAGGGACGAAGGGAAAGTATACAAGGGTATACTAAATGTTGGGAAAATAACTCAATGGTTATTTTCCCATTCGTTATAATAATAATATTTTATTGATATTGATGTAATCTTAATTATTTAAAGGAAAATATAAAGAAGAAAAATTGGGCTCATTGAATAAATATAAAGTTAAATGAATAATTAGAGAAAAAAATTGGACTCATTGGATAAATATGAAGTTAAATGAATAGATAAAATGGAAGTATATTGGTCGGATGATTTTTTAATAAATTTAGTCATTACGTTTTTAATAATATTTTATGTAATGCCGAAGTGGATTTCCAAGTATGCAAAAGAATTGCAAAAAATTTCTTCTAATTTGATAAATTATAGGCATGGAAAAATCTAAGGCCTAGAAAATCTAGTCAAATAAGTTATTAGAAATTTTATCACATTTATTTTTTTAAACCAATATAAAAACCATATATGTTTTGATGGTTCAAAAACGTTTTAAATTATCTAATTAAAAATTAATAATTTTTTTAAGTAATATAGCAACCGCAAGTAAGGTCAATTGATTTCGACTCTTAATTAAAATGCACTTTGGAAAATACATATTCCATAATACATAGTAGTAGGTATATTAATTTATAATGTTATAAGCAATAAATTCGAAATTTGTCTGTATGAAATGTTACAAATTTCAAAATAAAGAAATGTGAGCAAAGTTATGAAAATATAAGCAAGCAATTATGAATAAACAAGGTATACTCGCATTTCTGTAATCTGCGATTAAAGTTTTTAATGAATTCTATATTTTTTGTATAGTTTGTCCATTGAAACTTTTAGTAAAATTTTTGTTCTGAAATCTAAAATCTGGATCACTTTTATTTTTAATTGAATATGTAAATTACACAATTCTCTTGATATTGATATGGAAACTTTCAAAGCGAAAAATGTGTTCAAATAAATGAACTTAGTTAACAAATTTTAATTTAGATTTATTTGTTTTGATAAATTTTATAAAAAAGTTAAATTCTAAATTCAAAATTTGAATTTGATTTGCCCTTACAAGTATTTTGAACTTGGTAGTCCTCTCAGCAAATTCCAGTTCATAAATTATTTCCAAATGATTAATTTAATGACATTCGCGTTTAATAGCAAAAGCGTAGTTTCTTAATCAGTAATTCCTTGTCGAAATGAATCATCGAACCGGTACAGGTTTTCTGGAATGCATACCCCCATTTATCATTTGCTACATAAGTACCGCTTCAAGGCCCAGGTTAATGTATCATTATGTAAGAAAATCGAGATGCAAAGAAATTTATGAGATGATATAATATGAATTTGTAAGACGCTTCCAAGATGAAAGGCGAAAATAAAAAATGAATACAGATATGTCCATGATCTTATTCAATATAATCATATCTTATACTGTGAGGTTTTATACACAAGGATATGCAACATTTACTTTTTTATCAAAAAAATTATACGAGAATTTACACACGAGCCTAAACAACGATATTTACATTTTTTTCGAAAATTTGTATGAGATACATTTTTATATTCCAATTTTATTACCACATCATTTGAGTGAAATGCATTATTTTTAGGCAGTTTTAGGTCTTTGTCATCAGAATAATTTTATTGTGTTACGTTTTATAATTTTTATAATTTTTATAATTTATTTTTTGCATGAGCTTTTTGGTTTATATCACCCAGTTTGTACTTCGTACTTTTATTAAGCTAGTTTTGTGCCACTTCCTGTTAAACCAAATTTATATTACATTACTAAACTATAGTAATAAATTATTACCAAAAAATAAATGGTTCAAGGAATAATTAATACTAAAAATTTGTATGGTAACACCTTGAACCTTTGAAGAAGCTTAAAATTGTAGTTTTTATTATTTTTTTTTATTTTTTTTTTATTGGCTTTATAAACTGGTACAAAATTGTAGTTAAATCATAGTTCTAATTTTTTTCGTAAAAAAAATCATTGATAGTTGAATTGATAATTGTTTCAGTTGGTGAAAGATATCTAGATAAAACAAAGAAGTTTTTTGATAGGGTATTTATGCAGATATAGAAAAAAATTGAATTATGTATTAAGTCTGACCGAACACCGACTGATCTTCTTTTTAACGTCTAATTTAGTTCTAACACTAGTCTCTATATGCGTCTCTATGTTCACTATTACTCTCATTCTACATTAACTACTCTTTTGTTATTATCATTTATTCATAGTAACCCAATATAGATTAATAATAATTCTTAATTCATACCAACATTTATACAAGTGCCATCTATTCATAGCTAACATATGTTTCTAAATTTTTTTATTAGACTTCCATACATTTTAAGTTCAACTTCGATCATTTTTAGCGAATACAACAATAAACCAAATATTGAAAAAACGCAAAAACCAGAGTAAATGAACGAAATACTATCAAAGATCATGTCAAAGAAAAAAAATGAAAAAAATGTAATTGATATATAAATGAAAATATTTAATTTAGAATTAATCTACAATTTATATAAAATGACGTCTATACCATTACTAAAATAATAGTTCTTTGTGTGTAGATGTATGTTTTGATTTTCACATAAATACATAAAATTAAATATAAACACCCGTGAATAGGGAGCTTGTCTTTTACTCCTTGTAAGTGTAAAAAGCTCGTAACGGTTTCGTTGCGTCGGGCTCACAACGTGCTCGTATTTCTGTGAATGACTGCTAATGGATTTTCTAAATATCATGTTATTGTTATGTAAAACAAGCAATAAAATATAACGGACGGGAAATGTTTATCATTAGGTGTCCCAAATAACTGTTTTTATCACCATGAAAATGGATAAAGGTAGCGCATGAGGAATGCATTAGAATGAAGATGTATTGGAATCGGAATCTTTTCCTGAGCAGATGTCTGATAATTTGCATAGGAGAATTGAATTATTTGTAATTATTACTTTGAAGGAACCATATTTTGTTTGCAAAGGACTCTTCTCTCCTTTGTTTATCGCACGTGATATGTGCTTTTGAAAAACAACTTTAAAATCCTACTGACTTGTCGAAAATGGTGTGTCTATTTTTTGATCCAAAAGAGGATGCAATCTGTTTTCAACAAATTGATATTGATCATGAAATCGGCGCACCTTTACCTGAAATGTGTGGATCTCAGATTAGACCTTTACCCAATTTTTGCGTATTCTGATATAACTATGGAAGGATAGTCTATTCTGGTATATTTATGAGTTCATATCTTATTTATATTTGCAACAGCACAAAAAAACTTTCGTTTATCATTCTGAGTTTTTTAAGGTTGTTTCAAATAAAGCTGTGATGGCTGATATCGGTAGAATTTGCAAAACATAGTCTTTGATACATTATAGTCGTAACTCGGATAATTTATTCATAAAGATATAATAAAATTATTCAACTTTTAGAAAACGCGAATCTGTCTTTTATACTATTCACTTGCAGAGTGATTTTTAAAGATTTAAAGATTTTTAAATTGATTTGAACAATATTTGCAGTACTTAAAGAAGAAACATTAGGCTTTCGTATAACGCTAATTAGGAAGTGGTCCAACTAAACACACTGCACGAAAACACCAATTGAAAAATTATTTTGACTTTTTCCATAATAAATAATTTTTTGGCATCGATTGTTCTACACAATGTGGTCTGAGTCAATGTGAATAGAATTACGTAAAAATATTTTTGATATTTTTTATGATTACGCGAAAAAGTGAGTTTGAAAGAAGTGGCCACTTTGGCATATTTTCAAAGATATCTCGGCCATAAGATGAGGTACAAAGTTGAAAATTGGTATATCTGTTTTTATCATTTAAACCTATAAAATGGCGTATAAATCCTTGAAATACCAGGGTGGGGCCGATTCTGTATGGCAATGCGCCCATACCCTTTAGTTCGACATTCAGTCAATTTAAGATTTATCACTCTAATCAGTTAAATGATTGAGAACTCTAATTTGTAATTGTAACTTTCAATTCTTTTGATCTGTTCTTTCAAATTTGTCATTGCATTTTTATCAATAATGATGGGAAAATCTTATTGTTGGGTCTGATCTGTTTAGTAGATCTCCTGGGCCGCTTGCTGTTCCGTATAGCACTATCACACCGTCAATAGCGAAATGGTTAATAGTTAAAAAAATATACATAAACTTATATTAGACAGCTCGTACAAGATATATATTTATTATGTATTATTCTTTATTGCAATTGAAAATGCGATACACAAATACAAAACTCGTATTATATGCCGAACAATTACATTATCATATTAACTTGTGCCGCAATTATATTTTATAATAGACACACTCCACTTGAAGTACGAACAATTTAAATTTAATACTCCATGAAATTGTTATTTCACAAATTGCGTACCAGTTTTATATATACATTGTATTTCCCGTGTGCTCGCATTTGCTCCGAACTTTAATTCCGACGGAGTTAAAAGTTTAAACAGGCTTTTGGGTTGGACACGTCTTCCGCACACATGGCATATGATGGATGTAATGTATCGAAACTAACTTTTAACATATTTGAGTTGACTTTATAGAAAACTTTATTTTATTTTACCAGTTTTATTGCAGTATCTTCCGTTTCAATTTTTTTCCAAAATGTAGAGTGAATGAATTATTCTATAGAAATATTCTATATGCAACGGTTTTTTGTGAATATACGAATATACGAAGAAAAATGTCGATTATTGACTAGTTGTTCAATAAGAGTACTCTCTTATAACAGAAATTGAAAGCTACGACAAAAATTTAATCAGTTGTTCACTTTGTCAGAACCAGTAAAATGTTTTTTGAATTATTCAAATCGTATGCTCCATTCTCTCAAAAACTGAATTACCTTTTTGTTACTTTTTGCCCCGTATCTTCGAAACAACTATATCTGCCTCTGCCAAAAACTAATCAGCACGTCTATTTATCAATAGGAATCGAATGTTTTTTGAACTATTTAAGTCGGTTAAATGATGTTCCCGAAATCCTCGACAAAAATTTGTATCCGAACACACACACATACATATACATCAATTTTTTCTAAGGTATGCCAAAATGTTCAGAAAGCTTTGAAACGTAAAGATATGTAAAACTTTTGTTTTCGATTTTTTGCGGTTACTATAACTTAACCTACGGAAAGTTAATAAAAATGTTCTATAATTTTATGTAAAAACTATTATGTACCGATAGAGTATTGAAAAACTACAAGTAAAAAGTAATTATAAGTTGCTTATCCTAACATTAAAAATAGATAAAAGCAAAAGTCCAGGGTATGAAGGTAATGCACTAAACTATGCAACTAAACTATCCAACAACCTTTCTATTTATAACAATTTGTCACAAATTTAAATAACATGACAAATTTTACAAGAGTGTAAGAGTGCTATATGTATGATCCTTCGACTAGTTGAGATATTATATCATGAAAAAAATATTTTAAGAGAATATATTTTTACCAAGATTTTAACATTTAACAGTTGTAATTTTTTGGCAAATTCTTCATTGTTTAGTAATAAATTTCGAAACCCAATCCAAAAAATAGATGTTTGTATCTAAGGTAATTTCGTTTATTGATGACTCTATGTTATATATGTTTGTGAATCTTCGATGAAATCTTATGAAATTTTCTTTGAAATGTAGTAGAATTGCGTTACAAAACTTTATAGTTATGATCTGATATGCTAATATGGATTTATTATTATTATTTTTTAATTTATTAAGCATTGTTTTAAATCCATTATGTTGTTGAAGTATTTCATTTAATTTCTACTAGTCAAATCAGTTGTGGCTGAATAGGTGTTAATTTACTGTTATTAAAGTTTATACATAAATCCGAATTTTTCGTAATATTTTGCACTGCAAAGATAAACCCTTTTAAATGTGTCAATGTGTCATTAAAATTAATTACATTGAATTACAGTTCGTTTATGGGCAGCATGTGATTTGGGTTTTGTTTGAGTTATTTTACTAAAATGGCATTAAAAATGCATGAACAAAAATTGTATGTATTATACATATTCTAAACATTTTTATGTATATTTCAGAAAAAAATCTCATGTTTCCATATAACAGCAATTTCAGAAACATGTTCAAATCTGTATTCATTACTAGTCAGAGTTGAGATTTTAATATACTAAAAAATTCTATTTCATTTGTAATATTTTACGTACAAGCCTTTTATAATATTAGTTTTTGTCATAACGAAAAAATTCGGTAAAAAATCATCAAAAAATTGGATTTTTCCATTATTTCACTTCGTCACGGAATAAAAATATATACGCTGTAGCTACGATTTTATGCATGACTGTTAAATGCCGCATGTCCACTCTCATGCAATGTGAATTTTCAATCTCTTCGAAAAAAAATATTTCGCCTCTCAGTATTAAAATGGAATCTATAGAGTGTATTTCTGCAAAACTATGTCATGCGTCACCATAGAAAAAGAAATATGTTTGATGAATTCTTAATTGAATTTAGTTATTTTAATTAATCAAGTATGTAATTCGATATAATGTTACAAATAAAAAATGTTATAAATTATTGGAAGTTTGGAGATATATCGACCTCTAATGTTATCAGTTATTCACATCATTCGTAATTAAGTAAATATTAATTTATCAGGAACCAATTACCTGAGTGAATTTTCTTGTGGAGTGACTCATATTTGCACAACTCCAGTAAATAATATATCTTAGTAGGTGTCATAATTAAATTAAGTATTGTACATGATGAACATCAATAATTTTTTAAGTAAAACTTTTTTAGGCACGGAAATGCGTTACAGCCGAGTCGAGTGCCAATGATTCCCCATTCGCGCTCGATGATATCATTTCTATGCAGGTCGAGTGTGATTAGTCGTCGTGTATGTGAATAAAAATCTGTCGTTGTATGCGTACCGGCATCTTTAATTACATTATTGTTTTTAAATATTATACATATTTTTAATGCTATTATAAACATATAATTTATAATTTATCATTATATAAATGGTTGACACTAATAAATATGTGCATCACGAGTGTTACTATATTACTAAAAAACATTATTCAAATTTGTTATAAAATAAATAAATACATCATTATTTTCTCTTAAATGCCATCTTGTATAGTAGCAAGTGAGTTTTACTTCAATCACATGTGAACCTTACCCGCACTCTTTTTTAAATGTTTTGAAATACAATGTAATATTTACAGAAAATTTCTTTAGTATCTAAAGTTATATTTTTAAAGGATTATTTTTAATTTAATTCATTTATTACATTAACACGTTTATGTATTGACTATAATCATTCACCCAATCCAGTCTTTGAAAAGTCGTAAGGTGATATATTTTCTAGAAATGACTTGTGAAATTAATTTTTCATTATATATCCTAATTACAATAATTAGCATTGCATTATAATTTATTAAAATAGCATAATATTTGCGGAAAATAGATAATACGAATGAAAATTTATATAAATATTACTGAATTTTACACTCATTCTGCTTCTGAATTGAACATCATTTTAAAATATTTGTGGAAATGATTTAATACATCGTTTTGGTATAACATTTAGTCATCAACTGGATGCTAAATTAGTGCTAATAACTTCTATAAATATTTTGAAATATAAAATGTAATAATAAGAGATTCCCTGAAATATTTAAGGCTAAATTGTTTAGTAAGTAAATATGAAGTTATTACTAAATAACTAATAAATTCAATACATCATTTCAGAATAAATAGAGTTACTCAAATATGCTTAACACATATTGAATGATGATTAATGTTTCCGATAATATGATTTTCTGTGAAATTATGAAAAAATATGTATTTACTTATTCATTGTTAATTATGAAGTTAACAAGAATAGCCTTAATTATATATAATGAGTTCACTCTGCGCGACTTATTGAGTTATATTACAAGGCTTTCTTATTCATTTGATAATTTAAATAGAATTGATTTTATTAGTTAAAATTTATTTTCTTAATGTTTATATCGAACAATATGCGAACGATTTTACCAAAAAAATGAGCCGAGATTTTTAGAAATGATTTGTTCGCTATTTTATTACTCGATCGATCATTATTACCAAGTAAAATTTTGCAATGTACTTACAAATTTATTAATTTAGTTCTAATTATTTCTCTTGAACGATGATAGATCAGGGTATACAATTGATGTGAATGTATCAAAAATTCTATTATAAAAATCTCCATTTCTATCTAATCTACATTTAATTTAGCTAAACTCATAAAAGAGTAATTAAAACAACGCAACAGGAAATAAAAGTAAATAGTATTTTCATAATTTTAGCGAAAACTTCTCCTTTTGTGTTCATGACCCCATTTCAGCAATTCATGTTCAATTTCAGTTGCGAACTTGTATGCATTCTATAGCAAAGCGCTTGATATTACTTGAATTTGTAATAGAAATTTCAGTTATTTTAAATTATTAATAACACTAAATTACGCTGTCATAGTATTAATTGATTGTAATTGTTCAGAACATATATTTAATATTTATGATGAATTAAAACTTCATGCAATCGCATTAATTTAATAAATTGCGTACTTGAAACTTAATAATTGATTAAAAACAATCAGAAAATTACACAACAAGAATGAATGTTGAAACAAAGAGAATAATAAATACTTCACCTTTATAGAAATTCCATACTTCTTAATACAATCAAAAATATTTATTTTTATTTTATTTAAAAACACAATAAAGTATTATAGACACTGTCTATAATTTTTTATTACAGATTTATTAACAAAGTCGCATTTATTGTTAAAATTATACTTTCAGCTGAATGATAGTATCTTTACATATGAATTTCTTACCGAATGATGATTTTTCATTTAGTTTTTCTCATACATATTGCAATTTTATCATTAAGATATAATATTTAATATGAGATGAAATAAATTTGATTAATTCATAAAATTTTGATTAATTTATAAATGAGAAATCAATTAAAGATAATAGTCCTATAATAAAAATAATAAATTGCATGCGTTTGTAGTATGAATGCTGAAAGTGTTAATGAACATATGTTCCATGAGTAAATGATTCGATAATTATAAATGATTGCCTGTTCGGAGGCAGGTCTACGGTGATTCGATATTACATTGTTGTTCAATAAGATGTATGTTAAGAATATTTACCCAAGCAAGTAAATAGAAAATATCGCCAAATCCGCTGGTTAATTCTAAAATCGAATTCATCTGCCGGTACATATAGTATAGTCCGATCGTAATACGATTCAATCCCCATTTACCCGACCGAATGGAACAGACAGGACGGATACAAACGACAGATGTTCCATTTCGTGTTTTGTTGATATTGAGATCAGTGATGTCAAGATGAACGTCTTGAAATTTAAAATTTGATACTAATACATATTTATCGAATACTATTACAATGTTTACCATGAATTTGAATTTGAATATACATTGATAAATAATTAGTTTGGAATATGTAGCTCTGAGACTTCATCAAGATCCAGTATTACAATTCAAAGTGGACCATTCCACAAATCGGAGCTAACTGTGAGATACGGTGAGAATATGATGAGTTTTTCACTTATGTTGCCAAACTGGAGTAAACATAATATTTATGTCTGTCGTTAAATAGTAGCAAAATAAATCTGATCTGGCCCTAAGGTTGTCGTTGAATAGTAGCAAAAAAAATCTGATCTGGCCCTAAGGTTGTTTCACGCTTAACAAAATTCCAGAGTGGTCTACGGGGCTCCTATTTTATTTAAATAATAAAAAAATCAATAAAATAATCTGTAAATAAATGGTAAGTAGTATGTAAATAATACAGAGATAATATAACAGTATCCAAAATGTGGCAATTTATTTTTGTTACCTCTTGGTTAACACCTAATACATAATAGCAGGGACTTAGTGATGATAGAAAGAATGGATATAAAGTAGAAATATAAAGAAGGCAAAAAATCGATAGAGTCAAATGAAAGCAGAAGAATAGTTGTTGTTTCTACATTGTTCTGTATATTCATTACACATATAATACATGATTAATACTGCATTTACTAAAATAAATGAGATATTAATTTCCCTAATTATTAATTCAGATTTTAAAGGCTAAGTTATTGTAATCGCGCAAAAATCGAAATTGAAATTTTTAAATTTCTTCACGTTTTGAAGGTTTCTGAACATTTTGGCATACCTCAGAAAAAATGGATTTTTCGTCCACGTTTTCGGGCGCACGGATCAACCAATATGAATGGTTAAAAAAACATTCGATTCCTATTTATAGGAAAATATGCTGATTAGATTTCGACAAAGGCAGGTCTATCCGTTTCGGAAATACGGAGCAAAGAGTGTAGAAAATAGAAATCGAGTTTTTGAGAGATCGGAGCATCCGATTTGAATGATCCAAAAAACATTCAATTCGTAATGACGGGAAGAAGTGGTGATTAGTTTTTGGCAAAAGCAGGTCCAGCGGGATCGGAGATATAGAACTAAATGTGCAAAAAACGGCAGTTTTTGAGAGAATTAAGCGTCCGATTTTAATGTCAATGAAAGAAGAAGTCCTCTTATTATATTATATTCTATTTGCAATATTTATTGCGATATATGGAACCTGTTCTTCATTTATATCATATGTAGAAGTTTTCACTTTTATTTGTTAGAAGGATTTGCCTTATTTCTGACGATTCAAGTAAGATAGAGCGTTTTGCTTCGATGTTTTTATATTGATAATTTTATATAGTAGCATATGCTACTGTCTATTTATAATGATTATAAGTCGGGCATATGCCCGACTCACACCCCAGGGATTCTGTTCAAATCCAAGCATTGACATAAATTTATATTGTTACTATTAAAATTATAAAATTTATATAGTTGAGTTGAATTTGGAATGAGAAGGAAAGATAAATTAAAATACGCGAAGATAAAAGAAGAATGAAGAATTGAAGGAAGATAGGAATTGAATATAACTAGTAGATAGAAGATAAAACAAGATTATTTGAAAGAGAAGAATGAAGAAGTGGATAATGCTCCGATTTAAATAGACTTGGAATTTTTGATTTTAGAAAGAATAGACAAAGCTGGAAGGTTGGAAAAAAGGAAGAATGAAGAAGTCATGTATTTATGTATTAAACATTTATTTGTCGATATATTATGTATTTGTTGCAGTTCCTATTTCAATCACTGATTTGTCACTAAGTTATAATTAAAGAAGATATATTTATTTATTATTTACTATACATGTTGTTTTGCGGACTTTACTTTTAGGAGTGAACAATTAGTCCAATTAAAACTATCCGCTACCTCTTCTACCAGGGGTAGTAGTCATCCCGTGTAAAGTTCAATGCCATGAAGATTGTCACCTTCATGGCCAATATAATAAAACGAAAATACGTCCGAACAAGTCAGTTGTAAATAAAATTGTATGGGATAGGATTTATAAAGATAGCATATGATTTAATAAAGATATGATATGATAAATATAAAATCTAAAAAGAAAGTAGTAGGAATGGCTAAATGCTCTAATAATAAGTATGCGAGATTAATTTAAATTTATTTCCTTATTAGAAAAGGTAAATTACAATATTTCGAAGCTACTATACATATAACGCTAGTAATAAGTTAAGGGCCATCCTGAATTAAGAGTTATAAGTGAACAGAGAGGAAATTTAGATGAAATATATTTTTTTAAGTTGTTAGTTCAAGTCTTAAGAATTAAGGTGGTTATACATCTTTTTCTCTCGGCTATCTTTATATGTCCTATCCAATACAATTTTATTTACAACTGACTTCTTCATTCTTCCTTTTCTTCATTATATTATTATTTATTATTATTCTTCAAACCTTGCTTCTTCTTCTAATTATTAATTCTATTTTATCCCAAAACAATAATTCCAAGTCTACTTAAATCTCTGGCCATCAGTGTTTAAACATATGGTTACATTTCGGCATACTGCATACGAGTTCTAGTTTATCTCCGAAAACGCTTGTATCTCCGAATATTCTTGAACGTAAGGTGTACGAGACATCCGGCCGCCCGTAAGGAAAATATCCTGCGTCATTTTGTTTGAGATCATTTTTGATAGAATCGCAGGAAAGAGTTCGATGATATAGTATTTTTTAACAAGACTTGATTTTGTATAAGATATTTGATTTGTAGTTCGGAAATAATTAGAATTGTTAGACTTGCTTGTTAATTTGGATTGAATGATAATTTGATCTAACCGGACCTTAAGCAGGAGTGGGATGCTTAGGCCATTTAAAAATTTTATATTTGATTCATAGAATTATTATTTAATGTTCTGCGAGTGGTTTTATTTCTTTGATAAATGAATTTTATAGATTATAACTATAAATTTTATACTATAATTTGTATTTAAAATACCAACTAACTAGGGCAATTCAACACTTTCGTAAAATGCAAATTTCAAGTAAATATAATTTCGATAAGTTGATCCTTATTCTATAAAATTTTCATAATACGAATAGGGTTTGAAGAGATATTAATCATTGATTCTCTTCTTAATATGTAAAAACCTAAAAACAAACACATTTTAAGATTCATTGGCGTAACTATTGGCGTAATATATAAAAAATAATATTATAAAAAAATATAAAAATATTATAAAAAAATTATTTAATTGCTGGATTTGGTACCAACTTACAACATAAAATTACAAACTTACCTTAATGTAAATGTAATGAACATAAAATATTATAATAAATACATACTAGTTCTTATCAGGTTATATGTTCCTGATTTGATACATTTTTAAATTCTTTCATCTTATAAGTCGACTCTTGAAATTATCGATTATAGTTTGTAATTTGGTTTGTCTACGTGATAGTGTAAAAAAATATATTGTTATTTTGGCTAACTGACGAATACATGAGCAAGTAGAAAGTTAAAACCTTACGTTCCGTGCCTGGTATCATGCAGCAGAGATATTAATCTCTATTTGTAAATATATAAGGTCCTAAAGTTCAGCAAGTAAAAAGGTCCATCATCGGTATCTCGAAAACAAGTAAACTTAAGAATTTTGACAATAGTTGAAATCGGAGGGAAAAAGGTGTATAACCACCTTAATTTTTACGACATAGCTATCGGCAGATATACGGCGATTTTTAAAATTCATAACCAAAGTATTCTCTTTCGTTGTTAGTTTTTTTTTGGTTGCAAGCACTGTTACCTGGCCTTAATATATTTTTAAGTCTTCTACGTTATTTCAATGTTTTATAAGATGTATTGTTATTTTAAGATAAATTAATAAGATATATAACTTATATAAAAGCTTACATGTGGGAAGCCTAGAAAGGACCAATTGAAACCCCACTGGCAAAAAGTGGAAGCAATAACAAATAGTAAATTAAGGAAAAAAATGCAATTTTACTAGATATAAATTTAATAAATAGTTATATGGCCCTGCTGTTGATTATTTCTGGCGAAGTACTAGATATAGGTTATACACAGTTTAAAAACTCTGTTAAACTATACCCATGAATTGATATTTCGTACTTGTT
>NW_020537758.1:50669170-50690618 GCF_003426905.1 Ctenocephalides felis
CGATGTACTTAAAGATGATTATGCATTCATTAGTTGTTCACCTGCAGAAGAACTTTGCGGAAGGAGATTTGTTGGAACAAACATCCAACAAACAGGCAACTAGGTCTAATAACTTATATGCACGGTGATCGAACTTTGTGTTGCTGATGCGGGCTGAAATAATGCTTAGAAAGCTCACAATACAAGAAGAGACAGGGGTGCACAACCTGTGGGTAAGGAAATATGAAAATATAAAAAAAAAAGTGGAGATAAATGCGGTATAATTGCATGATCTTCATACCAAGATTTGAAACACGTTTAAAGAAAATGACCGATTTTGGATACAATATTAAAATTGTCACACCAAGGCTGTGTTCAGTAAAGCTTGTGGAATGCCTGGCCGTTTTACGTGTTTTCTCGTTCGTAAAATTATATCAATTGTTAGAAAAAATAAAATTATATTTGCTGTGAAGGCGTAACTGGTAAGGACTTAGGCTAGCACCAAATAGTCACAATAGTCAACTAGTCTAATATAATATCGAATTTTCATTTGAGGTTATGTATCAAGTGAAAATCGCTTTTCGCGGGCATTGATGGATCATGTGCAGACTAACACTATAATATACTGTTAGGAACTATCATGTATTTATTATTATATTTTATGTTTATCACATTTTCATTAAAATATGTTTGTAAATTTATCTTGCATGTTGATACCATTTATATAAAACTTTTATAAAGCGACCCTTATCCGACAATAAGGGTCCAATCAGGTAAAAACTAATTATTATTGAGCGGGGGTTAGTTATGTTTGAACCGCCAACAAGTACAGATTCAAAATATCAACACCCAATAATGTAAGTCACACTTTAAAATAAAATCAATAAATCTTCAAAAGTGTTTGTTTTTACATATCAAGAAGAGAACCAATAATTAATATCTCTTCAATACATATACATTTCTAATATATAGTACATTAATAGCAAAGAATAGGGTTAACCACTGGGTTGCCCTTTTGAATAAAGTATCAATTCAAAAATATAAGTTAGCAAACACAGCTCAAAAACACAACGTTATTATGCTCGTATTTAAAAATAAATACTAATAAAAAGTGCTATGAATGATCATGAGCAAGAAACACAAAAAAAAATTAATAGGTAGAACATAAATTAACATTTCGTAATTTTATAATAACTTTGGTTACTTGATTCGTCTATAAGTCTCTCAATAACATATTGAGAAAACTAATAATATAATAAAACTAATGAACAAACATTCTAGAACATAGATTATTAAAATAAGTTTATTAACTTCCGAGTAAGTTATAGTAATCGCAAAAAAATCGAAAATTAAATTTTTTTCAATTTTGTTATTTCGAAGTTTTCCGAACATTTTGGAACATCTTAGAAAAATGGTTGTATGAGTGTGTGTGTATTTTATATTTTAAATGATAAAAATTAAATTTACAATTGCGTTTAAAAATGTGTATATTTATATAGGTTATTCTAAGAAATAAAAGACCCTCAGATGGATTCATCCGACATCTCTTGAAAATGTAAACATGTTAAGTGTTTTGTACGGTAAGATCGTCGCTGTATAATATAAGAAAAATAAAATATATAGTAATTATAAATTTCAATTCAATTCAGCAATTTCAAAGCACGATGCCATGCACTAGTTTGTACTCTAGTCCATGGAATATCTTGGCCAAATATATGTAAAAACAAGAACGACTGCTTCAACATCTTACTTTAAAAAATACCATTCTTTTAATGATTTTCCATTCAAATAGATTTGTGTCAATCAATTGACACATGCCTTTCGCCTGAAATTTTCAGATACTTTACTGAGATAAGTGATAATTGTTTACTTTTTTATTTTGCAAATTATGTTTAATATATTCGATATATTTAAATCTCACAGACATCAAAAGTTAAAAAATATTAATTAGTTGCCTAATTAATTGAGACTGAGAACTTAAGATTGTTATATCAACATTTAATATTTGTTTGGGGTATATTCATTTAATGTTTCTAAGTGTTTCAAATTGATGTGCTTCCTCTATTCAATTCTACTCTATCTCTGAACAAACACATTACATCCATTCTAACAAAGTATTCATAAGCTTTTGTGCTTAATGTTAATGAATACTGAAATGTAGCACACATAATGATGGAATTATTTCAGCGGATCGTGTATTTTGCAACGAACACGTTTTAATTACAATGATGCAAAATGCACAATCGAGAATAATTTGCATAAGGTTTTTGCAACCAGTTGTACCAAATATAATAAAAACTACAATATGTAGTATCAATGTAATTCAATCTGTAGTTGAATCATCATAATGCACCATGATAATAATAAAAAATATGATATAAATTGTATATATGAGTAAAGAATATAGCAGATTATATAGTATCTACTAATACGATATATAATATAAACTTCCTACTGTTTTTAAAGCGGCAACGTAATTTTCTTGGAATTTATTATCTGCAGTTTTTATTAGTCCACTAAGTTTTTTTACATCGGAACATAATAAACTTTTATATCCGAAGAGTAAAGAATTATATATAATTGCAACTGGTTTTATATCGATATTTAATTAATCAAAGTGTACGAGTTTCATCGATTTTAATTGGTAATTAAAAATAAGGGCGGAATAAAATAGTAGAGAAAAAATAATGGAAGGTTTTTATCTGGTTTTAATGGTTTCGTTTGAAATGCGAACGTTCTTGGCGAATAATAAAAATTATGAAACTTGTTCTTCGGATTGTAGCAATAAAATTTATATTACTTAATAATAGATTAATAGTTATAAAGAAATTTTCAATTATTGAAGGAAAGAGAAATAAATACTATTGAAGTACTATTCGTAACATTCTTACTTTTTATTTTTAACAAAAGCAAAGCAAAATATATTTTTTAGATCAATTGATGGTTATTAGACTAATAGAAACAATGAAAAATGGATAAAAAACTGAATATCCAGCAAAAGTTTGAATAAATGTATAAATATCTCAAGGGTGCAGAAATGTAAGACTTTCTTAATAGTTTGTTTTTTAATATTGTTTTTAGAACTCTTTCGTGCCTTTTTGGTAAGAGCAGTGTCTTTGCAACCCAAAGATATAGAATCAATATCAATTAGTAGTGTTTTCTGTTTTCAATTGAAAATATAGATGGTTTCAAGAGAAAATAGACCTGTTGCAAAATTATTGAACCAAAATAAAAATAAATATTATAAATTTCTGAAAATTATATATATCAAACATAGTTAAGAAGTGTCATCACAATAGCTCATAAGAATCTTAAATTCTGATTGCTCTTCAAAAACATAAAAGTTTATATCATTGCAAATATACTTATGTATTGAAATGTGAAGCAAATAGTAACAAAATAGTTCTCATTATGAACTGGATTTAATATTAGATTAAAAATAACAAATTTCTTAATTAAAATATTAGAGATTAAATTATATATACATTACACTAGATTGCGGGATAATTATTATTTTATTCAAATACAAGAAAAAAATATTAACATACAATTTCATCAGACAAATTGTGATCAAAATCCAAGAAAGGTATAAAATATCATGAACAAAATTTTAGCTCCGTAAGTCAGAAGTAGGTGATAGATGCATGAAGGTGAGAAAAATTTTGGACAAAAATACCATAAAAAGCTGTTACTACGCTGTTTTCTCCGTTACATTTACAATATTTATTTTATCCTGAGTCCCTTAATCTAAGTCCTGCTTCTATAACACAATAAATCTATTTACTACTCAAAAAAAATATATGCTGGCACTGTCAGTCAATTCCGAGAGCTTTTGTGTTTGTCAACTGGGACGCAGTCAGCAGATCCCTTTGTCAAAGATATTCATCGGGGGCCTATTTGTACGTTCAATTTCGAAGAGAGCTAGAGAATAATAAAAAAGTATTTTTTTCATTATGGAACTTGATATTGATTTAAGATATTCTCCAATTTATTTTAATAAATTGGTAAGATTTGTACCTCATCACCGAAACGTTTCTTTGATTTGATTACTTGCAGAATTTGTGTTTCATATGTTTCGTAAATTGTGATCTATATAATTTTATACTCGTTATTCGAGAATAAAATAAAAAAAACTTTATTTCTTAAAATTACAATAAAATATATAAAATAACTGAATTTTACAATATAATGATATAATGAATTATAATTTTATAACTGGACTGGTGTAAATACTGGCAAAGATTATCCTCGTCGAATGTAGAGATCTTGCTACTTATATAGTTAAAAATATGCTTTATCAGCAAGGAGGATCTTGTGGCTAGATATAAGCTATGTCAGCGGGATGGATCCCGTAACTCCTCCGGCCCTAGATGAAAAACCTCCGGGTGCAGGTTGGTGGTTGTGGTTGGTTGTGGCTCTCTTGTTCTTGTGGTGTCTCTACTTCTGGAGTAATTTGTAATTTCTTTTTGTTGTATCTTTGTCTGCAATACTTGAACAGGATATAAATAATAATAATAGTTATAAATATTATATACATGATAATTGACACGATGCTGTTGTTGTTAATTCCAGTCTTCCTTGCATAGAGTTTATGAATTTGTTCTTGATCTTCTTTAATTTTAGATAGCTCATTTACTTGAATTGACTTGATTGCAATTGGTTCTGATAGTTTTGTATTTGTATAATTTAAATCAATTCTTGGTAAAATTATTGCTTTTCCTTCTATAGACGACTCTTGATTGTAATAGTTTTTCTTGTCAATGCTGAATTTACATAAGTGTGGGAGTTTTAAAAGAAAAATTCCTTTAATAAACTTAGTTTCTTCTTGATGATTGCAAATCATATCGATTCTTGATTGTGTGCTTAGTAAAAGAATATAGTGTGCGTTATTTATTTTCTCTATAATATTGTGTGTAATGTTGACTTGAATTTCATTGCATGTTTTGATGTGAGTGTTATCTAGTTGTAGTAATTTTATGATACATTCTTCGTCGTTTGATAATATGTGTCTAATATTGCAAAAATATTTTTCTGAAACTTCTTTGCAATTTGTATCGTCAAATTGATAGTTATTGTTGCCAAATGTAAGGAAAGGTTTTGGTGGAATAATGACTCTATTTTCTGTATTTGGAATTGGGTATAATTTATAGTGTTTAAAGGTTTCAGGTAAAGTGATTGGAAATTTGATAAGAAAAACAATTTTTTCGTCTGTGTAATAATATTGAATATTAAGTAAATTATAATATTTGTGTAGATTACTATCGTCTATGGGAAATGGTAATGACTCTACATTGTATAAATTCTTTACAGTATTAATCATAAAATTCAAATCATCTAATTTAATTACTGAGTTATGAACTAAATTCATCTTAGCTAAATCTAATGATATTTCTAAATCGTTTAAAATATTTGCTAAAATAACTAAACTATAATTAATTTGTTCTAAACTATCTTTAGCTATAAAATATTCATTATGACTAAAACTACCGAATTTTAGATAATCATTGATATCATTCAATTTCTTATTTAATATTACATCATTTTCTCTAATATTAATAATTGTATCTAAATATTCAATTAACTTATTATTTAATGTCATTTGTTTATTCAATGTTTTTGCATAAATTTCATCGTTAGTTTCCAATATACGTATAGCGTCATCGTATTTTTTGGCATCTTGTGCATCTAAATTCCCTGTAATTTCCTTAATTATGCTACCTAGTCCGTTAATAAGTCCTCTTTTAATTCTTCTAACCGGTCTAATAATATTATATTTATCTTTAATAACATTAATCATAGTATTTGTCAAAGAAATGTATGAATCTAATCTTCTCAAATAATCGTTATGTTTATTATTTAAAATAGATAAAAGTGTATCAAAATCTGTAACCAAATTAGTAATCTGTTGTTTAATCAAATCTGTATTAACATAATGAATAAAAATATGGTATTTTTCGATTAACTTTGCATTTCCTAATTCAAAAGGTAAAATTCCAGTTGTATTTAATTCTTGAAGAAAAATTTGATCACTGTTTGCTGCTAGTACTAGGTGTAATATTATTAGTTGAAACAACAACATCTTGTTCACGTGGGATTTGCTGAGTATTAGTTTTTGGACGTTTGAGTTCTTGTTTGTGTATCGTAATATTCTTGTCAGTAAGAATTGTATTTCCTAGATCTTTCTGTACTTGTATCTGTTTGTAACGTGAAGCGGTTTTGTCTCGCGGGTTTGATTTTAAATATGCACGTGTGTTTTCGTCGCATTGCAAAGGATCATGTCTTGTTTCGTTATGTTTCGATATTGTTTTGTCTTTGTTGCTATAATTCTTTTCAAAAATTTTCTCATACATTAACTTTGTTCGTTGTTTGTGGTCTTCTAAATAATTTGTAAGAATTTCTGTTTCTATGTCTATGTCAAAAGGAGATCTCGTAGAGAGATGACCTGAAATAATGTCAAATGGTTTTAATTTTGTCACTGAATGTATAGAACTATTATAACCGTTAATAGCATAAGGGATAATGTCGAGAATACTAAGATTATTATTTTCGCGTTTGAGAATACGTATATGTTCTAGAATAGTAGAATGAAATCGTTCAATAGGTCCATTTGAATTTGGATGTAAAGGAGTTATGTAGTGGATATTAATTTTATGCATTTTCAAATATTCTTGTAAGGCAGAAGATTTTAGATCAGGACCATTGTCCATCATTAAAGTATCAGGAACACCAAAATGAGAAATAAATAACATTAGAACTCTAATTATATTTTGCGTTATATTAGAAGCAATAGGATATGCTTGCGCATATTTAGAAAATGTATCAATTATTGTGACAAGTTTTTGTTTACTAATTGTAAGAATGTCTAAATGTAAAATTTGAAATGGTTTCGAAGCTGTAGGGGAAATAGAAAATTTTTGTTTTGGTGGATTTCTGTCGTATTTTTCAGTAGAACATAATGTACAATTATTAATATAAGTAGTAATATCATTACGAATTGTTGGCCAATAATATTTTTGTCTAATACGTGATTCGTTCTCGTTAATTCCTCGATGGTTAGAACAATCTTCATGAATTGTTTTTACTATTAATTTTTGTTTATTTACATCAATAATATCTTCTTTAAAATCATTACATATAACTAATTTAAATGCTGAATAAGTGAAAGTAGAAGTTAAAATGTTTGTAATGTCAGCAATATATTCGCTATCGTTGACATACAACGCAAAAGATTTATTACTAGTGGTATATTCTTTAAAATATTTTCATTAATTTATTCTCTATATTATGGTAACAATTGTTATTGCCTACTCTATTTTATTAATTAAACATTTTGTTTGAGTTAATTGGATACCATATGCATTGATACCAATTTCTCTCAATTTGCGATAATAAAACATTCAATTGATATTTATATATGATAAAAATATAATTAATCAAATTTATGTTAAAATGATATTATATATTTTCGCAGCTTAAGCTTGAGCTCAAAATTAACAAGAATTATTATAATTCCATTATCATAATAAATTATGTTTCATAACAATATTGAATATTTATGATTCGAAATATAATATCAAAATGTAATAATAAATGAAATGGATGAATAGCAACGTAATCATGTTCATTGACTTCGTTATCTAATTCATTACGCAGTATTGAAAATTATTTAATTCATTTCTATTAATTAACGTAATATAATAAAATATAATATTTTTAAATTTATTTGAAATACTATTAAAACTAACTAAAATTTGTCAATATTTTTTGTATCGTGAAACCTTAGGCGTGATTCGAGAGTCATCAATTTATTCCTACCGGTGAAAATTAAATGAATCATTTTTTCCTATACTTATAATTTCTGAAATTTGAAATCATATTATGCGATTTATTTGGAGAAACAACATTCGGTGAAAATAATGTATTACATTTAGGCACTATTTGATCTGACTTGTGCTTTACTATGTGACGGTAAATGTTTGGGTATCTATGAAATTTGGAGTGGACAGGTATAGTGGCATTTTTCTCTTCAAAATTTGAGTGGTCTGTCTGTATTAAATTTTCAGTATGTGGGAAATCTACATGTGAATCAGGTTTGTTTGTAGTAAAATTATAAGATTCTGTTTCTAAAGGTTTAGTGTATGTTAAATTAATTTCATTTTCTGTTAGGTTATGAATTTCAACTATGGCTTCATTGTTTTTTGCTAATGTTACGGTATCTGGAATGAAACAATTTGGAAAATTTTGCCTTGTAATTAGAATTTCACCTTCTTTAATGTTAACTGGGACTTTACATTTTTGAATGCATCTTTCTGGTATCTGTTGACTAAAAAGTATTTTTTTGGACTTTTCAAATAATGTAAATTTAAATTAGTATTAGGTAATACTAGCAATTCATTATTAAAATCAATGAGCGCTTTCAATTTTTTTAGATTATCAATTCCTAACAATCCATCGAAAGTTTCGTGAAATTTGAACAGATGGAATGAAAGATTTTCATTATTTTGGAATTCATTGAAGCTTGGGATGTTGCATGCAAAATTTTCTGTGTGGGTTGATAGAGCTGTTTTTATTGTACAGGGGTCAGAATAAATGAAATTTTTGAAATATCTATTAGCAATCTCTGGGCAAATAAATGATTTCGTTGAACCTGAATCAATTAAAATTTTTAGGTCTGGATTTCTTATTTGAATATAAGGAAGAGAATAATTTTGAAAACTGTGAAATTCAACTATGTTTGATTTTGTCGTTGTTCGTCCGTTTGAAAATCCACATGTGGTTCGTCAGAGTATGAATCTTGTTCTGAATCAATGTTTTCTAAATTGTAGAGTCTGTTATGTCGTTGTTTGTTATTTGCGGAATTAATAGTTGATACACCACTCATAGGTGTCCAGTCAGAACCTTTTGTTGTATTGTTCGTTTGATTTGGAAATGGGGAATTTTGTTGGTTAGGTCTTAATGATTGTTGAGTCATTTGATTTGCTTGAAAGTTATTTGATTGGAAGCTATTTGGTTGGAAGTTATTTGTTTGGAAATTATTTGGTTGGGACATTTGTGGAGTATAAAAATGTGGTTGGAAATGATGTTGTCTCTTATAATTTGGAATTGTCGTATTTGAATTTCTAGGAAGTGCAAAATTGGAGCTGTTTTTCTGATAACTTTGTGGATTACTATTTCTTTTACTATTGTATCTAAAGTGGTCTGAGTCATCTCTAACACTACTAACATAGTCGTCCTTTTCTATAATCATTAAAGCTTCTTCTAATGACGAAACGTTACGATTTCTGAGAAGTGAACTGTATGGCTGTTTAACGTGTGCTATGAATACGGCCAAGGCACTTTTTTGGAAGTTGTTGCATCTATCTAGGATGATTTCTTTGTTTGTAAGGTGTAAGTATATATAATTATTATAAATTGTAATCAAATTTTGAAATCTTTCATAGAACTGATAAACGGTTTCATTTGGTAATTGTCTCATATGATGGAGATCAAAAGTTAAAGATATATCATCTCTACGGTCTGAAAATTTTGATATTAGTACCCTAACTATATCATCTATTTCTCTAGCATTGGCAATTTCTATAGCATATTTAGCATTGTCATATAGTTTCGAAAAAACTGCGCTCCTAATAATTTCGTTTTGTATACATGTCGGATTACTACTGTCATGATATCTATTCTTGATTTCCCTAACTCTTGAAATAAATGAATTTAGTTCTGCGGGGTTACCGCCAAAACTTGGAATAGTGTCGATCAATATATGATCAAATTTGGGGATGTTTTGAAGGGACATATTTGCTAATGAGTTTGCTAAGTTCTCTATAAAATCAATACCAATTTCCATAAACTAATTCGCGTACGTGGAATTATGTTTCAATGGAATGCAAAAATAAAATAAACTTGTATATATATTATTTAATCAATTAATTAATTAAGAAAATTTTAAACTGTAAAAATTGCTTTCTTATCTCCAGCGATTGAAGGATAAGGGAGGATGGCAATTTTACTATCAATTAAAATTTTTCACTCACCAGTTCCAGATGTTTCGGCGAATTTCCTCTTCGCACTTTTTCACACAATATATTTTTTTTCACTTGCACTTTTGCACACTATGAATTACAATCACCTTTGAATTGATTGGAAATCCTGCGATAGGCCTTTCCGAATTCAATCCTATTGATTTTTCTATCACTTTTACTAATTATTGGTTCTGAATTCTGAATGATTGAAATCAATGGATATCTGCGATAGACGATCCCGAATTCAATCCTATCGATTCTTCTATCACTTTTACTAATTATTGGTTCTGAATTCTAAATGATTGAAATCAATGGATATCTGCGATAGATGATCCCGAATTCAATCCTACCGACTGCGCCAATTTTATACTCGTTATTCGAGAATAAAATAAAAAAAACTTTATTTCTTAAAATTACAATAAAATATATAAAATAACTGAATTTTACAATATAATGATATAATGAATTATAATTTTATAACTGGACTGGTGTAAATACTGGCAAAGATTATCCTCGTCGAATGTAGAGATCTTGCTACTTATATAGTTAAAAATATGCTTTATCAGCAAGGA
The DNA here is from genome assembly GCF_003426905.1 of Ctenocephalides felis. Lineage (NCBI taxonomy): Eukaryota > Metazoa > Arthropoda > Insecta > Siphonaptera > Pulicidae > Ctenocephalides > Ctenocephalides felis. The sequence goes on from NW_020537758.1 coordinate 50,679,738, forward strand.
GGATCTTGTGGCTAGATATAAGCTATGTCAGCGGGATGGATCCCGTAACTATATACATACTTTAGAAGAACTATTTACCATATCAAAACACCAGATAATAAAATGTCTATCTCATACTTGAGAAGTTTACCATCATGGAAAGGTAGGCTACACACGAAAGATAGGCTCCATAACAACCGTGTAACTCGAAAAACTCACTCTTATATGGAAAAACCGTGCTAAATTTCTATAAAAAAGCTCATTTTGTCAGTTGTTAATATGATGAATGACAAATTCATTGAATAAAAAATGAATATTTATATATTTAAAATTAAACTTAATAAGTATAATAAAGTATCATGCACACATACAATTTAGTTTTGATCATAAAACAGGGAGTTTCCATCTTATCTGCATACTTTTATCATAGGACATAGACTACTTTGTAAGCATTCGAAACTGTTGCATACATTTTGTAGTGCGGTATTTTGACAGTAAAACGATGAAAATGTTATTATCGATATAAGCAAATTATAATTTAGTATTTATAATTTCGTGTAAATGCAAAAGTAATGATTTTTTTTTAAATTAAATTCGTTGTCAAAAACCGTGTAAGATCGGTTATAGGTGCATTCATTTTTCCAACGGAAAAGACTGTCCATGAAAGGTTTATAAGCACAAATCGATGTAACATTAATTATTATATTGACGGAACTTGAATCTACAAAAATATTGTCAATTGCTAATTTCATTAATTTTAAACAATGAAGAATAACGTTTAATTAATCATAACATATATTTCATCTAACATTTTTAACTCAGTTGTCTCGTTAAATTAAAATTTGATATTACAGATTTATCCTATATCTGAGAGAAAGAAAAAAAAAGTACATTTATATTTGTATTTATCAAAGAGTGAACAATTTATTCAAAAGTGTATATCTACTCAATGCAACTGTCAATTGACGCAGTGTTTAATCTCGTTCAATTTTACTGTACTGGACTCACATTTGAATCCTTCTATAGCTGACGTTACTCAACCTTTTGGCATTAGGAGGTTGAAACGACAATGGCCCTTAGACTTAGTCTTAGATTAGGTCTAATATATCATACTAATTGTAAAACTGAGAAGTTCTCATTGGAGTTCTTCTTAGGCATCACTCATAAATATTGTCATTTTAGCTCATAGGAATCTTTATGTATTTCTGATTGCTAAATAAAACTGAGTTCAAAAAAAAAAAAAAAAAAAAAATTACTGTATAATTGGCTCTTACAAATATTATTTTGTAGATCATCACCAGCTCTCCTACTATTTACGCAACGATCCGGTCTCATATGCATCTGTTTTTGAATTCGCGTGCTCGTTATCAACAATTTACAGTACGCGCCTGAGCGCCGGATTACCGATGTGATATGATGATATATGCCTTTGCAATGTGATATTACATATTACTAGCGCCGATATTATACTAGAAACCGATTTAAAGCAGGTGTGTGCATTTCGCACACATTGGTATTTGTTAAAAACCGGTGAAGGTATAAAATTTATAACTACGACCTGAGAAAAGTCAACAATGGTGCTGGTGGTCTTCCTCGGGATGTTGTGCCAAAGAAAGGTAAAGAAGTTAATAAATTAATCAATACTCCAAAGAGTGGTTGAAAAAAAGAACCTGGATGAAGCTCGTATTGCAATTTAACCTTGTCATCAGAGGCAGGTGTTGCGCGAGAAGGTGAAATACAGAAACCACCCAAAGAGGTGACAAGAAGGACTAAGGATAACATTCCCCAACCACCCTTTGGTCACCTATAATGAGAACGCGAACCACTGTATTGTAAAGTTATATATTGTAACATAAAATATATCCATTTATGGTGTTCTCAAAGTTCTTTAAACCACTTATGATTTAGAGGATAGCTGATCCCAAGTCTAATATGTCAATCATCCATGATGATTCCAAGTGACAACTTGAGTTAGAACTCTCAAGATTATCAATTATTGCTTATGTTAAATTGTGCTTATGTTTGAACTCACTCACACAGTAAACATACTCACACACAGTCATACATACACACATAAATAAATTGGCTTTTTAATTGAATTTTTAAAAATTACAATAGTGTCACTCCATTGAGTGGTCAACTAATCTGGGTGATATATCAAGGGCTGAGTCTGGTCTTTATCTATCTTCGAAATTGATCTATCTTCAAATCAATTGGAACTTTTCTTTTGAGCCTCCTGGATCGGGGTTCTTGAAGAAGATGTTTAACTATTTCATTGGGATAGGATTCCAACTTCTCAAAATGGCGATGACTGGTACTGGTAATTACATCTTTCACAAATGGTATGTTCAAGTCATCATGAATAATTTTGTTACTAACATACCATGGAGCGTTTACGACCTGCCTAAGAATTTTTGATTGAGTTCGTTGAATTGAATCAATGTAAGATTTTCGTGCACATCCCCATAATTCCACACCGTAGGTCCATATCGGCTTTATTATTGTTTTATATATTAGTAGCTTGCTTTCAATAGGTAATTTAGATTTGTTACCTATGAGCCAGTAGAGTTCCTTAGCTCTATTTTTTACTAGAGCTATTTTTGAAAGTACAAGATTATCAATGTGATTTATAAAATGTATTTACATAAAATGTATCGGTGAGTATTTGACTAGTCATGGTTCGTAGTAAGAAAGTGGTCTGAAAAAAAACTGGCTTGATACTCTGGGTTTGATACCCACCTCGACCGGCCTGATACCAAGCAGCAGTGATATCAAAATTTCACTTGTGATTATAAATACAAAACATGATAGCAAGCAGAAATAAACTTTCGGAGACATTTCTGTTATATTTCAAAAATCTAATGAAAAAATTTCATCATATAGATAATGGACTAATCTTGGTTAGAAATTCACATGATACTATATATAGAACATATATAGTTCTGAAAAATGTGTGCATTTATTATGATATATGTAAAACATTTTGTGTTAAATATTTCTTAAACCAAATACCAATTTTGCACTCTTGTTGAATGTTCCGAATCTTCAAATTTAAACATTTAGAACCAATTAAATGCATGATTTAAATTTTTGTCATAATATTTGCTCTACTAAGAATGTGCTCCATACATTGCTTTCTTCAACATCGCGTGTCTTCCGTATATATAATATTTTATGTAAATTATTTTCAGTTTGATTTTACGACGAGCTGCTCTGAATATTTTGCTTTGTGTTAATAATATTTCGCGTGCTTTTTGCAATCAAGCGAAAGGTTAAGAAACACATCATGTAGGTAAATCAAGTTTTGATAAAACGTAAATTGTGTTTGACTGTGCACATTCCCTTAACATGAAGGTTTTGGCTTGATGAATACACATTACATATAAGGTGTTATCAGATGTTGAATACTACATGCACTATCGTTGAATCATGTATAAAATATTAACATAAAAATAGCTTAAGAAATGGAAGATTAAGCAATAAATCAGTGAATTTTAACGCAATTCACATCGAATAATTCATAAAAGCTTTGTAACACTTTCTTATTACATATTCACTCTATTTAGACACTAAATTATCAAAGTTACAGTATGGCTTTGTGTATAAAAACATTTACAAAATTAATTATGGGTCAAATTATTTAACTCAATTTCCAGATGCAACAATACACAAAATTCCTCTAATTATTCAACCTTGTTACTATCATGAGCTTTTGCCCCGAACAGCAGAAAGTTCTGACAGAATGGAATTGGAAGTCCTCGGTTACAACTTGCGGCTGTCAGGAACTCCAGTCTGGAAACCGTTGTCAGTGCAGTCCCATATCATGTTTATTATGTGATAAATGAGCAGTATAATGTATCATACGGTTGCAGTTTGGTCAGATGCTAATGTTAGATAAGCAGTTTGATAATTAGAGACGAACCTCGAGTTGGCAGATTTAGTACAATGATTTAGGTGCGATCTACGATATTAGTAACACATCACTACTAAATCATTTGCTTTCCAAAAGTTCTTCCAAACGGAACCATATCATCAGAAATATATAACATAATACATTGTTATTTTTAATGACATCAAACATAGTAGTAGTCTATCATTAAACTAATATATGTAGAATTCTTATAGTCTTGCTGACTGGTAAATATTACATCCTGCAGCTAAAACTTTTTCCAAACAATTGAGTCGAATTTACGAATGTTTATTACACCTTTTTTATATTTCAAAGGCAATAAGAACCATGTGCTCTATAAGCTGTTTTAGTTATGCATTTCCTAATATAAACAAGCGCTTCGAGAAGGCAAACCAAATACTTTGTTACTGTTGAAATTATATTGGATTTATTTCTAATGATATGTTTTTCGCTTAAATGCGAATCCAAAAGGCTATTTTCGCCTTTTGGTCCAGATGTGGGTCGAACCCGGAACTTGAAATTGCTAATACACATTCCTACTACGGACCCGAGATCTATTATATATAACAATTAATTACTTACCTGCATTAACTAAAATTTAGCTAAAATTACCTACATTTTCTCTAATTTTGGACATTTTCAGCTTTCAAACCATTCGCTATTATTAGGAACTTTTCGCAGATAACATAATATCTTCAAAGTGAATCCTCTTAACTCCGAAAAAAGACAATATCAACAAACCAAATCATTATAAAAAGCCAAATAATCCCAATTGTATAATTAATTTTACAATGTTATTTAAGCAAAATCCAATGTAAAAGGTTTCGTGAAATTATCCACGTGTGCAACATTTAATTGAAAATATTATCCATTTTCAATTTATTCAAATATCATAATATATGCTCGTTTGAAATATCGGATATAAAATCAACATATGAATACAAGATGAGAATAAATATTTGTATTTCAAAAAATATTATTTATTATGAGTGGCCGGTATAAAAACGAAAAGAAATAAAAACTTACTATGAAAATTAAGTTGCACATGTAGAAGAAAAAGAAAAAATTACGTTATTATAGAATATATTGCAACATCGCCAATAAAACTTCTTTTTTAATTAGAAAACCTTACTATGACTCTAATTTACCAAGGCCTATATAGCCTTTCTACAAGTAAATCTTCTCACGTTACAGCAATTTATCCCACCTGAGTCAATATCTGAACGGCCTTGCAAAGTCGTTTCATTTTTTATCGTTGTTTATATCCGTTTCATATGACTAATTAAAAAACTTAGTTAATAACGCACTTTATTGGAATTATTTATGCATAAATCTTGTTGTAAGCTGACAAGTGGTATTTACGTAAATATCGAGGAATCGACATTCTCTTTTGGAATCTTTGGGTACATAATTAAAAAAATTGATGGTTTGAGATTTAGAATTTAAATAACAGATTATTTATAAAAAGAGTAATATAATAATAAATACATTTATAATTTAAATAAACAGCGAAATGAAAACGTTACTTATTTTTACATTATTCTTGAATTTGGGGCTCACTCGTGGGTAATTAAATCATTTTGATGGTTTGAGATTTGAAATTGAAATAATAGATAATTTATAAATAGATAAATATATTAATAAACAAATTTATAATTCAAATGAACAGCGAAATGAAAACATTATTTATTTTCTTATTCTTGAATATAGGGCTCTAGCCACTTACTCACTAGTGAGCCCTATATTCAAGAGGATGGTTCGATCCTCTTGAATTTTGGTAGGTGGATCCGTCCGGTAAATTAGATGTTCAGAGGATGGTTCGATCCTTCGAGGATCCTGATGTCAAGAAGTAGTGACATCAGTTTTCACTTGGAAATATAAATAGCAATATGTATATGTTTTCTTTATTTTGACATATTTTGGAAGATCTGAACTTTTTTTCAAAGCAATTGTACTGCTTTAACTGCATAGAGACAAAATATAAAGCGCGTAAGCGCCGCGTCGCTGTCTAACGGATAAACATTGGTACGGAACCTATAGGAATGTAAACAAAATTTATACTTATTGTTAAAATCTCTATAAAATATCTTATAATTTGATGTGTATATGTTTAATGATCATTTTTGACCGCCAAATGGCCATTTTATTTACTTTTTTTCGTTAGATCTCCGAAACCGGTCAATACTTCATCTTGTCAATACAAGTAAAATGTTTTTTGAATTATTAGAATCGGACGCTCCGTTCTCTTAAAAACGGAGTTACCGTTTTCGGTACTTTTTGCCCCGTATCTTCGGAACGGCTCGATCTGCCTCCGCCAAAAACTAATCAGCACGTCTCCTTATCAATACGAATCGAATGTTTTTTGAATTATTCAAATCGGTTGATCCGTGTTCCAGAAATCGTCGACGAAAATTTTTATCTGAACACACACACACACGCACACACACATACATCCATTTTTTCTAATGGTATGCCAAAATGTTCAGAAATCTCTGAAACGTAAAGATATATAAAAATTTTCATTTTCGATTTTTTTGCGATTACTATAACTTGCCCTACGGGAAGTTATAAATTGCTTGATTTTCAGCCTATATTTTCATAAAATTAACCAACAAAAAATGTTGTTGAAAAAAATTGAAAATATTTTCATAAAAGTTACACATTATTTTTTCTTACTCCAAAATTTCACAAAAAAGGTGATTATTCTTGACGTTTTCCATATATATTGCGAAAAAATGTATGACACTAAAAATATTGCGAAAAAATGTATGGTATATTAACTATACTATATAAAATATATCAAATAACAATCAAAATAATTATATTATATATGCCATTGTTAATAAATATAGCACTGTTTCTTGAATGCGTAAAAAAGATAGTTTTTCCGTTAAACTATAAAGTCAAGAAACGTTTCTTATCTGCTCTTTTAATTTCCTGATATTTTCCGCTTTTTTGCTGCAATTCGCGCAAACCAGTCGTCCGGTAAACTCTCGATTGTTCCCACAGCGCAAACATTACCCGTAATTACGGTTCGTTAGCCAGACTGGACTGGTAAACATGAATACAACGAATATACAAACAGTATGTATTTACTGGACATTAAAAACACTGTTTGCACAAACGATTTAACGAAATTCATGTCATTTATCGCGCAAATGACGCCCGTGGAGCCACTACCGATGACCTTGGCCCCGATATTGATTGATGTTGCATCATGCACCAAAATCAACAGGTACATAGAGACAGGATTAACAAATTTGAAACTCGTACCGAATGATAAAGTGCACATTAATTGGCAATGGCTGGATTTTAATTACGAACGTTTGTGAATTTTGATAAGATAATTGAGTGGGTACTAAATGAATATCAAATTACATAATGACTTTTGAAGTTTGTCATTTTTATCTGAAATCAGTAATTGACAAATTTATATTTAAATTATCTACTTAAAGGCTCAATTGTTTGCAATGCGGGGAAAAATATTAGCTACATAATTTGTAATGTGAGGGAGGTAAAGTGACTCATTGATTTGTTATGCTCATACACCATGGACCTGCCTTTGGGCATAAAACCATTTATTGTTCTTACATAAGTTACATCCCTTCATTTAAATTGGACAACATCTAGAATATTGTCTTTGGCTTCATGTATGAATTACCGGAAGTTCAGAAATTTATTTTCATTGGTTAAAGAACTACTAAATATAGATTATTCTATAAATGGAATTGAATAGTGATTTCTAAAAACATTTTTCATTTATATTTGTCTTCCAATAAAGCAAAAAATAAGTGAAAAATGAGTAAAATCAATGCAATATTCAGGGCACATGAATAAAAGTCACAGAATTGTATATTATATCATTATCAGAATATAATTACATATAAAATGTACTATACATGTATTGAATATTAAATAAAATAGGCTACTTAGTTTTTACATTAAAATTGTTATTGTCTAGAATAGCTTTTAACCCTTTACGTTTACTGGGGGTCTCCTGATGGGCCCCAACGCTCCCCCTGATGACCCAAAGGTCATCAAACCTACTATTTGATAAAGAATTATATATGTATGTCTAAGAAATAAAAAAAAGTTTCACGCCAATAATGGGTCATGTTCAAATTTAGAAAAATTTATACTTTTGTAAATACCCAATATTGTCCCATATTTTTCCGAAAAATGCTATATGTATATCATTTGATTGATTGTTTGATGAATGATTTTCACTGAAGAAAAACTTAGTTATCGTTAGAATTTAAGGATTTTTTTTTTAAATGACCATTTTGCACAAGTTTGCTGGTTTTTATGATATTAGAAGAGATAATAATATTGTTATATTATATAAAATTATTTTCTATTTATTTTATAAGTCCTATATAACTATCATTTGAATAAACCAAAATTTAGAATAATCAAACACATGATCGTATATTTTTGGTTGACCTTTTTTTCTACAACACAGAACAAACACCAAATGATAAAATTTCTAAAACTTTTTTCTTTATAAAAATCAATTTAAATAAGTTTGATATTGAGAATATGTTTTTATACGACTTGAGCATGAAGTCACAGAATACAGAAAATAATCGAGCTAGCAAACAACTTTCATTCTCATCATATTGACTACATTGCAATTCTGTGTTATATAAACATTAATTTATTATTAGAAACAGTAATATATATTACACATTTTACTTTTATTAATATCAATAAAAACTTTATAGAGAGTAAATGGCAATGTCTAGTATTTCTTGGAATATTATATGTATCATATCTTTACTTTGAAAATGTCAAACTTAAATATTTATGATTAGTGTAATTAATATCGTTAAAATAAACACATGATAGGAACTGTTAATCTAGGCTTATCCAAAGCAAATACGACTTCACAGAAGATCATTTCAATCAACCAAATGCAGTTGTGTGTCTATTTGTATATACAATTATTATTATTATTACATATCTCCAATAAGGGTCAAATGTTCAAGTTGAAAAAATTATCATAAATGAAATTTTGACCTCACATTGCAATACGTGCAGCATTGATAAATTTCTTACCAATTTATTGCATAGCGTTGAGATTTAAAATAATATTACAATTATTAATGTAATAAATAACAAATAATATTACATTAAAATTATTACGATATGTTATGTCTGATATAATATATAGTTTCATTTAGTTTGATATTCGATAGTAATAAATTCCCATGCAAACGAATGCGTTTTCAAATAAACTGTACTTGTAAGCTGTTCATTAATACGACCCATATTTGCACTAAGCAAGTTTTATATTCATACAAAATGCATTATGAGCTATTGCATTATAAGCTATATATAGAGCATTAAAACAAATTAATATTTATTGTTATTTTCTTATAAAATCACTATTAATACTGATATATTGTTAGCAATAGATTGATTTGTGTTGTAAGGCCATTGCATGTCAACAATATAATACGAGTTTATATGTTATTTATACATATAACACATTTATAAATAAAAAAGATTAAATTGATAAAAATGAAAATGCAAAAATATTGACTGAATATAGCTCAATATACACGGCAACATACCAACAGTTGCAGTCCTTAGAATTAAAAATTTGTTCTTACAAGACAAAGTTTCGTTCTCTACAGATTTGAATGTAATTTATTCAAACATGAGTATCTGATCAAAAATATAGTAAATATCTTTTACATTTGGAAGAAAACTTACAATTATTATATTATATTGTTAGAATTGAAAAATATAAATTAAAAAGTAAGCTATAAATTAAAATTAATGCTATATTCCTTGCCTGAGAAAAAAACTGATTTATATATTTAATATTACAAAAGTATTAAATTAAAAACAAAATATTATAAAAATTTAGGAAGACAAATGTAAGTTTAGCATGTATGTGTCTATTTTATTTAAAAAACATCCAACATCAGTAATTATAAAAATTAAATATATCAAATAGAGATAAGTCAACGTTTGACTTATCATAAAAATTGGTTCTCATAGCTGGTCAATTATAAAAAATATGATTTTTGTTCAGGGTTGATCTGTTTAAATGGGCTCCCATTTCAAAAATTTATAAAAAAAATCGAATGAATTAAAATTCTAATGTCATAATTAAACTTTACAATTATTTACAGCAAATCAGAGTCCTATGAGCTATTGGGCGAATAGGACTTAATACTACGTCGGTTTTACATGTAGCAACTTAAACAGTTGTCTCTTGTGATAAATTTTATATTTACAATTTCTGTAATAGGAGAATACTTTATCGATGTAGCAATGGATGCTATTTTAATTTAGTAACAATTAAGTGAAAACGGATGTAACTACTGCTTGACATCAGGAACCTCGAAGCATAATCGAACTTAGAACCTATTAGTCGCTCTAGCCATTTGCCTAGAAGTGAGCTTTTACAAAATGAAAACCTAATATTCATAGATAAAAGTTTTTACTAGCACAGTACCTATCTCTGCAGAGTGCATAACTCAATATAATCCAAAACCCAGTTTTTCTGTAAAACATCGATTTCACAACAAAGAAAAACGCGTTCCGGTAATAGTCCAAAAAGTTCAAATATTCTGTGACACTCGATATATCACAATGATGTACAGTTGCTGTGTCAGTTTGTTTTCTTTTTCATTAATACTGTGGATCACCATTTGTTTCCTAGGCGGTTCGAAGACTGATAAATTTATTTTCAACTCTGAGTTTAGATTTTATTTTAAAAGCATTAAAGTCAGCGACCGACTAATCATTCCCTGCGGTATAAATGGCGCCAAAGATACTAATAGTACTTGATATTTACAGAATAAACATTTCTCATATTACAATGTTGTAATGTAGAGATTGCAGAGCGCGAACACATATCTCATATAAATGCTAATTATCGAACATTAAAGAAGAATAATTTATTTTTACTATCACGTTAATGAGTTTTACTTCAGTGCTGTTCTCACCATGATAGTACTATTTAAAAAACTTCTTTT
>NW_020537758.1:50691618-50734656 GCF_003426905.1 Ctenocephalides felis
AAGCGAATAATGAAAGTTACAATATTTAAATCTATTTGAAAACATTCAAAAATTTTCCTGCTTAAGGCACAATGCCATGTGCCACTAGTTTAAATTATTATCTACCGACAAATTTGGATAAAGGCAACCTTGTGGGAAAGAACTTTACAAAAACTTAATGAAAAATGAATAATAATACACAAAAAATCTTTCTAGTATCTGAATGTGCATGGATTATATATTTGACACGCTGTTTTCTTTCTCTTTTTCGATCAAATAACATAACATTTATATTTATCATATGTCAACTTATCTTAATATAAACCAGTGTCGGCTTTTATCTAAAGATTATTACTTAAAGCCGGACGAAGATATTAAAACCGTATATCTATCAATTACATGAGATAAATGTGGGATATACAAACAGACTCTTCATTGAATCGATGTTTTGCTTATCTAAAAGGTCATGTCATTGAAGATTCTATTAGACTAAATAAATTTTAACCTATTTATTATTTATTTATAAATAAACCTATATATTATTCATGCATAAAAGTGCATTTTAATACCATCGATAATTGACAAAAGGCAAAGCTATTTTTATTTGGTTAAAATAATAAATGAAATATAAAAAAAAACGAAAAAAATCTCGTGCGGTTTGAACGTTATGAGCTTTTAAGCACCACCTAGAACTTTGTTTAATATAAAATAATACATGAGTTATGATTATTTTTAGTATGAAAATAACAAGTATTGTATTATTTGCAATCCTTATTAATGCGCAAACTTTTAATGGAACTTGCCAAGTGATTTTGGTACATTTTTTTAGAATATCAATTCATGGTTCCACGGTATAAATAAACAAAAATAATAAAACTTAACTACAATACCTGAATAACGGTCACAGTATGGCCAAAGCTCAAAGTTGTACTAGAGAGTTCATAACTTTCTAACTGCATGGGATAATTTTTTTTGAACTTTTAATGACAGTTAAAGCTTTGTTTCGGCTTGACGTTGATTTTTGGGATACCCTGTATATGTGAATATCAAGTATTGATTAAAAATATTATTGGACTAGATGCTTTGAATTCGAAACTTACGGCTATATGCAGCATATCAAACTAATAAAATCATGACTAGTAAAATCAAATAAAATCAAATTAGTGGTGAATGGCATCGTGCCTTAAGGCAAATTTCTGTAACTTCCCGTACCGTAATGGAATATTCGAGTAATATTAAATGTTTTCAAACACTGTAACTTATATATGTTTACAGAAAACTAAATCTCAATTTAAATTAAATCTAAGTTTAATCAACACTTAATCAATTGAATTTAAAATGAAGGACATTGTTTAATACTTATAAGAATTATGTAAGCTGAATTGCAAAGTTAAAATTATTTATTTCAATTATATTAGTGAGCTTTAAAACTTTAGCTAGAAAAAATTAATATTCGATTCAGATGCTTATTTATCTCAAAAACTGCCATTTTTTGCACATTTAACTCGGTATCTCCGAAACGGCAGGAGCTACCTTTGGCGAAAACCAATCACCTTCTATCTGTCATTACGAATTGATAGTTTTTTAAATCATTCAATTCGGATTCCTAGTTCTCAAAAACTGCATTTCTATTTTCTGCACTCTTTGCTTCGTATCTCCGAAACGGCTGGACCTGCCTTTGCCAAAAACTAATCTGCACATCTCCCTATCTATAAGAATCGAATGTGTTTTGAACCATTTAAATGGGTTGATTCGTGGAAGTAAAATTGTATCCATACATACATGCACACACACACATCCATTTTTCTGAGGTATGCCAAAATGTTCAAAAACCTTCAAAACGCGAAAAAATGTAAACATTTTCAATTTTGATTTGTATAATAACTTACCTACCCTACGGGAAATTAACTGGTATGATAATATTTTTGATCTCTATAAAATAAATGTTTTAATATTACTTTCTTGACAGTTTTTTTATTAAATATATATTGTTGTAGAATTGGCTCCATTCATTTTTAAATATTTATATATGTATATATATATATATATATATATATATATATATTTTATATATAAATTATCAGTATTCTGTCGCTTTTTATATATTATGAAACAAGACTTATAGCACAAAATCGCATGTACCTACAAAGAATTTTATACTTCAGTAAGATTTATTATAGCGCAACCAAGTAAAAGGGAATACGCCACGGCTTGAACGTAATATGAAATTTAACTTTGGTCTAAAAGATATTCTCTTGCTGTAAACAAGATGCTATTTTATTGCATGTGAAAAATAATATCACTTGCAAGTGGTGCGTTTGTGCTTTCTTGCACAATAACTATTTGATGATAGTTTTACCGTTATGAAAAACAACAGTTGCAGGATATTAAGATAGTAGTTAAGATTCTCAATAATATTGTCTTATTTATCTGAGTCATAAATAAACTCTTTGGAAATTAATCAACTTGTGTAAATGGCAGTGATAGATAGAAAAAAAGCTATCGCAACATTTTTTATTCTACGGGACAAATACTATTAATGTGACTCATTTTTTTTCTTTTTTACAGCATGATTAGCCCTAAAGTTAAACTAAATATATAAGATTGAATATTTTTTTGCTTATTTATAAATAACTAGATAATTGTCAAAATAATAAGTTTATTTATTTTTGCTTTCAGAGTTTATTTACTTCATAATGTAAAGAAAAAGCAATGCGAAAGTTTATTTGCGAATATAAAGTATTAATTTAAAAATATTAATTGTTTCATTGAAATATTGACTGGATATTTTTAATACCAAGTTTACGACAATATTCAACAAATCAAACAACAAATATAACATAAAACAATTTTACTTTGGATACTAAAACTTTTCCGTGAGCTTTTGTCTTGCAACCTAAGGTTTCAGGCTGATACTTTGTTTTTACTTAATATATATATATATATATATATATATATATATATATTAGGATATGTTTACAAGAAAAATAAAAAATAACCCTTCCACGGCATTAAATTAAAATATATCATCTCTATTCGAGAAACTCTAATGATAAGTATTATTAATTATCATTTATTATGGCTTCCTTATGCCTGAATAAACTAACTAATATTTACCATTTGCGTTTTGAACCATTTTTATGCTACTATTAATCTAGACACTTACTTCTAACATATAGTCAATTTGTCAAAAAAATGTTTTTTGATACTGTTTTTTAAGTTGTAGTGATCGCAAAAAAATCGATAATAGAAATTTTTATATATCGTTAGGTTTTAAAGGTTTCTGAACATTTTGGCATACCTTAGAAAAAGAGATGTATGTATGTGTGTGTGTGTGTGTGTGTGTGTGTGTGTGGATACAAATTCGTCTCTATGCGGCTAAAGCAGTGCGATTGCTTTGAAAAAAAGTTCAAAATTTCCAAAATGTTTCAAAATGAAAAAAATTTAAAAAATCTCAAAAATCAAATTTTTTCAAAGATAAAAAAATTAAACTTTTGTAAAAAAAATTGATACGGGAAGTACCAGCAATTTGCCTTAACCACCACTAGTTTTGTATTTTTTATGTACTAGGAAATGTGGTAGGCCGGTGGTTTTGTAATAATAAAATGAGCTTTGAATCATTTTCTTGTTACGCCGAAAGTTATACTCGGAAATGCAATTGACGAAACAAAGATTGAATTATCAAAAATGGGAATATGATTAATTTTGAAATGCTTGTTTACGTTTTCGTAGTTGGCATAATTTCTAATAGTCTACAAATATCTTTCTAAGAGTTTTCTATCGCGTGGCTTTAAAGGTATTTGATCTGTTGCCAATTTTTCATCAGCGAGAATAATCGATAGTATAATTTCTGCCACAATAAATTGAGACTTATGCATATATGACTTGTAAGGGATTTATGGTAAAAACAAGTTTAATTTAAATTTATTGTATACATATTGTTATATTGTAAGATACTCAACTCATATACTGGATACAATGGGAGAATTATGATACCATACGTTCAAATAAAAGAGCATCTCTACCCAAGAATAAATTTTATGCCTTTTTTCTATGTTCAATACTATTTGAGCGCTTTTTCAATTGCAACTTTATTGACATGTATTCAACTTTGCAATTTATCGAAACGTAAGTTTGAGACCGCTCGATTTTCTCCATTACTTTTATTTTTACGCTCCGACTATTTATTTGAGAGTTTTTCTTTCCATGCCCAATGAGGACTTTAAATGTGCACATTTCTTCGACCGATCACATATAATGATGATTCTGGTATAAAGAAGGTCCGCTGGGAAATTAATATTTCTAAGCGGAATGCCCTCGGCGCATTTTGCTTGCGGATGTTGGATATACGATACATTGCTTACTGTTATTTAAAATTCATGGAGGATTTACAAATAAAGAAAAAATATTTTTTTTAGTAGGTTATAAGATGTGTAATTGTATTTATTATTTATAAATAGGGTACAACGGGTATTAAAGGTCCAGGTTACAAATTTTTGAAAAACATAAAAAAAACACCAACAACCAACCAACAACATTTTTACAATGATGAATCTGAACATAGTCAGATAATTGTTTGTTTAATATGTGTTATTTGTTGCTATATAATTGGTTTAATTTTCACAATATAATTGTAAAAGTCAAATTGGACTTTTTTGCCCCGCTCTACTCTATATCGATACTGTTTTTAATCAAACGTAGTATATTGTATAAAATAGCAGATTCGGAATATAGAATCTATTTTATATTCATTACTTTTGGAGTACAATTTTTATATTTAATGTGTATCAACATCCACCGCAATGCCGCAATTAATGAAGAACAAATTTAAAAAAAAAAGTTATTATTAATTATATGAGTAAGAGTCATAAAATAACAGCGGGTGAAAAAAATATATAATATTATTTTTAAAATGTCTTAATATATGACTGTTCTAACTATAAGCACTATTTTTTTTTAGATTGCAGTTATAAAATAATTAATGAGTATTATAAAATTATATATGCCGTTTATACAATTGATGTTTACATAATTTTTACCATCAGTTATATCTTAAAGTTATTTAAATATAATTATGCTGATATTTAATATATATTATTATGTAAAATTTTGATAAATAATTCTATTTTTTTTCTCTTTCAGGTGAGTTATTACACTTGTTCTTCTCAGATATTTGGTAAGACATTTTTTTTATTTGTAAATATTTTTTTTAATAAAGATATTTCCATAGTCTGTTAAGTGAGTAAATTTATCATTGTATATTTTTACTCTATACATAATTTTAAAACCTTTTTGTTAGTAAAGAATATCTTACAGAGTGCTTTTTTATGCACCTTTGTTTTATTTTAATATAAGAGGCAGAGAACACAAATTAAATGGATTGTTTACCCACTGCAACGAATGCCTCATATAAATATACCTGCGACATATTATTAGTCTTTGCAAGTGTCCAGTTTTATCTGAAACTGATATTATTCAAATTGAATTGGCACTTTTGGATATTTAATATTGAAAATTATATATATTTAAAATCGGTCGATTTTAAGTAGTATACATTATATGTATTGTAAGAAGAACTTGTATAAAAGAAGTTTTAGAAACTTAAGCTAAACACATCTATAGACCACACAAACTGCTATAGACACCAAAAACAATATAATCGCTAACATATTTAAATAAATTTAAATTTTGCAAAAGGTTCCATTCTAAATGCCAGTATACTCTCAGAAATTTTGATATTCATATATTCATTTTACGTGTATAGAGGAACGCAATACGTCTCGTTTTAGTGATCTTTGATTTTTTCTTTTTACATTACACATACATTCTTATGTGGAAATCTCTATTCACTTTAGATTTCAGGAAGTGACTTACAATTCAACATTTTTCACTTGAATCTATTCCATGTGCACTATAACTTGCATTATTTCCAAGGAAATGGCTCTACAATGCATTCGATTTATATGATAGAATATATTTTTGGTTGCAGAGATAGAGGAAGTATTTTGAAGTCTTCTTGTAATGGCGAAGGATTTAATGAAACGTTTTCTGTTCTTTTATTTGGTAATTACTACCGAATTCACAATCCCAGGATTTTTAAGAAACTCTGTGAGATGTTGACGTTTAAGATCACAAAACTGAAATCATTACGGGCTTAAATATTATTAAGCTATTTAAATAGTTGCAAGATTATCAAAAAATGATTAAATATCTGATACAATTTTGAGTTTTCCTATTCATATTAAGCTTTAGATGTTGTTTTAAAGCCTTTTTGATGAAACTCTGTGAGATGTTGATATTTGTGATCAGTATGCCAAATTGATAATATTACGGGCTTAATATTATAAGGTTGGGGAATAATTATTAAATATCTGATATAATTTTGTGTTTTCTTTTTTATATTCAATTATGCAGTTTAGTAGTTCAGAATATTTTCTAATTTTTACAGGCCAATATTTATTAAATATTGCCCTACAAACCTTATGTAGCACAACATGGTATATTTGTTTTTTAACTTTGGAGCATTTTACAAAACTCTTAGCAGAAAATTATTATTTGAAAAAAAAGCTCGATTATTTATTTGAAAAAAAAAATCGTTACTATATTTATTTTATTCTATTAAAATATCTATTTAATTTTATTGGCTTTCTAAATAATTTAGTATAATATTTTATATATTGTACTTGTTATACCAGCATAGTACCCGATACTTTCAATAATTAATTATAAAGAATATGACCAATGGAAAATACTAATATTATTGTGATTTTTCTATCAGAGGTACGGTAAGTGCCTTTTTATACTAAATTTCATGGAAATTGTAAGTGTTCTAATTTTCAAGACCTTAAATTTTCAGTTCGAAATTATTCAGAACATTATGCGAATGTGAATACACACATTTTTATCACTACTTTATATAAACGTTATATAAACAAACAAAATTACCAATATATTATATATTTAGCTGTTAAGAATTTTCGGAAAATATTTTTTAGTAGTATTCGCTAATCTCAGGTATTCTTTATTCAAAATACCGTATTAAAATAGAAAATAATAAACGAAGAACTATAATATCCTTCTTATAATAATCCTTTGGTCTGCATAGAGTATTTCACTGTATTCCTTTTTGTATTCCCGATATCACGTAGTAGATTTTTATATTACGAGCGAGCATATATTTAAAAGCAATATTTGGAAATGATATCCTCAATACCCTCATGAAAAATCTTGGCTTGTGAAGATTTCGTTTTAGTCTGATCTTATTACGTAAATCCGATTTACTATGGAGAAAGAATTTCTTCTTATTTTCTCTTTACAAAGGAAGGAAGTGTTCCTGAAAATATCTTTGTCGGCCATATGCAGTAGAAACAAAATGTGGATCGCATTTGTATTATAGAGTGTTTGGATATGGTTTTATTGATATTTACATGCATAGTGTTACATAACATATGAATATCTGAGTTTGAAAAATATAAATAACGATGCATAAAACACGTATGTTGAGTGTGTACAGTTTCATAGTTTTCAAAGTATTTCAAAACAAAAACAGTCGTAACTCTACATTTACACTCAACTTTTATTTCACTTTATATCTCTAATATTTTATTGTACTCTTGATCTGCGTATTGTAACAAAACTTAGGATGAAACAAAAATATATACACATATGCAGCACTGCTCTTAATTCCCAGAGCTTAAATAAGTTTAAGCCCTTGGAAATACGTCCTTGTAATCGATTTTGTTAATATTTAAAGAGTCGTTTCTTAAACATTTGATAAAAAATTTAATAGAAATAGAACCTAATATCTCTAAATTTTAATCGATAAATAAGTTGATTAACTTGAATAAAAAACGTTCATATATGAGATGGCCCAAAATTTAAATAAATTAATCTAAATTTAGTTTTGAATAAGAGTATATATGGAGCTAATGGAATTAATAATTATTTATTACTATTAACAAAATATAGTTGTTGTAGACATCTATATGTTATTTCAAGAGGTATAGATCACTTATGAATTTAATTTGTGCACAGCAATAAGATTATTTGCAATGTATGTTTTCATCCATATTGATGGCTTACAGTATACCTTTTTACGAAGATTTTCTTTTATTTTAATAGTGTTTTATAGAATACAAATCACAAAAAAAAATTTGTCATAATTTATATCGAAATACATATTTTAACGTAATTTTGATATGCAGGCCAAGTATTATATAGTATGGTATCTAACTAGCTGTAAGTGGAATTCTGTCTCAAGGTAATTAAGGCATCGTGCCTTAAGGCAAATTGCTGGAACTTCCCGTACCAAAAATTATTATTTTTTTAAAAACGATTTTTGAAAAAAACTTACTTTGAAAAAATAAGATTTTTGAGAAACTATAAATTGGACAAAAAATTACTTTTTTTTTGAAAAAAAAAATTTAAAAAAAAAATAATTTTTTTAAAATTTTTTTTTTGAAAATTTTTTTTTTTTTTATTTTGACATATTGTGGAAGATCTGAACTTTCTTTTCAAAGCAATCGTACTGCTTTAACTGCATAGGGACAAAATATAAAGCGCGTAAGTCCCGCGTCGCTGTTTAACGCATAAGCATTGGTACGGAACCCATAGAAATGTTAACAAAATGTATACTTATTGTTAAAATCTCTATAAAATATCTGATAATTTGATGTGCATATGTCTAATGATCATTTTTGACCGCCAAATGGCTCATTTTTTACTTTTTCCTCCATATCTCCGAAACCGCTAGACCTACCTTCATGAAAGTTGTATCGATTCTTCATCTTGTCAATATAAGTGAAACGTTGTTTGAATTATTCAAATCGGACGCTCCGTTCTCTTAAAAACTGAGTTACCGTTTTCGGCACTTTTTGCCCCGTATCTTCGGAACGGCTAGACCTGCCTTTGCCAAAAACTAATCAGCACGTCTCCTTATCAATACTAATCGAATGTTTTTTGAATTATTCAAATCGGTTGATCGGTGTTCCCGAAATCGTCGACGAAAATTTGTATCCGCACATACATACACACACATACATACATACATACATACATACACACACACACACACACACACACACACACATACATCCATTTTTTCTAAGGTATGCCAAAATGTTCAGAAATCTCTGAAACGTAAAGATATATAAAAATTTTCATTTTTGATTTTTTTGCGATTACTATAACTTTCCCTACGGGAAGTTAATGAATATTCTATACTTCATTTATTTTTAATGGAGGATAGGACGGTCCAATTTGAGTTTGAATAGTTATATTGCGATAACCAAACCAATTATATCACAACAAATAACACCTATCAATTAAACAACTATCTCCCAGTGAATAACAGAGTGAAACTCCCAGCTAATTCATCATAGTAGAAATTTAAATTTTCCAAAATTTGTCACCTGGTCTTTTGCGGAGTAAAATGGGACAGCTAGGGGTCAAACAGGTCTATTGTTGTGTTTTTACTTTTAAGGAATTTTGCAAAATAATAGCTACATTATTCAACCAATATAAAATATAAATTTCATAGGTGCATTTTTTACAGACATAACACTGTATATAAACTTGAATTCGTATTTTGTCAGAAATATTCATCAGCATAGTTGAAATAACTTTTTATTCAACTTATCTCTTGTAAAATGTCTTTTTCAGCATAATGTACTTTTTATTTAATATTTTTCATTGTTTACACCTTTGCCAGGGTAAGGTTCAGTTGGTGTTTTTTCCCCACCCACGTGTAAGCTTTGATGAACGTCATAAGAATAAAGGTGATGGCTGGTTATACATCTTTTTCCCTCCACTTTCAAATCTTGTTGTAAAAAGTTTTTAACTTTACTTGTTTTTGAGATATCGGTGGACCTTTTTACCCGTAGACCTTTAAGCCCCGCTCTAACTTACCACAAATCTGCGACTAGTTTTGAAACACATCGATGTAGCAGAAATAGATATTTACTTTATGATCTGTAAATGTTTCAAGATAGCATAAAAAATGTATCCCAAAGCTTATCAACAAGTAGTATTTATTTTTAATTTTTATGTTTTCAATTATTATGAAAATAGCGTCATGGCTAATAACATTATAGTCTCATTATATTTCAAAAGTTCAAAAACAATATTCATTGTTGAAACCAGATACCATAATTAAAATTACTTTAACAATTAATTACGTATGCTTTTGTCGACTCAATACAATATCATTTTACACAATGGCTTGTTTCGCAGCTTTTAAATAGGTTATAACAATAGCAAGCAAAAATTGTTTAGGAAACAGTATTTTTTCACGACGTCAGCTACATTTTAATTAATAACGCTTTAATGAAGTAAACTTATATCTTGATTTGGCGAGTTTCGTAAATCTGATATGTTAATTGGATACGGTTATTTGAGATTGATTCATCTGTGTCTGAGTTTTGGATTACGTTATCAGCGGAAAATATACTGAACAAATATAATTATTACTGAAATTGTTATGCGATGTCTCATTATAATTATTAGTAAAAAAAAATTATGCTGAAATATTGATATCGATCGATTGATTTATTGATTACTGTAATTGTTTATATTCAGAATAATTTAATTGGTTTAATGTGAATTTTATATTTTTAATTATTTGTCGGTATAAACTGAATTTATACTATTATATTATATACATTTATGATATTACAACAATCACAGTTTATTACCTTACCGCAGGGTAAGTTATTGTAATCGTCCAAAAATCGAAATTGAAAATTTTTACATTTCTTCACGTTTTGAAAGTTTCTGAACATTTTGGCATACCTCAGGAAAAATGGATGTGTATGTGTGTGTGTGTATGTATGTATGGATACAATTTTTCGTTCACGTTTTCGGGCGCACAAATCAACCGATTTGAATGGTTCAAAAGCATTCGATTCCTATTGATAGGAAGATGTGCTGATTAGTTTTTGGCAAAGGCAAGTCCAGCCGTTACGGAGATACAGAGCAAAGAGTGCAGAAAATAGAAATCGAGTTTTTGAAAGATCGGTGCATCCGATTTGAATGATCTAAAAGACATTCAATTCGTAATGACGGAGAGAAGTGGTAAAGGTACGTCCAGCGGTTGCGGAGATATAGAGCTAATGATGCAAAAAATTGCAGTGGTTGAGTGAACTAAGCGTCCGATTGGTATGACTCAAAGAACTTTGTTTGTTTTAACAAAATAATTGCTTTTAGAAAAAAAAATTATATCAATTTGTTTTTTTATTTTTCAAAAAAAAATTTTTTTTGTATATCGAAAATAATTCAGAGTTTAATTGTAATTCTGACTTAAGTTCTAATATACTTTAAACAAATATTTTCAACTTTGCAATTCAGTTTATATAATTCTTATAAATATTAGACAATGTTACAGTATTTTATAATAATCTATATGAAAACATTTAATATTTCTCGAACATATTTCGTTACGGTACGGGACGTTCCAGCAATTTGCCTTAAGACACGATGCCATACACACCACTAGTTTTATAATGGTTTTGACCGAATATTTAAAAAAGTTTTAAATTCGCGTGAATAAGAATAGATTGTCCTTTATTATTTAAAAATCAATTAAATTATCAAAATATGTAGCAATCATAGGATCTCACAATACTTCATAAGATCTATAGTAGCAGGTTTTTCATTGTATTTGATGTCATTGCTTAAAGATGTTGTGCTTGTTTTATCTGATTTAAACCTATATTAGAACATACGAGGTGTGTTCAAAGAGTACCCGGAATTACTAATAATTAAATTTCGCGGGTCTGGAGTGTCTGATTGTCAAAATTTTTAACT
This sequence comes from Ctenocephalides felis, assembly GCF_003426905.1. Lineage (NCBI taxonomy): Eukaryota > Metazoa > Arthropoda > Insecta > Siphonaptera > Pulicidae > Ctenocephalides > Ctenocephalides felis. Next base: position 50,703,400 of record NW_020537758.1, read on the forward strand.
TCCCGTAGGGCAAGTTATAGTAATCGCAAAAAAATCGAAAATGAAAATTTTTATATATCTTTACGTTTCAGAGGTTTCTGAACATTTTGGCATACCTTAGAAAAAATGGATGTATGTGTGTGTGTGTGTGTGTGTGTGTGTGTATGTATGTATGTATGTATGTATGTATGTATGTATGTATGTATGTACGTGTGTGTATGTATGTGCGGATACAAATTTTCGTCGACGATTTCGGGAACACGGATCAACCGATTTGAATAATTCAAAAAACATTTGATTCGTATTGATAAGGAGACGTGCTGATTAGTTTTTGGCGAAGGCAGGTCTAGCCGTTCCAAAGATACGGGGCAAAAAGTTCCGAAAACGGTAACTCAGTTTTTAAGAGAACGGAGCGTCCGATTTTAATAATTCAAAAAACATTTTACTTGTATTGACAAGATGAAGAATCTATAAAATTTTCATGAAGGTAGGTCTAGCGGTTTTGGAGATATGGAGGAAAAAGTAAAAAAACGAGCCATTTGGCGGTCAAAAATGATCATTAGACATATGCACATCAAATTATCAGATATTTTATAGAGATTTTAACAATAAGTATACATTTTGTTAACATTCCTATGGGTTCCGTACCAATGCTTATGCGTTAGACAGCGACGCGGCGCTTACGCGCTTTATATTTTGTCCCTATGCAGTTAAAGCAGTACGATTGCTTTGAAAAATAGTTCAGATCTTCCAAAATATGTCAAAATAAAGAAAATAAATTTTTTTTTCAAAAAAAAAAAAAAATAAAAAAAAATTTCTTTTTCAAAAAAAGTAATTTTTTTTCCAATTTATAGTAAATTTATTTCAAAAATGTTAATCGTTTTTAAAAAAATAATAATTTTTGGTACGGGAAGTTCCAGCAATTTGCCTTAAGGCACGATGCCTTAATTGCCTTAAGACAGAATTCCACTTACAGCTAGTTTTTTTATTGTGTTGGTATACATGCCCCTAAAGTATGATGAAATTTTCAGCTATATTCACTGTTTACTTTGTCTGTGGTAGTCGCTAAGGTTCGACGTGTTTTTCTGAGCTCGGCGATTTTTACAATGGAAGAATTGAAAAGTCAAAGAATTTGTATTAAATTTTGCGTAAAAAATGAAATAAAGTGTTGCAAAGTGCAAAAATTCACCAGATATGGCTCCGTGTGACTTTTTCCTATTCCCAAAGTTGAAGAGACCCATGAAAGGACGGCGGTTTTCCTCGATTGAAGAAAATCGCTGAGAGTGCTCAAGGACATATCAAAAAGTGAATATCAAGGACATATCAAAAAGTGAATATCAAGGGAAAATTGGAAAAAACGCTGGCATAAGTGTATTATATCTGGGGGGGACTACTTTGAAGGGGACCACATTAATGTAGACGAATAAATAAATATTTTTTTGAAAAAACGAAAATTCCGGGTACTTTTTGAACAGACCTCGTATACCTACATATGAGCTTAAACATTATCTATAAAATTTGTACATATATACGTGCGCGTGTGTATATTTAAATTAACATGATTTTTATTTGACAATTTGATAATTTTTGTCAATTTTGTAAACTCTCCGGTTAGAATTGTTATGGCAACGCTATATTACGCCACCTTTTTCATATGAAATGGTACGAAAAACTGTCAAAATGCTATGTGTTTGCTGTGCAGTCAAACGTTTAGAAGAAAGGAGCGTAGCGTTACCGTAACTACACGCTCAACGCTATGTTACGAAATATTTTACCGGAAAATTGGCCCCTGAATTTTGGCTCTTATAACGAAATAAATTTAAAATTATCTTTAACCTATATCTTATGCAACATGGTTGAAAAATTTTGGTTACAAGTTGATAGTCTATTTTACTGATGAGCTTACTATGTTATTTTAAAATGAGCCAAGCATTATATTAAGCAGTATAATATCAAGTTTCCACTTCAGGTTATACATGTCAAATATAATCTTAAGTGAAAAACGCCTTTTGCGGGCATTGCTGCACCATATACAAGTCAAATATATCTAATATATAGAACATAAATACAGTAAAAAAGAATGGTTAACTACTGGGTTGCCTTCTCGAAGAAAATAACAGATCAGGAATAAAAGACGAATAACTTTATTCTAAATAACATTAACTCTGCAATTAAGTTTATATAGTTCTTAGAAATTTGTGATAAGGTCTTCTTTTGTATGATGGAATATGAGACCATGCCCTTCATTCTAAGCCGGCGGTAACTTGATTAGATTCTGTTCATTTACTCTTCTTATAATCATATGTAAAAAACGGCATTTAATTTGAAAGCCTTTATATTTTTTCTTTAAAATACGAATAATGAAAATTACAGTATTTATAAAAAATTAAAACAATTGTTATTATTCTTTGAACAATTTTTGTTGATTACCAATTATTTTTATTCCTCAAAAGGTTAAATTATTGTATGGGAAGTTCTAGCAATATGCCTTAAGGCACGATGCCATACAACACCAGTTTTATATTACAATAGACAAGAAGTGAAGAAGTAAAAAATATTATATGAGGCTTATAAATTCTTATTATAAAAGGCTTATAAATTCTTAATTTTATGGAAAAGTACAAAGAATATTTTCATATCCAAGATCTAGTATTTCCTATAAAGCAACTAATAGATAAAAAGCTTTTGCTGAGTTATTTATATAATTTTAACAAAGCAATAAACATTTTTGAGTGAACATAAATTTGTCGCCGCATCGCATCTTTCACGAATTCTTGAAGTATCTCGAGCTTGTTAGCGGAATGTCAGCGTCTTGATGGGATAGAATGTCAGATATATGAATGTGGAATAATGATGAGCTATATTTCCTTGTGCTAACATTTCCTCGAGTCGACATTATCGATTTGTGAGTTTATGAGGCAGTTATGTGAAGAAGTGAATTATCCCATAAATCATTTGCGAGACTTCAAATTGCCACATAACGCCTACTGAATAAACGTTGAATTATCACAAAGCTTTTGGAACTCGAAGGCCCGGAGGAGAATGAGCGAGATGAAATGCTAATTAAACAGCAGGCATGTTTAAGCATACTCGTAAAAAAGTAATCAACTGTGCTTTTCTGATGGGATATTATTAGAATATCATATTCGAAAATTACAGGAAAATGAAAGCCGATAACTCTTAAGGTTATAATAATATTTATGACAAATCATTACGTATAAAATATCATTCGTATTCATTAAGAAAAAATGCTTAAAATACTTCCACACCTTATTCGTTCGGTCCAGACAATTGTAGGCGTGAAAGCAACTAACTGTTTAAAATCAAATAGGGTAGGGCGGGTCACAAAGGTCCAATTTGACTTTACGTAATTATACTGTCTGAACCAACACATAACACACATAACACGTATCAAACAAAGAACTACTCAAATACATTCAGTAAAATTTCCAGTTAACTCTTAACTATAAAAAGATGAAAGATGCGATTTTTCTCTCTCTTTTCACTCCATTGAAACACCAGCGAGATAAAATAATGGAATATTTTGAATTTTGAATATTATGAATATTTATATATATTTATACTGTCAAAAATGTCGAGGACATTTGTTTGAACCATATATGTGAATTTTAACATTAAAAATTTTGGTACGAAACCCAAAAAAATTTACACAAAATGTGCACACATTATTAAAATCTATAAAATATCTGATAATTTGATGTACATATATCTAATAAAATAAGGCGAACAGATACAATTTCTTATTTTTAATTTCAAGGTTCACAGGTAGTTGCATTATTCAACCAATGCAAAATATAAATTTTATAAGTACATTTTTCCAAAGATACCACTGAATATAACCTTGATCTAGAATTTGTCAGAACTATTTATCAGCAATGTTAGAATAACTATTTATTTAATTTATTTTGTAAAATTGCTAGTTTCAATGCACTTTTATATTTACTATTTTTTTATTGCTAACGCTTTCGTCAGAGTAAATGTCCAGTTGGCCCTTTTTACCCCACCCACATGTAGGATTCATAAAGTTTATATAAAAAAACTGTTGAATCTAACTTAAAAATAACAATACTTATAAAATAATTAATTATCGTATACTTCAAAATTATTTTAAGATCTCATAAACTAAACAACAGTGCTCACAACTCACAACCAAATAAACTAACAATGAAAGAAAATACTTTTGTCATGGATTTTTAAAAATTGCCATTTATCTGCTGATAGCGATGTCGTAAAAATCCAGGTGATGGGTTTTTCCTCTACTTTCAAATATTGTTGATAAAACTTTATTAACCTGGGGACCTTTAAGCTACATGTTCTACTTTACTTTAAATTTTATTTATGTCAATATTAAGGTCATTAATAGTATTAATTTTTGAACAAGTAAAATTTTTAAAATAGTAATCAGTTAAACAAGCTAAATTAAATGTCATTAAAAAGTTAAGTTGGGAACAAAAGTCTCTATCGAGCAAACTATAATTGAAATAAGGACGCAGATATTGTTTTGATCTTTTTAATTTTTTTGTGAATAGGCTTGATATAAAAGTCACTCTGTTTTAGACTGGTTTTTGCAGATTTATTGTGGATTTAATTTCCCAATAAGAGTTCAAAACAATTTAAAAAACAATGTTTTAAACTCGATGAATCAGATTGGAGTTTTGAAATTGAAATTGCAATACAATTATTTACTTTATGATTGTTAAAATAATCTTTTGTATATTCTATTATCTTAATTGCAATGTTTTTCTGTCTTGTATTTTGCAATTTATAATCGATTCCTAACCTCAGTTTTATTATAGATATAATATATTCTAAATATAGATATTTTAAATGTTCAAAATATGTTATTGCAAGTGCAAATTAATCATTGTTATTATAATCGTTTGTTATATTCTATTGTAATTGTAATCTTTTCAGTCTTATATTTTGAAATTTATAATCGAAGCTGAAAGCTAATTTTATATCAAATATTCTGCAAGAATATAATTGCAAATGCAAATTAGTCACTTATTAAAACAAATATTTTAAAATTAAAATCACACTTATTATTGTTTTACTCTTTTGTTATATTCTATTACATTATCAAATTTCGGTATTCTATTTTGAAATTTGCATTCGATGCTCAACGTCAATTTCATGTCCTGAATATAAATATTTGAAACGTTCAAAAAATATTATTGCAAATGCAATTAGTAACTTATGATTGAAATAAATATTAGCAAGCTCTGTTATTAAATACGCTAAAAATAGCCAAACATCCGTGTTACATATACAACATGAACTGACCAAAAACAAAAATATGAAACGATCAAAATATTTTTATATTGAACTGTTAAATGAATCTCAATTGACCTTTTATGGAATGAATATAAAGTTATCAAATCATAATTTATAAACTAATAATAATCTACGATCCGGAAGAGCTTTTATCAGTTATGTTTATTATTATGGAGAATATTAAAGTGAAGGCTGTTAAAACTTAAAATATATCTATAAGATCCATAACTACAATAATAATTTACACTTTCACGGATGTTACTATTGTTATTCCGTTATTTATTAGAAACCGTAAAATATATATCAGGGAAGTCAAAATCAAAATACTTTGGGGCCAACTTCGAAACGTAGGTCGAAACTAACAGTAACTTTTAAATATAATGTAATGTAAAATGTTGATAATATAAAAATATTACCTGCAATCTTAAATTGATAAAAGCTGATAAAAGCAGATTGAGAAAAGCTGACAACAAACTCACACGGAAAAACAAATGAACTACATCAATTAATAAATAAGAGAACTCATAGACGCTTATGATTAGCGTTTATATACAAATCTTTTTTTTTTTGAATCGCCAGAGATTTAATATTTTCCGATTCTGACAGATGTAGTTTGCTCATGCCATCTACCACAGTTCTGGCGCGAACATATCTATCATTAATTTGTGCAATACTATTTTTATCGGTATAGGTATAACAAGCAATTTCTCCTTCGATGTTTAATAAATGAAAGTTCAAACACTAAAAGGACAATTGACAAGTTCAAATGCTTGAATATTCACAATAGAATTGATGAGATGAGATTAGAGTTCAAAAAGTAATGCATTAGGACTTTAATAATATAATAAAGATTGCTGATGACTCTTTGTATATGGGTCATTCTTTTACAAACCGGACACTTTTTAACCTTGACATTTTAGAATTGTCTGAAAATTTGTTTACAGCTACTATTCATAAAATCATTTGACACGTATTTCAGGATTTTGCTGAAAATTTTTTTACGTAAATATTTACGATTGAAATATGGATTTTTTGCTCAATTTCTATGAACATCATCTGCGGTAAATTAATTATCTCCGGATGTGCTGATCCGATCAGTATTATTTTTTTTATTACACTCATATTGAAGTGAACTTTGTAATGATTAAAAATTTTTTTTTTGTTTTTACAATTTTCTTAACAATAACAACCCTTAAATATTTACAAAGGTTTTACTCGGCCTTTACCCGAATTGAATCGATCCAAAAAAAAACATATATTTTCTTTTTTTCTCTGCAACAAAATTCTTTTTACAATTTGTTGGAGGTTTTGTTACATCGAAAGATATTAAATATTTTCAAGCGCAAGCCGCGCTTTTCACGTCGTGGACCTCAAAGACTTGTACTCATTTGTCACTTTCGAATGACAATCTTATTGTTTTTGGGTTGAAAAATATTTTATAATTTCGCTTCTGGCGAAAAATGAACATATAGTCGAAAAAAAACATTAGGGGAGAGCGGAGCTTAAAAGTTCGTGGGTAAAAAGATCCACTGCCAATATCTCAAAAACAAGTAAAGTTAGAAATTTTTTAACAACAATATTTAAATGTAGAGGAATATTTAAGTTGGCTTCAACTCTTTCTGATATAATCTCTTAATAAAGCTTACATGTGGGTGGGGTAAACAGAGTCAACCACACCTTCATACTGGCCTAGGTGTAAATAATAAGCAAATAGTAAATAAGATATTAAATTAAGTTAGAAAGAAGCTATTTTACAATAGATATATTGATATATATATATATATATATATATATATATGGCGGAATGAACACCATATGAAATTGAAGGACGTCAATTGATGACAATGGCGGAATGAACACCATATGACAGATGTCAGTTGAATAACGTCAATTGATGACAAAACTAAATTATATTGGGCTACGTTGATTCGGATCTGGCATCAAGCAAGCTATAACGATCTGATTGTTTTTATACGATCGAATATTATTGTCGCGCTTTTTAAAAACGATCGAAAATATTGTATCGAGTTTTTTGCCAACGAGCGTTTTCTCGTGATCGAAATTTAGATTTGATTTAATGTAATATCAACATCTTTATCAATTGAGACATTAATAAACAGTCATTATCGAGTTGAAATAAAATTATTGCGATTTCATTCAAGAATTAATTAATTAATAATATATGGCCCACCAGCGCCATAATTGGTGACTCCGAACGTGTAAGTGAAATCATTAAGCAAGAGACATTCTCAACGTCTTAGTACCCATAATTGGTGACGTCAGACGGAGAAAGGAAAACACTTGTCAAATACAAGTAAATTAATAAAGGTAAATTATACCAATTTTTATCAACATGTCGACTCGATCTACGTCCGTCAATGACGAAACAGCGCTCAACAGATCTCTGATCGATCTGGATCACGAGGCGATCTTTAACACGAGCAGTCCTCGTGTTTCTGAACATGAACATGACAGTTATGCTGATCAATACAATATAGCAGCATTTAACAATCACCGTCTCACTCCATTCAATGGAGATTCTCCAGACCTATGGTTTTTAGTTATTGAACATGAGTTTCAGTCTGCTAGGATCAGGAGTGACAATACTAAGTACACAGCAGTACTCAAAGCCCTAGACTTCGAGACACTGCGCCTCATCCAGGATGTCCTCCGTAATCCACCAATGACAGGCAAATACGAATATATCAAAAACACTATATTAAGCAGAATGTCTGAATCTAGAGGTAAGCAAATTGACAAGCTATTAAAAAACTTAACTCTAGGAGAGAAGAAACCATCACAGCTCCTACGAGAAATGATGAATTTGGCTAAGGGAGAGGTCAGTGAAGACATCATAATTAAATTGTGGTCAGAACGCCTGCCACACCATATTCGGCCACAATTAATAGTTTCTCGCCATCTTGGTCCGGAAGCCCTGGCGGAAGTTGCCGATATTTTAGTCGATCACTGTAGCCCCACATCACATGTGATGTCCACAACACACAAGTCTTCAGTAGAACAGAGACTGGACCGCCACGAAACTCTTCTTATGTCATGCGTCCAGGAAATCAAGGAACTAAAGGCAATGTTGAACACTGAGAGACAGAGAAATGATCAGCAAGAATCACAACTCAACCAGTCAAGATCAAGAAGTGAACAACTCAATCAGTCAAGTTCTAGAAGTGGTTCTCGACATAGGTCCAGGACACCTTCACGTGGATCGGTTTGCTACTATCATTACAGATATGGGGAGAAGGCCACAAAGTGTGAAGAGCCCTGCCTCCTTAAATCTCTAAACCAGTCAAAAAACTTACTTCACCGTCATTAAGTGGAGCTTGCCATGACGGTGAAGTAAATTCTGTCTGCTCTGAGCTCCGTCTTCATATATCAGACAGAAAGACGGCAATCCAATTTCTTATAGATTCAGGATCAGTTATATCCATTTTACCAGCTCAGAAGTTTGCCGATGGTCATCCTAAGGAAGAGTTAGTTCTATTTGCAGCAAACTCTAGCAGAATATCCACGTATGGAAAGAGAACTCTGGAGCTGGATTTATCTTTACGCAGAAGCTTTAGCTGGCAGTTTGTTGTTGCCGATGTAGCCACAGCCATAATAGGAGCTGATTTCCTAAGCAACTACAATTTATTAATAGACTTGAAGGGTAGAAGATTGATTGATTCGACTACAGGCCTTACCTCTGATGGAAAGGTACTCAAGGCACAGCAAGTTAACATCTCCACTGTCAACCCGGCAGAGCCCTTCAAGGATTTACTGGCACAATACATCGCAATAACAAAGCCACAGGTAACCACCAATAATAAATCATCTCTTTTTGCCCACAGGATAACCACAACAGGTCCACCATTAGCTTCCAGATTCAGGAAGATCTTCGGAGAAAAGGCTGTTGCAGCCAGGTCCGAGATACAAGATCTCCTGAATAGGGGCATTTTGAGGCCTTCCAACAGTCCATGGGCAAGCCCTATTCACATGGTTCCCAAAAAGAATGGCACATTCAGAATGTGTGGAGACTACAGGAGGCTGAACGCAAACACGCTGCCCGACAGGTATCCTCCACCATTAATACAAGATGTATTCAATAATCTTCATCAAAAAGAAGTATTTTCTACAATAGATTTAGAAAAAGCTTACCACCAAGTACCCATGCATGAAGAGGATATACAAAAGACTGCAATTATCACACCATGGGGACTCTTCGAGTATCTACGTATGCCATTTGGACTCAAAAACGCTGCCCAGACATTCCAGAGGTTTATCAATCACATATTCCAAGATTTTAATTTTGTTTTCATTTATATAGACGACATCCTGGTAATGTCGACTGATATGAATGAGCACCGTCGTCATCTTCAATTGGTTTTTGAGAGGCTACAGGAATATTCTCTTACAATAAACTTAGAGAAATGTGCCTTTGGAAAAGATGAAGTTAACTTCCTCGGTTACAAACTGAGTGCTGCAGGATATTCTCCTTCACCAGACCGAGTAGAGAAAATTATTAATTATCCAAAACCTTCGACAGTTATAGAACTCAGAAGATTTTTGGGAATGGTAAACTATTATCGTAAATCAATACCCAAAGGCAGCAAATATACAAGCACCACTTTATGAGTATGTGAAGTCCTCAGTTAAAAACGACAAGACTCAAATTGAATGGAATGACAATTCATTATCAGCATTCAGCAAGCTGAAGGAAGCTCTAGCAAATGCAACTCTTCTTCATTTTCCTTCAAGTATAGCAAATATTAATTTAATTACAGATGCATCCACAACAGCCATTGGAGCAACTCTGGAGCAGAAAGAAAATGGTGCATGGCACCCTATAGGTTTCTTTTCCAGAAAGCTTACAGCTACTGAACAGCGATATTCAACTTACGATCGCGAGCTACTAGCCATCTTTGCGGCTTCAAAGTATTTTGAATATCTATTAGAAGGAAGGCACTTTATAATCAAGACAGACCACAAGCCAATCACACACGCATTTCAACAAAAACTGGAGAAAGCATCAGATCGTCAGCGACGGCAGCTAGAATACATATCACAGTTTTCCACTGATATTATATATGTGAAGGGTGATCAGAACGTTGTTGCTGATGCGTTGTCCAGGATCAATGCCATTCAAATGCCATCTAAGCTAACCGAAGAGGAAATTTCACAAGAACAGAGCAAGGACGTTGAAATGCAAACTATATTAAACGGCAACACCTCTATTAATCTTCAAAAATTGACATTAGGGGGGTATCCAGTTTATTGCAACAGACAAGATAATTGTGTGAAGCCCTACCTTCCACAAAGTCTTCGCAGAATTGCTTTTGACATTGTACATGGAAATGCACACCCAAGCATAAGGATTACTTCAAGGGAGTTGCGAAGAAGGTATGTGTGGCCTGGGATTGGTAAAGACGTCACCATGTGGGCACGTCAATGCATTCCTTGCCAAAAATCCAAAATTCATAAACATAATCACCTCACTCCTATCCATATTCCTATTCCTGAAAACAGATTTTCGCATATTCACATTGACATAATCAAATTACCGAATATTAATGGATATCCTTATTGCCTAACAATCATCGACAGATTTACAAGGTGGCCAGAAGCTGTTCCTCTAAAGGACATTTCTGCAGACACGATTGTCCAAGCCCTATTTTCAAACTGGATATCAAGATTTGGTACACCATGTGTGATAACATCCGACCAAGGATGCCAGTTTGAATCAGCTATATTCAAATCACTAATGAATGCAATAGGTGCTAAGAAAATACGGACAACGGCATATCACCCTCAGTCCAATGGTCTAGTTGAACGCTGGCATAGAACTCTGAAAGCAGCTTTAATGTGCTCTCCTGAGCCTTGGATCGAAGTATTACCTGTAGTCTTACTAGGTTTACGTTCTTCATACAAAGAAGACCTTAAAGCATCTCCTGCTGAGATGGTTTATGGAACCACATTAAGACTACCAGGCGAATTTTTCACAACTAAAGAACTGTCATCTGATCCACAAGCATTTCTGGACTACCACAGAAGAATAATGCGGGATATTAAACCTACAGCCACAGCTCATCATAATAAAGCCAATATGTTTGTGCTTAAGGACATAAATACATGCACTCATGTATTTGTAAGATCTGATCATATTAGAAAACCACTTGAGCCTCCATATACTGGACCATATGAAATTATAGAAAGAATTTCAGACAAAGTGTTCAAAATTTCTATGGATGGTACTGATAAGAACATATCGGTTGACAGACTAAAACCAGCATACACAGTTAAAATAGATAACAGTCAACCAAGCTCATCTCAAGAATTTAAATCACATAACTTGGAGTTATCGATTGACCCTCCAAAAAAGATGAAGCCTAAAAAAGTCTCCTTCAAATTTTAATAATCAAATTCATTTATTTTTACCGGATACCTCTTTTTCTTTTGAAGGGGAGTTATATGGCGGAATGAACACCATATGAAATTGAAGGACGTCAATTGATGACAATGGCGGAATGAACACCATATGACAGATGTCAGTTGAATAACGTCAATTGATGACAAAACTAAATTATATTGGGCTACATTGATTCGGATCTGGCATCAAGCAAGCTATAACGATCTGATTGTTTTTATACGATCGAATATTATTGTCGCGCTTTTTAAAAAAACGATCGAAAATATTGTATCGAGTTTTTTGCCAACGAGAGTTTTCTCGTGATCGAAATTTAGATTTGATTAAATGTAATATCAACATCTTTATCAATTGAGACATTAATAAACAGTCATTATCGAGTTGAAATAAAATTATTGCGATTTCATTCAAGAATTAATTAATTAATAATATATGGCCCACCAACGCCATATATATATAATTCTATATAAATTAATAGTTAATTAACTCTGCTGATAAATATTTCTGACAAAGCATCAGATCAAAGGTATATCTGGTATTTTCTTTATAAAAATATACGAATGAAATTTTTATGTTACATTGGCTATATAATTTAGCTATTATTACGTAAAATTCTCTTAAAATTAAAAATAAGTCGATCCCTTTTTATCCAGGCTACGGAGTGAAGACGGAAAATGACGAATTTAAAAAAAGTGGCTGAAAAACATTTTTTTAATATTAGAAAAATCTAACTGAACAATCCGTCTACATTCAAATATTGCTGTTAAAAAATTTCTAACTTTACTTGTTTTTGAGATATTGGCAGTGGATCTTTTTACCCACGAACTTTTAAGCTCCGCTCTCCCCTAATGTTTTTTTTTCGACTATATGTTCATTTTTCGCCAGAAGCGAAATTATAAAATATTTTTCAACCCAAAAACAATAAGATTGTCATTCGAAAGTGACAAATGAGTACAAGTCTTTGAGGTCCACGACGTGAAAAGCGCGGCTCGCGCTTGAAAATATTTAATATCTTTCGATGTAACAAAACCTCCAACAAATTGTAAAAAGAATTTTGTTGCAGAGAAAAAAAGAAAATATATGTTTTTTTTTGGATCGATTCAATTCGGGTAAAGGCCGAGTAAAACCTTTGTGAATATTTTAGGGTTGTTATTGTTAAGAAAATTGCAAAAACAAAAAAAAAATTTTAATCATTACAAAGTTCACTTCAATATGAGTGTAATAAAAAAAAATAATACTGATCGGATCAGCACATCCGGAGATAATTAATTTACCGCAGATGATGTTCATAGAAATTGAGCAAAAAATCCATATTTCAATCGTAAATATTTACGTAAAAAAATTTTTTTCAGCAAAATCCTGAAATACGTGTCAAATGATTTTATGAATAGTAGCTGTAAACAAATTTTCAGACAATTCTAAAATGTCAAGGTTAAAAAGTGTCCGGTTTGTAAAAGAATGACCCATATGCATTATGTTATTTTAATTCTGAAAAATCGCGGTAGAACATGTTTGGGTTTCTAAAGCGCATAATCCTAAAATATAGTTTATTTGTTTGTTTATTCGTGTCGTTTATTTAGGTTTAATTCAGCAAATAGAAGAAATACAGAAATCTAAAATTTCGAAAATTGAACTAATAATACAATATATCAGTTGGTAGCTGTTTTGTTTTATATCGATATCGACTGACCTCTTTGTATAGAAATATTTGTAATGATTTAAACAAATGCCGAGTTTGAATAATGTAATCAATCGAAATATTTATTAATGAATAACTAAATTCTCGTTAAAGACTTAAGGTATTGTTAATGTTTTCTTAATGCTCAATAGATTAAATTTTTTGTCATTTGCAATAAAAAAATCTATGATTATAAAAATTCAGAAATAAGAATGAGAGCTTATAATTCCGATTAGTTTTGATCAAATTTAGATGAAAATTGATCGTACCGAAGATATAATTTAAATATCAAAAACGTAATTGTTCAAGCGTTTTATTTTATGTGAATACCAATAGAGAAATTTCTTCGAAATTAGCGGTTAATAAATAATTCGCATGATTTATGTATTTATTTCAATAAAGTCTTCGGACCTTTATTCGGACACCATATAAAGTATAAGGAACTCCAGGACAGATATTCTATTAGTAGTTTCCCAACGTGCAATTTGCTTGGGAGGCGCGTCGCACTCGGAAAAGGGGCTTAACTTTGTAAACATACTGCGCCTGTAATAACATATCGGAGAAGTATATGAACTCTGTCGTAATATCTTATGAAATAGTGAAGAGGATTCAAGAAATATGTGCATGTGTGGATTTAGCTTGATTAGATTAGCTTTGTTGCTTATTCTTGGGAAAATGAATGAAATCGGTAGACTATGAACAATTTTCTATGAGCGAAATACGTATAATATATTTTCTTTGATCCATTAATCACGTGATCGATTTTTCGGGATTTTTGGATCTCTCCTTTCCCGTAGTAATACTTACTTGTTAGTGATATGCAAATTAATTCCCCATCCCCTCAACATTACGTGTATTTTTTTACCTATGTAACCATAATATTTTTTTTAATAAATTTATTTTTTTTAAAATCATGTAAAAAATAAATACGGAAAAGTCTCCGAGTGCCGGACACCTAAGGTTATTTATAAATAAATCAAAAAATATTTTACTAAATGTTTATTAAATCATGACCTATGTTAGATAACAAAGTTAGAAATCAAACTAAATTATCAAAAACGCAATCTTTTCTAAACAATAATTAATACTATCAGTGAGTCTTGGCACGCGATCCTGCACTTGTGTTCCCCCGCGCCCCATTTATTTGTATTTTGAAATAAAAAGATTTATACTCGCTTAAATAATACGTGTTAAATCGAGTGTCCGGCTTTAGGTGCCGTCCGGCGTTAAGGGACTTTTGCCTACACGTGATATTTTACTAGATCCCTCCTCTCTCTCACGTGATATTTTATGATTTTTTCACTAACTCCTTCTCTCGCTTTAGGATTCACGTGATTAATGGACGCCCTCGTTGCAGATTATTAATTGTCATCACTTTTGATGTGAAAAATAGTATATATTGCAATATATTATTCTGATATATGTTGCTCTAATAATTAATTTTCAAATAAATAAATCAAGATGATAAATCATTATAGTAAAAATAGTAATGAAGTCTACTTACATACTTACACCATCATAATTAAGTGTAATACATACATTTACTGGCTTTTTACAAAAAAAAAAATTATACATATTTTACAGATTTTTTATTATGATATTAAAAAATATATATGTAAATCAGTTTTCGAAAAAATCTAATTTGACCGATAGAAATTTTGCACAGAAATCAACCACAGGACATATTGTTTGTATTACAATATTTCAAACTTGCTGTTTTGCTATTTTATGTTTGATTTTTTTTAGTAACAATTTGTTGATTTGATCATCAAACAATTAAAATTTAATATCATTTTTTTTATAAAACTGGCTCTAAAATTTGTCAAGGTGAAGAGAAGGGGATCTCTGGAACATAAGAGAAAAAACATAAAATCATTCTACTGAATTACCTAAAGAGCATAATTTTTAAATAAGTTGTATAAAATTTAGTGATTTTATAAAAATTCTGTATCTTCTGCATACAAGTCTGACTTGTGCTAATTATTAGTTATTAATGGATCTGCTTTTACGACTAGCAAAAAAATACAGAACATTTTAGTAGTACAATCTGCAAAGTCAAGCAATAAAAAATTTGTTTTTATGTCAAACTTTTATTATTGTTTTTATTTACAGATTTTACTGCTTCAAATAAATTTGATTCTTTACAGTAGAGCGTCATAAAATTAAGAGTTAATGAAAGTGCTGATAATGGGGTTTATTGTAACTTGGTGGATTTTATTACTTTTTATATGGTCTCAGTTTTATTGTGAAATTTTTTTCAATAAACTTGGATGCTTCGGGATAAAATAAATAATTGCAGCCCTAACTTTACAACAAAATATTTTTTGGTATCAAAATTATTTCGTATGATTTGTGAACGAATTTTAATGGGTTTTCTTTTAAATATGGGGTTTCGGTGTTTTACATTTGTTTATCGATTAATTTTCATAATTACTAATCCGGAATGTCATCACGCGTGCCAAAGTTTTGACATCGGTATGCTTTTATGCCAAGATGTGGCTTTTGAGAATTAGTCTTTCATTAGCTCCACACGTCAAAAGTTATCTAACAGTGTCGTTACTTAATTAAACTAATTTTGGAGGACGAGGAAAAGTTCTTCATTCACTCGATTATAAGGAGCCATTAAGAAAATTTCAACATTACTTGTATATTGAAACATCATAGGCGAAGTTAAACAAAGAACTAACTTTTACAATATGTAAACACGAAGTCAAGAAGAAGATTTAATTTGAGTGCTTTAGAATTTGCAGAGATATTTATACTCTTGGTAAATAGAGAGATGTCAGAAAACCGTCCAATTATTTAGTTTTGTTACTTAGTTTAGCATAATTAATATTATTAAAAGCTAAAGATGGGAAAGGGAAGGCAAGAACTATGGAGGGAGAAAAGAAAACAAAGAAATTTCCTTCCAACTAACTTTATAATATTGTTGACTGAAAAAAGAATACCTGGTGCCCTATTATATACCCATATTAATTCCAACAAGATAAAAATATAATTAGTGTTATTAAGATTAGACTCTAATATTTTGTAAATGACTAATGTGTACGTGCATACAAAAAAAAAACAAAAAAATATTAATTTATATAATTAAATTACATTAATAAATTTACCTTTTTTTTTAATTTTTATTGAATGAAAATATTAAGGTAGCAAATTGTTACAAACTCACTTTTTAACTTCCGTGAGGAGAAGTTTATGTTTTTGTTAGAAAATCCGATTTTCTAATTTTGTTTTTTTATCTAATGTTTCGAGTGATTTTGAATTGTTTGACAAATTTTGAAAAATTGTGCGCGTGTGTGTATTTATGCCAAAATTCGACCTTCCGTCGACTTTTTCTCAAAATCGTTTACACTAATTTCATTGCCTTCTAACGAATTCTATATTATAGCCAAGGTAGCAAACTCTCTTTTGGTAAATTAATATCGAATCAAATTAGGGCAATAAACTTATTTTTATTTGAATTCTTTCTTTGCAAAGACCTGTTGCAGATGTCTATAAAATATTTATTTATATTAATGATGACGCTTGAAATGTAAGAAGAAAGAAAGAAAGAACGCTTTAAAAATTGACTTTAGTATTTGATAAATAATTTTAAATTAATGCATAAAGTATGAACATGTGTAAATATTAGTCTGATAAAAGAAGTTTTATTAATAATAATAGGATAGAGCAGGGTTCAAAGGTTCACCACGATTAACTCAAAAACAAGTAAGGTTAGGATGTTTATAACAATAATATTTGAAAGTAGAGGGAAAATGGTGTATAACCAAAAAATCAAGCAAGGTCGCTATCAGAAGATAAATGACCATGTTTGAACAACTGTGACAAATATTATTTTACTTTGTTAGTTTTTTTGGTTGTGAGCACTGTTTAGATTTCGAAATCGAAAACCCTGCATCAACCCCTCTAAGCAAATTTGAAGTAATGAAATTTACTTGAACCATATGCCATATTGAAGGGTATAATTGTAATATTTTTTTTTAAATTATTCATATGACATTAAAATCGTCGTTAGCTGTAATTGTACGCGCAAACAAGTGGGAGCTGCCGGATACTTTTGTTGAGAATTGGTCTAAAGAACTATAAAAACTATTAAAAATTAATTTATTTTATTATTTGATAATATCTATAAGTTTATTCAACTGCTGTGATTAGTTTTGTTCTACTTTAAAACACAATAAGCATGTTTTCTAGAGACCAGTCGTTTTGACTGGTTTAATTAATGTTACTATAATTTTTAAGTGTTTTAATTATTTTATAAGAATTATTGTTATTTTTATGTTAGATTTAACAGATGTTTTTATAATCTCAATATTAGCCTACTGAGCCTTTATTCTGGCAGAGGTGTAAACAATAAATAAGTAAATTAAATTAAAAAAAGCAATTTCACATAAAATAAATAAAATTAATAGTTATTCCAACTATGCTGATAAATACTTCTGATGAAATACCAGATTACGATAATATACAGTATTATCATTGTAAAAAATGTGCCCATGAAATTTATATCTTATAATGGTTGAATAATGTAGTTATCAATTTGTAAAATTTCTTTAAGATTAATAATAAGACATTGAATCTGTTTGCGCATTTTACCCCGCCTATGTGGTAAAAAGGTCCAGGTGACAAATTTTTGAAAAATGCAAAAAAAATATAGTCTTCAATGATTACGTAGGAGTTTTACTGAACATAGTTAGATAGTTTTTTGTTTGATATATGTTATTATATTTATGTAGGTGGTTTAGATTTCATAGTATAATTGCCAGAAGTCAAATTTAACCTTCGTGCCCCCGTCCTACTCTACATTACAACAGGAATATGAATAGTGTAATGCATAGAAAAATGTATTATAGTTTTGCAGGTTTTAACAAATATTTATATTTCTCGTACAATTTTTGCATTTCCATTTGTACAACCATGCATGTCATAGGTACCAGGAAGCAGTATACGTGCCGTGCCCAGGTACTTCCATATTGTACGGTAATTTTAGAATACAATGTGTAAAATACATTTAAGTACATCCCGTACATTCGTTCCGTGCAATCTTCTCCGCCGGCGCAATAATAGAATAATGCCCGCGCTCGCTTTTCCGCAGACTTGAGAGATAAATTCTAAAGTGCGAATATCATTGCACAATATCTTTGTACAACTTTATCATAAGCTTAACTCGCTCTCCTATTTACACTTAAATATGTAAAATAGTTGTGATAAGTTATCCTCATTGTAATTTAATAAATAGCGAACGGAACGAGTAGCTCAAATGGAAAAAAGTTAGGAAGAAATAGTTGGCCACGAGATGTTTTATATATTTTAAAACGAGACGTTCTATATATATTTTATAACGAGACGTTCTATATATTTTAATAAATCTAGATACTGTCAACCTTGCCGATGATTTTTTAAATTCTTAAATAATTGAGATCAGTTACCTCCAATGTAGTTCAATAGAGATCAGGTGGAATAGCTGACTAAAATGCTTAAGGTTGGGCTTAATGCAGTGTGGAAAGAAATATGTCAATGAATTATTTGTTAATAAATTTAGATTTTTCAATGAAATGTTTCTAACTATATTTATATTAATGTCTTAACATGTAAAAACGATTAAATATGATAAAATATGAAGTTAAATGAATTGATAGAAAAGAAAAATTAGGCACATTGGATAAATATGAAGTATATATATATATATATATATATATATATATATATATATATAATATATATATATATATATATATATATAATTTTTTGTTATTCCCTATTTTATTTACAACTGTCCAGTTAAGGACATTTGATAAATTTAGGGAATTTACAATTGTTAGCCGAAAAGGGACAAAGGGAAAGTATACAAGGGTATACTAAATGTTGGAAAAACAACTCAATAGTTGTTTTCCCATTTGTTATAATAATAATATTTTATTAATAATGATGTAATCTTAACTATTTAAAGGAATAAATAGAGAAGAAAAATTGGGCTTATTGAATAAATACAAAGTTAAATGAATAATTAGAGAAAAAATTGGACTCATTGGATAAATATGAAGTTAAATGAATAGATAAAGTGGAAGTATATTGGTCGGATGATTTTTTAATGAATTCAGTCATTACGTTTTTAATAATATTTTATGTAATGGCGAAGATGATTTCCAAATATGCAAAAAAGTCCTCTAATTTGATAAATTACAGAGATGGAAAAATCTGGGGCGTAGAAAATATAGTCAAATAAATTATTAGAAATTTTATAGCATATATATTTTTTAAACCAATATAAAAATCAAATATGTTTTTAAACCATCAAAAACCGTTTTACATTTTCTAATTAAAAATTAATCTAATTTCTAATTAATATGTAATGTGTTGTGTAAATACTGCGAGTATTTAATTACTTAATTGATTTTGGCTCTAACTGAATTGAACTGGAAAAGAAATATTCAAAATACATAATAGTAGGTATATTAATTCATAATGCTACAAGCAATAAATTTGAATTTTGTGAGTTCATTTACTATCTGACATGTTAACAAATATCTAAACAAAGTTATTAAAATATAAGCAAGAAATTATGACAAACAAGGTATATACGCGGTTCTGTAAATAAACGATTGAAGTTTTTAATTAAATTTATATTTTTTGTATAGTATGTCCATTGAAACTTTAAGCGGAAATTTTGTTCTGAAACTTAAAATCTGGATGACTTTTATTTTTAATGTTAATTGTATATGTAAATTATACAATTCTCTTAACATTAGTATGGAAACTTTGACTGCATAAAATGAATTTAAATACATGAACTTTAAGTTTAAGAGTTTTAATTTAGAATTATTTGTTTTAATAAATTTTATATAAAAAGTAAAAATTCTGAATTCTGAAGTATTTTGAACTCGGTAGCCCTCTCAGCAAATTCCAGTTCATAAATTATTTCCAAATGATTAATTTAATGACATTCGCGTTTAATAGCAAAAGCGTAGTTTCTTAATCAGTAATTCCTTGTCGAAATGAATCATCGAACCGGTACAGGTTTTCTGGAATGCATACCCCCATTTATCATTTGCTACATAAGTACCGCTTCAAGGCCCAGGTTAATGTATCATTATGTAAGAAAATCGAGATGCAAAGAAATTTATGAGATGATATAATATGAATTTGTAAGACGCTTCCAAGATGAAAGGCGAAAATAAAAAATGAACTGATATGTCCATGATCTTATTCAATATAATCATATCTTATACTGTGAGGTTTTATACACGAGCCTATGCAATATTTACTTTTTTATCAAAAATTTGTACGAGGATTTACAAACGAGCCTAAGCAACTATATTTACATATTTTTTGAAAATTTGTATGAGATATATTTTTATATTCCAATTTTATTACCACATCATTATTAAGTGAATTTTATTCATACTTCATTATCTATTTTTTAGACAGTTTTAGGTCTTTGTCATCAGAATAATTTTATTGTATTACGTTGTAAAATTTATTTCTTAAACATGAACTTTTTGTTTTATATCACCCAGTTTGTTCTTTGTACTTTTATTAAGCTAGTTTTGTGCCACTTACTGTTGAAACATTGCAAATTTATATTACATTACTAAACTAAGTAAGTAAGTAAGTGATGTAGTAATAATTACCAAAAATAAATGGTTCAAACTGTTACTATTTGAATAATTAATACTAATAATTTATATAATAACAGCTTGAACCTTTAAAAAAGTCTTAAAATGGTAGTTAAATCCTATTTCTAATATTTTTTATGAAGGGATATTATTACTAATTTGTTTTGAAAGGATTAAGTGAACGCATTAATGTAGTAATTATTTCAGGTGGCGAAAGATATAGAGATAATACAAAAAAGATGTTTAAACAAGTATGTTTTGATTTTCACATAAATACATAAAATTAAATAATAAACACCCGTGAATAGGGAGCTTGTCTTTTACTTCTTGTAAGTGTAAAAAGCTCGTAACGGTTTCGTTGCGTCGGACTCACAACGTGCTCGTATTTCTGTGAATGACTGCTAATGGATTTTCTAAATATCATGTTATTGTTATGTAAAACAAGCAATAAAATATAACGGGCGGGAAATATTTATCATTAGGTGTCCCAAATAACTGTTTTTATCACCATGAAAATGGATAAAGGTAGCGCGTAAACCGCTTTGAATTAATTTGTGGTGCTATGAGGAATGCACTAGAATGAAGATGTATTGGAATAGGAATCTTTCAGGAGCAGATATCTGATAATTTGCATAGGAGAATTGAATTATTTGTAATTATTACTTTGAAGAAACCACATTTTGTTTGCAAAGGACTCTTCTCTCCATTGTTAAAATTAAGGGTTTTGCTTTCAAGCTTCCGTGATATGTGCTTTTGAAAAAGAACCAGAAGACCTACTGACTTGTCGTCCAGATGCACCCATTTTTTAATGTAAAAGATGATACAATCAATTTGCAACAAATTGGTATTAATCATGATATTGATGCAACTTTACCAGAAATGCCTGGATCTCAGATTGGACTTGTACCCAAATTATGTGTTCTGATATAACTATGGAAGGAAAGTCTATTTTGGTATTGTCTATTTGGTAAGGTCTATTTGGTATGTTCATGGGTTCATATCTTATTTATATTTGCAACAGCACAAAAAACTTTTGATGTTTATCATTGCGAGCTTTTTAAGGCTGCTTTAAATAAATCTGTTACAGCTGATATGCGCTACAATCGTCAACTGAAGCAATTTCATAAGTAGAATTAGCAAAAAATAGTCTTTGATGAATTGTGGTCGATAATCAATTCGTAAAGATATAATAAAATTATGCAACTTTAAAAAAACGCGTACTTGTCTTTTATTCTGTTCATGCAGAATGATGTTTAAAGACTTCTTAATAAATTCAGTTCGACATTCATTTGATTTTTGCGTCAAGATTTATCACTCTAAGTTAAATTAACTTTTCGTTCTTTATATATATTATTTCAAATTTTTTAATGCATTTTTGATAAAAAAATTATTAATAATGATGGGAAAATCTTATTGATGTGTCCGATCTGTTTAGTAGATCTCCTGAGCCGCTTGCTGTTCCGTATAGCAGTATCACTCCTTCAATAGCGAAATGGTTAATAGTTAAAAAAAATTGTACATAAACTTATATTAGACAGCTCGTACAAGATATATATTTATTATGTATTATTCTTTATTGCAATTGAAAACGCGCTACACAAATACAAAACTCGTATTATATGCCGAACAATTACATTATCATATTAACTTGTGCCGCAATTATATTTTATAATAGACACACTCCACTTGAAGTACGAACAATTTAAATTTAATACTCCATGAAATTGTTATTTCACAAATTGCGTACCAGTTTTATATATACATTGTATTTCCCGTGTGCTCGCATTTGCTCCGAACTTTAATTCCGACGGAGTTAAAAGTTTAAACAGGCTTTTGGGTTGGACACGTCTTCCGCACACATGGCATATGATGGATGTAATGTATCGAAACTAACTTTTAACATATTTGAGTTGACTTTATAGAAAACTTTATTTTATTTTACCAGTTTTATTGCAGTATCTTCCGTTTCAATTTTTTTCCAAAATGTAGAGTGAATGAATTATTCTATAGAAATATTCTATATGCAACGGTTTTTTGTGAATATACGAATATACGAAGAAAAATGTCGATTATTGACTAGTTGTTCAATAAGAGTACTCTCTTATAACAGAAATTGAAAGCTACGACAAAAATTAATCAGTTGTTCACTTTGTCAGAACCAGTAAAATGTTTTTTGAATTATTCAAATCGTATGCTCCATTCTCTCAAAAACTGAATTACTTTTTTGTTACTTTTTGCCCCGTATCTTCGAAACAACTATATCTGCCTCTGCCAAAAACTAATCAGCACGTCTATTTATCAATAGGAATCGAATGTTTTTTGAACTATTTAAGTCGGTTAAATGATGTTCCCGAAATCCTCGACAAAAATTTGTATCCGAACACACACACATACATATACATCAATTTTTTCTAAGGTATGCCAAAATGTTCAGAAAGCTTTGAAACGTAAAGATATGTAAAACTTTGTTTTCGATTTTTTGCGGTTACTATAACTTAACCTACGGAAAGTTAATAAAAATGTTCTATAATTTTATGTAAAAACTATTATGTACCGATAGAGTATTGAAAAACTACAAGTAAAAAGTAATTATAAGTTGCTTATCCTAACATTAAAAATAGATAAAAGCAAAAGTCCAGGGTATGAAGGTAATGCACTAAACTATGCAACTAAACTATCCAACAACCTTTCTATTTATAACAATTTGTCACAAATTTAAATAACATGACAAATTTTACAAGAGTGTAAGAGTGCTATATGTATGATCCTTCGACTAGTTGAGATATTATATCATGAAAAAAATATTTTAAGAGAATATATTTTACCAAGATTTTAACATTTAACAGTTGTAATTTTTTGGCAAATTCTTCATTGTTTAGTAATAAATTTCGAAACCCAATCCAAAAAATAGATGTTTGTATCTAAGGTAATTTCGTTTATTGATGACTCTATGTTATATATGTTTGTGAATCTTCGATGAAATCTTATGAAATTTTCTTTGAAATGTAGTAGAATTGCGTTACAAAACTTTATAGTTATGATCTGATATGCTAATATGGATTTATTATTATTATTTTTTAATTTATTAAGCATTGTTTTAAATCCATTATGTTGTTGAAGTATTTCATTTAATTTCTACTAGTCAAATCAGTTGTGGCTGAATAGGTGTTAATTTACTGTTATTAAAGTTTATACATAAATCCGAATTTTTCGTAATATTTTGCACTGCAAAGATAAACCCTTTTAAATGTGTCAATGTGTCATTAAAATTAATTACATTGAATTACAGTTCGTTTATGGGCAGCATGTGATTTGGGTTTTGTTTGAGTTATTTTACTAAAATGGCATTAAAAATGCATGAACAAAAATTGTATGTATTATACATATTCTAAACATTTTTATGTATATTTCAGAAAAAAATCTCATGTTTCCATATAACAGCAATTTCAGAAACATGTTCAAATCTGTATTCATTACTAGTCAGAGTTGAGATTTTAATATACTAAAAAATTCTATTTCATTTGTAATATTTTACGTACAAGCCTTTTATAATATTAGTTTTTGTCATAACGAAAAAAATTCGGTAAAAAATCATCAAAAAATTGGATTTTTCCATTATTTCACTTCGTCACGGAATAAAAATATATACGCTGTAGCTACGATTTTATGTATGACTGTTAAATGCCGCATGTCCACTCTCATGCAATGTGAATTTTCAATCTCTTCGAAAAAAAATATTTCGCCTCTCAGTATTAAAATGGAATCTATAGAGTGTATTTCTGCAAAACTATGTCATGCGTCACCATAGAAAAAGAAATATGTTTGATGAATTCTTAATTGAATTTAGTTATTTTAATTAATCAAGTATGTAATTCGATATAATGTTACAAATAAAAAATGTTATAAATTATTGGAAGTTTGGAGATATATCGACCTCTAATGTTATCAGTTATTCACATCATTCGTAATTAAGTAAATATTAATTTATCAGGAACCAATTACCTGAGTGAATTTTCTATATTCTTGTGGAGTGACTCATATTTGCACAACTCCAGTAAATAATATATCTTAGTAGGTGTCATAATTAAATTAAGTATTGTACATGATGAACATCAATAATTTTTTAAGTAAAACTTTTTTAGGCACGGAAATGCGTTACAGCCGAGTCGAGTGCCAATGATTCCCCATTCGCGCTCGATGATATCATTTCTATGCGGGTCGAGTGTGATTAGTCGTCGTGTATGTGAATAAAAATCTGTCGTTGTATGCGTACCGGCATCTTTAATTACATTATTGTTTTTAAATATTATACATATTTTTAATGCTATTATAAACATATAATTTATAATTTATCATTATATAAATGGTTGACACTAATAAATATGTGCATCACGAGTGTTACTATATTACTAAAAAACATTATTCAAATTTGTTATAAAATAAATAAATACATCATTATTTTCTCTTAAATGCCATCTTGTATAGTAGCAAGTGAGTTTTACTTCAATCACATGTGAACCTTACCCGCACTCTTTTTTAAATGTTTTGAAATACAATGCAATATTTACAGAAAATTTCTTTAGTATCTAAAGTTATATTTTTAAAGGATTATTTTAATTTAATTCATTTATTACATTAACACGTTTATGTATTGACTATAATCATTCACCCAATCCAGTCTTTGAAAAGTCGTAAGGTGATATATTTTCTAGAAATGACTTGTGAAATTAATTTTTCATTATATATCCTAATTACAATAATTAGCATTGCATTATAATTTATTAAAATAGCATAATATTTGCGGAAAATAGATAATACGAATGAAAATTTATATAAATATTACTGAATTTTACACTCATTCTGCTTCTGAATTGAACATCATTTTAAAATATTTGTGGAAATGATTTAATACATCGTTTTGGTATAACATTTAGTCATCAACTGGATGCTAAATTAGTGCTAATAACTTCTATAAATATTTTGAAATATAAAATGTAATAATAAGAGATTCCCTGAAATATTTAAGGCTAAATTGTTTAGTAAGTAAATATGAAGTTATTACTAAATAACTAATAAATTCAATACATCATTTCAGAATAAATAGAGTTACTCAAATATGCTTAACACATATTGAATGATGATTAATGTTTCCGATAATATGATTTTCTGTGAAATTATGAAAAAATATGTATTTACTTATTCATTGTTAATTATGAAGTTAACAAGAATAGCCTTAATTATATATAATGAGTTCACTCTGCGCGACTTATTGAGTTATATTACAAGGCTTTCTTATTCATTTGATAATTTAAATAGAATTGATTTTATTAGTTAAAATTTATTTTCTTAATGTTTATATCGAACAATATGCGAACGATTTTACCAAAAAAATGAGCCGAGATTTTTAGAAATGATTTGTTCGCTATTTTATTACTCGATCGATCATTATTACCAAGTAAAATTTTGCAATGTACTTACAAATTTATTAATTTAGTTCTAATTATTTCTCTTGAACGATGATAGATCAGGGTATACAATTGATGTGAATGTATCAAAAATTCTATTATAAAAATCTCCATTTCTATCTAATCTACATTTAATTTAGCTAAACTCATAAAAGAGTAATTAAAACAACGCAACAGGAAATAAAAGTAAATAGTATTTTCATAATTTTAGCGAAAACTTCTCCTTTTGTGTTCATGACCCCATTTCAGCAATTCATGTTCAATTTCAGTTGCGAACTTGTATGCACTCTATAGCAAAGCGCTTGATATTACTTGAATTTGTAATAGAAATTTCAGTTATTTTAAATTATTAATAACACTAAATTACGCTGTCATAGTATTAATTGATTGTAATTGTTCAGAACATATATTTAATATTTATGATGAATTAAAACTTCATGCAATCGCATTAATTTAATAAATTGCGTACTTGAAACTTAATAATTGATTAAAAACAATCAGAAAATTACACAACAAGAATGAATGTTGAAACAAAGAGAATAATAAATACTTCACCTTTATAGAAATTCCATACTTCTTAATACAATCAAAAATATTTATTTTTATTTTTATTTAAAAACACAATAAAGTATTATAGACACTGTCTATAATTTTTTATTACAGATTTATTAACAAAGTCGCATTTATTGTTAAAATTATACTTTCAGCTGAATGATAGTATCTTTACATATGAATTTCTTACCGAATGATGATTTTTCATTTAGTTTTTCTCATACATATTGCAATTTTATCATTAAGATATAATATTTAATATGAGATGAAATAAATTTGATTAATTCATAAAATTTTGATTAATTTATAAATGAGAAATCAATTAAAGATAATAGTCCTATAATAAAAATAATAAATTGCATGCGTTTGTAGTATGAATGCTGAAAGTGTTAATGAACATATGTTCCATGAGTAAATGATTCGATAATTATAAATGATTGCCTGTTCGGAGGCAGGTCTACGGTGATTCGATATTACATTGTTGTTCAATAAGATGTATGTTAAGAATATTTACCCAAGCAAGTAAATAGAAAATATCGCCAAATCCGCTGGTTAATTCTAAAATCGAATTCATCTGCCGGTACATATAGTATAGTCCGATCGTAATACGATTCAATCTCCAACAGACAGGACGGATACAAACGACAGATGTTCCATTTCGTGTTTTGTTGATATTGAGATCAGTGATGTCAAGATGAACGTCTTGAAATTTAAAATTTGATACTAATACATATTTATCGAATACTATTACAATGTTTACCATGAATTTGAATTTGAATATACATTGATAAATAATTAGTTTGGAATATGTAGCTCTGAGACTTCATCAAGATCCAGTATTACAATTCAAAGTGGACCATTCCACAAATCGGAGCTAACTGTGAGATACGGTGAGAATATGATGAGTTTTTCACTTATGTTGCCAAACTGGAGTAAACATAATATTTATGTCTGTCGTTAAATAGTAGCAAAATAAATCTGATCTGGCCCTAAGGTTGTCGTTGAATAGTAGCAAAAAAAATCTGATCTGGCCCTAAGGTTGTTTCACGCTTAACAAAATTCCAGAGTGGTCTACGGGGCTCCTATTTTATTTAAATAATAAAAAAATCAATAAAATAATCTGTAAATAAATGGTAAGTAGTATGTAAATAATACAGAGATAATATAACAGTATCCAAAATGTGGCAATTTATTTTTGTTACCTCTTGGTTAACACCTAATACATAATAGCAGGGACTTAGTGATGATAGAAAGAATGGATATAAAGTAGAAATATAAAGAAGGCAAAAAATCGATAGAGTCAAATGAAAGCAGAAGAATAGTTGTTGTTTCTACATTGTTCTGTATATTCATTACACATATAATACATGATTAATACTGCATTTACTAAAATAAATGAGATATTAATTTCCCTAATTATTAATTCAGATTTTAAAGGCTAAGTTATTGTAATCGCGCAAAAATCGAAATTGAAATTTTTTAAATTTCTTCACGTTTTGAAGGTTTCTGAACATTTTGGCATACCTCAGAAAAAATGGATTTTTCGTCCACGTTTTCGGGCGCACGGATCAACCAATATGAATGGTTAAAAAAACATTCGATTCCTATTTATAGGAAAATATGCTGATTAGATTTCGACAAAGGCAGGTCTATCCGTTTCGGAAATACGGAGCAAAGAGTGTAGAAAATAGAAATCGAGTTTTTGAGAGATCGGAGCATCCGATTTGAATGATCCAAAAAACATTCAATTCGTAATGACGGGAAGAAGTGGTGATTAGTTTTGGCAAAAGCAGGTCCAGCGGGATCGGAGATATAGAACTAAATGTGCAAAAAACGGCAGTTTTTGAGAGAATTAAGCGTCCGATTTTAATGTCAATGAAAGAAGAAGTCCTCTTATTATATTATATTCTATTTGCAATATTTATTGCGATATATGGAACCTGTTCTTCATTTATATCATATGTAGAAGTTTTCACTTTTATTTGTTAGAAGGATTTGCCTTATTTCTGACGATTCAAGTAAGATAGAGCGTTTTGCTTCGATGTTTTATATTGATAATTTTATATAGTAGCATATGCTACTGTCTATTTATAATGATTATAAGTCGGGCATATGCCCGACTCACACCCCAGGGATTCTGTTCAAATCCAAGCATTGACATAAATTTATATTGTTACTATTAAAATTATAAAATTTATATAGTTGAGTTGAATTTGGAATGAGAAGGAAAGATAAATTAAAATACGCGAAGATAAAAAGAAGAATGAAGAATTGAAGGAAGATAGGAATTGAATATAACTAGTAGATAGAAGATAAAACAAGATTATTTGAAAGAGAAGAATGAAGAAGTGGATAATGCTCCGATTTAAATAGACTTGGAATTTTTGATTTTAGAAAGAATAGACAAAGCTGGAAGGTTGGAAAAAAGGAAGAATGAAGAAGTCATGTATTTATGTATTAAACATTTATTTGTCGATATATTATGTATTTGTTGCAGTTCCTATTTCAATCACTGATTTGTCACTAAGTTATAATTAAAGAAGATATATTTATTTATTATTTACTATACATGTTGTTTTGCGGACTTTACTTTTAGGAGTGAACAATTAGTCCAATTAAAACTATCCGCTACCTCTTCTACCAGGGGTAGTAGTCATCCCGTGTAAAGTTCAATGCCATGAAGATTGTCACCTTCATGGCCAATATAATAAAACGAAAATACGTCCGAACAAGTCAGTTGTAAATAAAATTGTATGGGATAGGATTTATAAAGATAGCGTATGATTTAATAAAGATATGATATGATAAATATAAAATCTAAAAAGAAAGTAGTAGGAATGGCTAAATGCTCTAATAATAAGTATGCGAGATTAATTTAAATTTATTTCCTTATTAGAAAAGGTAAATTACAATATTTCGAAGCTACTATACATATAACGCTAGTAATAAGTTAAGGGCCATCCTGAATTAAGAGTTATAAGTGAACAGAGAGGAAATTTAGATGAAATATATTTTTTTAAGTTGTTAGTTCAAGTCTTAAGAATTAAGGTGGTTATACATCTTTTTCTCTCGGCTATCTTTATATGTCCTATCCAATACAATTTTATTTACAACTGACTTCTTCATTCTTCCTTTTCTTCATTATATTATTATTTATTATTATTCTTCAAACCTTGCTTCTTCTTCTAATTATTAATTCTATTTTATCCCAAAACAATAATTCCAAGTCTACTTAAATCTCTGGCCATCAGTGTTTAAACATATGGTTACATTTCGGCATACTGCATACGAGTTCTAGTTTATCTCCGAAAACGCTTGTATCTCCGAATATTCTTGAACGTAAGGTGTACGAGACATCCGGCCGCCCGTAAGGAAAATATCCTGCGTCATTTTGTTTGAGATCATTTTTGATAGAATCGCAGGAAAGAGTTCGATGATATAGTATTTTTTAACAAGACTTGATTTTGTATAAGATATTTGATTTGTAGTTCGGAAATAATTAGAATTGTTAGACTTGCTTTTTAATTTGGATTGAATGATAATTTGATCTAACCGGACCTTAAGCAGGAGTGGGATGCTTAGGCCATTTAAAAATTTTATATTTGATTCATAGAATTATTATTTAATGTTCTGCGAGTGGTTTTATTTCTTTGATAAATGAATTTTATAGATTATAACTATAAATTTTATACTATAATTTGTATTTAAAATACCAACTAACTAGGGCAATTCAACACTTTCGTAAAATGCAAATTTCAAGTAAATATAATTTCGATAAGTTGATCCTTATTCTATAAAATTTTCATAATACGAATAGGGTTTGAAGAGATATTAATCATTGATTCTCTTCTTAATATGTAAAAACCTAAAAAAAAACACATTTTAAGATTCATTGGCGTAACTATTGGCGTAATATATAAAAAATAATATTATAAAAAAATATAAAAAATATTATAAAAAAATTATTTAATTGCTGGATTTGGTACCAACTTACAACATAAAATTACAAACTTACCTTAATGTAAATGTAATGAACATAAAATATTATAATAAATACATACTAGTTCTTATCAGGTTATATGTTCCTGATTTGATACATTTTTAAATTCTTTCATCTTATAAGTCGACTCTTGAAATTATCGATTATAGTTTGTAATTTTGGTTTGTCTACGTGATAGTGTAAAAAAATATATTGTTATTTTGGCTAACTGACGAATACATGAGCAAGTAGAAAGTTAAAACCTTACGTTCCGT
>NW_020537758.1:50735656-50776056 GCF_003426905.1 Ctenocephalides felis
CTACGGAAAGTTAATAAAAATGTTCTATAATTTTATGTAAAAACTATTATGTACCGATAGAGTATTGAAAAACTACAAGTAAAAGTAATTATAAGTTGCTTATCCTAACATTAAAAATAGATAAAAGCAAAAGTCCAGGGTATGAAGGTAATGCACTAAACTATGCAACTAAACTATCCAACAACCTTTCTATTTATAACAATTTGTCACAAATTTAAATAACATGACAAATTTTACAAGAGTGTAAGAGTGCTATATGTATGATCCTTCGACTAGTTGAGATATTATATCATGAAAAAAATATTTTAAGAGAATATATTTTACCAAGATTTTAACATTTAACAGTTGTAATTTTTTGGCAAATTCTTCATTGTTTAGTAATAAATTTCGAAACCCAATCCAAAAAATAGATGTTTGTATCTAAGGTAATTTCGTTTATTGATGACTCTATGTTATATATGTTTGTGAATCTTCGATGAAATCTTATGAAATTTTCTTTGAAATGTAGTAGAATTGCGTTACAAAACTTTATAGTTATGATCTGATATGCTAATATGGATTTATTATTATTATTTTTTAATTTATTAAGCATTGTTTTAAATCCATTATGTTGTTGAAGTATTTCATTTAATTTCTACTAGTCAAATCAGTTGTGGCTGAATAGGTGTTAATTTACTGTTATTAAAGTTTATACATAAATCCGAATTTTTCGTAATATTTTGCACTGCAAAGATAAACCCTTTTAAATGTGTCAATGTGTCATTAAAATTAATTACATTGAATTACAGTTCGTTTATGGGCAGCATGTGATTTGGGTTTTGTTTGAGTTATTTTACTAAAATGGCATTAAAAATGCATGAACAAAAATTGTATGTATTATACATATTCTAAACATTTTTATGTATATTTCAGAAAAAAATCTCATGTTTCCATATAACAGCAATTTCAGAAACATGTTCAAATCTGTATTCATTACTAGTCAGAGTTGAGATTTTAATATACTAAAAAATTCTATTTCATTTGTAATATTTTACGTACAAGCCTTTTATAATATTAGTTTTTGTCATAACGAAAAAAATTCGGTAAAAAATCATCAAAAAATTGGATTTTTCCATTATTTCACTTCGTCACGGAATAAAAATATATACGCTGTAGCTACGATTTTATGCATGACTGTTAAATGCCGCATGTCCACTCTCATGCAATGTGAATTTTCAATCTCTTCGAAAAAAAATATTTCGCCTCTCAGTATTAAAATGGAATCTATAGAGTGTATTTCTGCAAAACTATGTCATGCGTCACCATAGAAAAAGAAATATGTTTGATGAATTCTTAATTGAATTTAGTTATTTTAATTAATCAAGTATGTAATTCGATATAATGTTACAAATAAAAAATGTTATAAATTATTGGAAGTTTGGAGATATATCGACCTCTAATGTTATCAGTTATTCACATCATTCGTAATTAAGTAAATATTAATTTATCAGGAACCAATTACCTGAGTGAATTTTCTATTTCTTGTGGAGTGACTCATATTTGCACAACTCCAGTAAATAATATATCTTAGTAGGTGTCATAATTAAATTAAGTATTGTACATGATGAACATCAATAATTTTTTAAGTAAAACTTTTTTAGGCACGGAAATGCGTTACAGCCGAGTCGAGTGCCAATGATTCCCCATTCGCGCTCGATGATATCATTTCTATGCGGGTCGAGTGTGATTAGTCGTCGTGTATGTGAATAAAAATCTGTCGTTGTATGCGTACCGGCATCTTTAATTACATTATTGTTTTAAATATTATACATATTTTTAATGCTATTATAAACATATAATTTATAATTTATCATTATATAAATGGTTGACACTAATAAATATGTGCATCACGAGTGTTACTATATTACTAAAAAACATTATTCAAATTTGTTATAAAATAAATAAATACATCATTATTTTCTCTTAAATGCCATCTTGTATAGTAGCAAGTGAGTTTTACTTCAATCACATGTGAACCTTACCCGCACTCTTTTTTAAATGTTTTGAAATACAATGCAATATTTACAGAAAATTTCTTTAGTATCTAAAGTTATATTTTTAAAGGATTATTTTTAATTTAATTCATTTATTACATTAACACGTTTATGTATTGACTATAATCATTCACCCAATCCAGTCTTTGAAAAGTCGTAAGGTGATATATTTTCTAGAAATGACTTGTGAAATTAATTTTTCATTATATATCCTAATTACAATAATTAGCATTGCATTATAATTTATTAAAATAGCATAATATTTGCGGAAAATAGATAATACGAATGAAAATTTATATAAATATTACTGAATTTTACACTCATTCTGCTTCTGAATTGAACATCATTTTAAAATATTTGTGGAAATGATTTAATACATCGTTTTGGTATAACATTTAGTCATCAACTGGATGCTAAATTAGTGCTAATAACTTCTATAAATATTTTGAAATATAAAATGTAATAATAAGAGATTCCCTGAAATATTTAAGGCTAAATTGTTTAGTAAGTAAATATGAAGTTATTACTAAATAACTAATAAATTCAATACATCATTTCAGAATAAATAGAGTTACTCAAATATGCTTAACACATATTGAATGATGATTAATGTTTCCGATAATATGATTTTCTGTGAAATTATGAAAAAATATGTATTTACTTATTCATTGTTAATTATGAAGTTAACAAGAATAGCCTTAATTATATATAATGAGTTCACTCTGCGCGACTTATTGAGTTATATTACAAGGCTTTCTTATTCATTTGATAATTTAAATAGAATTGATTTTATTAGTTAAAATTTATTTTCTTAATGTTTATATCGAACAATATGCGAACGATTTTACCAAAAAAATGAGCCGAGATTTTTAGAAATGATTTGTTCGCTATTTTATTACTCGATCGATCATTATTACCAAGTAAAATTTTGCAATGTACTTACAAATTTATTAATTTAGTTCTAATTATTTCTCTTGAACGATGATAGATCAGGGTATACAATTGATGTGAATGTATCAAAAATTCTATTATAAAAATCTCCATTTCTATCTAATCTACATTTAATTTAGCTAAACTCATAAAAGAGTAATTAAAACAACGCAACAGGAAATAAAAGTAAATAGTATTTTCATAATTTTAGCGAAAACTTCTCCTTTTGTGTTCATGACCCCATTTCAGCAATTCATGTTCAATTTCAGTTGCGAACTTGTATGCATTCTATAGCAAAGCGCTTGATATTACTTGAATTTGTAATAGAAATTTCAGTTATTTTAAATTATTAATAACACTAAATTACGCTGTCATAGTATTAATTGATTGTAATTGTTCAGAACATATATTTAATATTTATGATGAATTAAAACTTCATGCAATCGCATTAATTTAATAAATTGCGTACTTGAAACTTAATAATTGATTAAAAACAATCAGAAAATTACACAACAAGAATGAATGTTGAAACAAAGAGAATAATAAATACTTCACCTTTATAGAAATTCCATACTTCTTAATACAATCAAAAATATTTATTTTTATTTTTATTTAAAAACACAATAAAGTATTATAGACACTGTCTATAATTTTTTATTACAGATTTATTAACAAAGTCGCATTTATTGTTAAAATTATACTTTCAGCTGAATGATAGTATCTTTACATATGAATTTCTTACCGAATGATGATTTTTCATTTAGTTTTTCTCATACATATTGCAATTTTATCATTAAGATATAATATTTAATATGAGATGAAATAAATTTGATTAATTCATAAAATTTTGATTAATTTATAAATGAGAAATCAATTAAAGATAATAGTCCTATAATAAAAATAATAAATTGCATGCGTTTGTAGTATGAATGCTGAAAGTGTTAATGAACATATGTTCCATGAGTAAATGATTCGATAATTATAAATGATTGCCTGTTCGGAGGCAGGTCTACGGTGATTCGATATTACATTGTTGTTCAATAAGATGTATGTTAAGAATATTTACCCAAGCAAGTAAATAGAAAATATCGCCAAATCCGCTGGTTAATTCTAAAATCGAATTCATCTGCCGGTACATATAGTATAGTCCGATCGTAATACGATTCAATCCCCATTTACCCGACCGAATGGAACAGACAGGACGGATACAAACGACAGATGTTCCATTTCGTGTTTTGTTGATATTGAGATCAGTGATGTCAAGATGAACGTCTTGAAATTTAAAATTTGATACTAATACATATTTATCGAATACTATTACAATGTTTACCATGAATTTGAATTTGAATATACATTGATAAATAATTAGTTTGGAATATGTAGCTCTGAGACTTCATCAAGATCCAGTATTACAATTCAAAGTGGACCATTCCACAAATCGGAGCTAACTGTGAGATACGGTGAGAATATGATGAGTTTTTCACTTATGTTGCCAAACTGGAGTAAACATAATATTTATGTCTGTCGTTAAATAGTAGCAAAATAAATCTGATCTGGCCCTAAGGTTGTCGTTGAATAGTAGCAAAAAAATCTGATCTGGCCCTAAGGTTGTTTCACGCTTAACAAAATTCCAGAGTGGTCTACGGGGCTCCTATTTTATTTAAATAATAAAAAAATCAATAAAATAATCTGTAAATAAATGGTAAGTAGTATGTAAATAATACAGAGATAATATAACAGTATCCAAAATGTGGCAATTTATTTTTGTTACCTCTTGGTTAACACCTAATACATAATAGCAGGGACTTAGTGATGATAGAAAGAATGGATATAAAGTAGAAATATAAAGAAGGCAAAAAATCGATAGAGTCAAATGAAAGCAGAAGAATAGTTGTTGTTTCTACATTGTTCTGTATATTCATTACACATATAATACATGATTAATACTGCATTTACTAAAATAAATGAGATATTAATTTCCCTAATTATTAATTCAGATTTTAAAGGCTAAGTTATTGTAATCGCGCAAAAATCGAAATTGAAATTTTTTAAATTTCTTCACGTTTTGAAGGTTTCTGAACATTTTGGCATACCTCAGAAAAAATGGATTTTTCGTCCACGTTTTCGGGCGCACGGATCAACCAATATGAATGGTTAAAAAAACATTCGATTCCTATTTATAGGAAAATATGCTGATTAGATTTCGACAAAGGCAGGTCTATCCGTTTCGGAAATACGGAGCAAAGAGTGTAGAAAATAGAAATCGAGTTTTTGAGAGATCGGAGCATCCGATTTGAATGATCCAAAAAACATTCAATTCGTAATGACGGGAAGAAGTGGTGATTAGTTTTTGGCAAAAGCAGGTCCAGCGGGATCGGAGATATAGAACTAAATGTGCAAAAAACGGCAGTTTTTGAGAGAATTAAGCGTCCGATTTTAATGTCAATGAAAGAAGAAGTCCTCTTATTATATTATATTCTATTTGCAATATTTATTGCGATATATGGAACCTGTTCTTCATTTATATCATATGTAGAAGTTTTCACTTTTATTTGTTAGAAGGATTTGCCTTATTTCTGACGATTCAAGTAAGATAGAGCGTTTTGCTTCGATGTTTTTATATTGATAATTTTATATAGTAGCATATGCTACTGTCTATTTATAATGATTATAAGTCGGGCATATGCCCGACTCACACCCCAGGGATTCTGTTCAAATCCAAGCATTGACATAAATTTATATTGTTACTATTAAAATTATAAAATTTATATAGTTGAGTTGAATTTGGAATGAGAAGGAAAGATAAATTAAAATACGCGAAGATAAAAAGAAGAATGAAGAATTGAAGGAAGATAGGAATTGAATATAACTAGTAGATAGAAGATAAAACAAGATTATTTGAAAGAGAAGAATGAAGAAGTGGATAATGCTCCGATTTAAATAGACTTGGAATTTTTGATTTTAGAAAGAATAGACAAAGCTGGAAGGTTGGAAAAAAGGAAGAATGAAGAAGTCATGTATTTATGTATTAAACATTTATTTGTCGATATATTATGTATTTGTTGCAGTTCCTATTTCAATCACTGATTTGTCACTAAGTTATAATTAAAGAAGATATATTTATTTATTATTTACTATACATGTTGTTTTGCGGACTTTACTTTTAGGAGTGAACAATTAGTCCAATTAAAACTATCCGCTACCTCTTCTACCAGGGGTAGTAGTCATCCCGTGTAAAGTTCAATGCCATGAAGATTGTCACCTTCATGGCCAATATAATAAAACGAAAATACGTCCGAACAAGTCAGTTGTAAATAAAATTGTATGGGATAGGATTTATAAAGATAGCATATGATTTAATAAAGATATGATATGATAAATATAAAATCTAAAAAGAAAGTAGTAGGAATGGCTAAATGCTCTAATAATAAGTATGCGAGATTAATTTAAATTTATTTCCTTATTAGAAAAGGTAAATTACAATATTTCGAAGCTACTATACATATAACGCTAGTAATAAGTTAAGGGCCATCCTGAATTAAGAGTTATAAGTGAACAGAGAGGAAATTTAGATGAAATATATTTTTTTAAGTTGTTAGTTCAAGTCTTAAGAATTAAGGTGGTTATACATCTTTTTCTCTCGGCTATCTTTATATGTCCTATCCAATACAATTTTATTTACAACTGACTTCTTCATTCTTCCTTTTCTTCATTATATTATTATTTATTATTATTCTTCAAACCTTGCTTCTTCTTCTAATTATTAATTCTATTTTATCCCAAAACAATAATTCCAAGTCTACTTAAATCTCTGGCCATCAGTGTTTAAACATATGGTTACATTTCGGCATACTGCATACGAGTTCTAGTTTATCTCCGAAAACGCTTGTATCTCCGAATATTCTTGAACGTAAGGTGTACGAGACATCCGGCCGCCCGTAAGGAAAATATCCTGCGTCATTTTGTTTGAGATCATTTTTGATAGAATCGCAGGAAAGAGTTCGATGATATAGTATTTTTTAACAAGACTTGATTTTGTATAAGATATTTGATTTGTAGTTCGGAAATAATTAGAATTGTTAGACTTGCTTTTTAATTTGGATTGAATGATAATTTGATCTAACCGGACCTTAAGCAGGAGTGGGATGCTTAGGCCATTTAAAAATTTTATATTTGATTCATAGAATTATTATTTAATGTTCTGCGAGTGGTTTTATTTCTTTGATAAATGAATTTTATAGATTATAACTATAAATTTTATACTATAATTTGTATTTAAAATACCAACTAACTAGGGCAATTCAACACTTTCGTAAAATGCAAATTTCAAGTAAATATAATTTCGATAAGTTGATCCTTATTCTATAAAATTTTCATAATACGAATAGGGTTTGAAGAGATATTAATCATTGATTCTCTTCTTAATATGTAAAAACCTAAAAACAAACACATTTTAAGATTCATTGGCGTAACTATTGGCGTAATATATAAAAAATAATATTATAAAAAAATATAAAAAATATTATAAAAAAATTATTTAATTGCTGGATTTGGTACCAACTTACAACATAAAATTACAAACTTACCTTAATGTAAATGTAATGAACATAAAATATTATAATAAATACATACTAGTTCTTATCAGGTTATATGTTCCTGATTTGATACATTTTTAAATTCTTTCATCTTATAAGTCGACTCTTGAAATTATCGATTATAGTTTGTAATTTTGGTTTGTCTACGTGATAGTGTAAAAAAATATATTGTTATTTTGGCTAACTGACGAATACATGAGCAAGTAGAAAGTTAAAACCTTACGTTCCGTGCCTGGTATCATGCAGCAGAGATATTAATCTCTATTTGTAAATATATAAGGTCCTAAAGTTCAGCAAGTAAAAAGGTCCATCATCGGTATCTCGAAAACAAGTAAACTTAAGAATTTTGACAATAGTTGAAATCGGAGGGAAAAAGGTGTATAACCACCTTAATTTTTACGACATAGCTATCGGCAGATATACGGCGATTTTTAAAAATTCATAACCAAAGTATTCTCTTTCGTTGTTAGTTTTTTTTTGGTTGCAAGCACTGTTTACCTGGCCTTAATATATTTTTAAGTCTTCTACGTTATTTCAATGTTTTATAAGATGTATTGTTATTTTTAAGATAAATTAATAAGATATATAACTTATATAAAAGCTTACATGTGGGAAGCCTAGAAAGGACCAATTGAAACCCCACTGGCAAAAAGTGGAAGCAATAACAAATAGTAAATTAAGGAAAAAAATGCAATTTTACTAGATATAAATTTAATAAATAGTTATATGGCCCTGCTGTTGATTATTTCTGGCGAAGTACTAGATATAGGTTATACACAGTTAAAAACTCTGTTAAAACTATACCCATGAAATTGATATTTCGTACTTGTTGAATAATGTAGCTATTATTTCGTGAAAATTAAAAAACTAGTTTGCATTATGACTGACCCATTTTACCCTACCTTAGGGTTGATGAATAATTTGGAAGTTTTACTGAACATAGTCAGATAGTTGTTCGTTTGATATGTTTTATTTGTTGTGATATGATTGGGTTGGTTTTCACAATGCTCAAAGTCAAATTGGGCCTTTGTGCTCTGCCCTAACCTATTATAAATATTCTTTTGAATGAAATACTCCTCCAGAAATTTTTTAACAAAACCTGAAAATCACTAATTCAGAATTAGGTAATTTTAGAAATTATATATAATGTCATTTAAAGTAAAGATTTACATTTAAATTATTATTAAGCTAATAATAAATTTACCGCTTCCAATAATTAATTCCGGCTGAAATAGTATTTATTTTAGCAAATGTCCTCGAAATTCGTCTTACGACTTTAAAACCCTACTGAAATGCATTTAATTTATTTATCTTTCTAACCCATTTTATTAATAAATGAATGCACATAAAATTAGCGGTTGCTCATTCAAGCATACTTTACGGCCGACTCTTGGAAATTGAAGATCTAAAATGAATCATAAAAAGCTCCTTCGTGTTTTCGTTCCGGTCAGAACATTATTTATTATTCAAGTCCCCCTTAGTACAACTCTTTGAAAGACTTTTCATAACAGGAAACAACGGTTGACTAAAGACAAGATTGGTTACATAGTTTTTTTTAAGATTTGTTTGTTTAAAAGGAATACGACTGTGAATGAAGTGATACAAACTATTCAGGGTCGTGTGTTCAGTGTCAAAAATGAGATAATATTTTGCTTTCTTAATAAATATGTCATTTCTTTGATGGCTTTTGGATACATTTGTCTGCTTCGTGAAAGGGTTGGTAAATAATCTAGTAATTTTATGACATAACATTTTTTCTTTAAAGTATTTTAAATGTAACTATAATCAGCAAATCATTAAAATAACTAACTTAATTACTGGCAACAAGTAAAACTGTAGGTTCAAAATAAATAACTAGAAGTACATCTTATGATTATTGTCAGAGAATAATCATTAAAATATACCAAATGAATAAGAGTGCATCAAATAATAATTTGCAAAGACCAATAAAATTATCTGCATTTACTGCTAAAATTGTCTATGCTTTCGTTTTATCGTTATTATAATCAATAATAAAGCAAACCGAAATTTTCTGATTAATTTCATTTTACATATCGAAAATGACGCACCTCCAGAATTCTGTTTACTACGTTGGCCTGCGAGACAGTAGCTATGACATATATATATATATATATATATATATATATATATATATATATATATACAGCCTTACATAATATGCAAATAATTACTTTCGGTCCCATCAATCCTATGAATGAATTGCCTTTTCGGGGTTCAGAGTAATCCCAAATATGTTTTGTATATGAAAAGACGTCCGTTTGTCGCGCACCTTTTGGCCGTACACAAGTAATGGTAAAATTTGTCGGGTTTCTAATATGAGTACTTTAATTAAAGCATTTTGATTTTGGAATTACAGATTAAATTCATAAATATAAAATTCTATTATTAAATTAAGGCGATCTATATGCCTACTGTTAGGTCCAATATTTTCAAAAACATATATTTCAGTTTGTTAAATTCTAATAGTTTTTTTTTTATCTAAAAGCACAAGTGTATTCATAAATTGAGCATATGCTGCATGTTATATAATAAGATTCTTCAATTCGATTTCTAGATTCGTTTTTATTTACTTTTAATGAGCATCACGGCAACATTGAGTTATATAGAATTTACAAGGAATCAAGAGCAACTATTTAAGTATTTCTTTTCAAGAAAAAAAAAATTAAGACTTGTTCAAATGATATTAAACTTTATAGCTAAATTACCTCGTCGTAAAAAATCTTGTAAAGATTGCTTTTTCTTCATATATGTCTTCTTTAGATATGTAACTCCGATATCTTTTCTAATTTTGCATGGTGGTATGGTGTAATGAGAATGTAGAGCATCGTCCGAGTTTTTAACGATCTTTTACTATTTTAGCTTCGTTGCTTGGAAATAAAAGTAAGGGGTATTTTATTCATGATTCACCAGAACAATTTTCGCAAAGTTAAATTTTTAAAATGTCTCTAAATGAAATAACATTTGACTATACATGTGTTAACACCTAAGGCTCAATACTAGTGTAATGAAATTAAATGAATTTATTTCAATACAGGATAGGACATACAGGATAGTAATAATATAACTTAATGTCCTTCATTGCACTCTTTTGAAGTATCAAGTAATCAACAATCATTAACCCTTTTTCTAAGAAATTAGATTTAGTGTTCTAAGAAATTAGAATTCTTTAACCCAACTAAATCACATGTCAATATATGATTGGTTAAGAATGTAATAGGCAGTCGTTTATTCCCAAAAATGAATCAATAAAAATAGTATAAAAATATAAAAACCTTGTAAATTAATATCAACTATAATCTCATCTAAGTAAGATCAGTTTTAACATTCAAACAAGTAACATATAAAACTATCAATCTTTAGCATTGTATCATTTTATCTAAATATACAACATTTGTAAACTAAACATCTTTTAATGGTCTGGTATCCACTAACTAATTATATCTGATTCTTTCTAGCATTATCCGAGAAAAGTGTACTATTTTAACCCTTTTCACTCGTAATTTCCGAGATTTTTATGAATTTTGCCGGCATCCGAGTGGAAAGGAAGAGATTGGCAGCATTTCTTTGGATTCACGTTATAAACTAATTGGGTCATAATTTTATACCGAAGCTGTACTATATACCTAAAAGGCATGCTTCTAGAATGATACACTGGCATATAAAATTTAATTCATATAGCGTTTTAGCTTTTTGACAACGTTTTACTTTATTGACAGACAAACAGTTTATTCTGTATTAAATCAGCCACAAATACGTATTTTATTAGAATGTACTACATCTGCGCGTACTTTGCGCATGAAATCCATTTATTTTTCAAAGATTTGTGACGTATAGAAACTTGTCCTTATTTGCAGGTCACCGTGCAATTGTTTTAATTGCTTTTAGTTTTAGATGGATCTGAACAAAAAATAAACGACCTGCACTCGCTTTTATTAGGACATTTCGATCTGCAGTAATGGATTTTCTATCGTACCCGACACTTAAAAGCTGATTCGGCGGAAAAGTCTCTTGAAGCAATTAAGGCTGTATGTGTAGCATTTTTCAACTCACAGACTTCAACGATTTCAGTTAATTGGAACTCCTATTATAGAACTATTGGTCAATTAAATATGGCTTTAATCGATATTTCTATTTTTATAGATGATTTGTTCCATCTCGATGTATGGAACACTTTACCGGCGTTTAGTGTGAGCTCACAGAGACTGCCAAGTTGTTCTTGATAGTTCTTTAGACAAAACTCTCATTTTGAATATACAAATAAACAAAGCTGTGAATTCATGTTTGTAAGATTTTAAAAATATCTTCAATTAATATTCTCATAAACTTGTTTTAGTTATTAACTGTTAACTTCAGTTAAACTTAAAAAAAGACAGAAATTTTAATAAAATTTGACTCAAATATGTTTATATATTCTATATGTTTAGGCATGTTATGGATGAATTTTAAGGTGCCACATATTTTCTTTTACTATTCGTTTGCTCTATATTCTAAGTGATTACGTTATAATATTATTTTGTGTATAATATATCCATAGCCGATATTCAATACTATTTATGGAATTAAAAGCTTTGCTATATAAATCTCATAACTCGCATTTGACTATAGATAATACACATTAATCTTCTTTGAAATATGAATATTATGAACCTACATTACCATTTCTAATTTGTTTTCAATGTTTTTTTTTTTTGAAATATATCAAAACTGGCCTTTTGCATTTAAAATTAATGTGATAATAATTAAAAAACCTTATGACCTAATGTGTAAAGCTTGATGGTTAAAACGGAAACATTGAAATATATTTTTTTACGAAAAGTTATTAACTTTTATGTTGCTAAATTATCAATCGTAAAATATTAATTAATTAATTTATCAAAAAGTGTGGTGCAGTAAATTCTGATAGAAAAAAATAATTTACCAATGTTTGAAATCGATTATTGTAACGTTGCTAAACTTATAATTAATTTTAGAAATTAATTCAAGTAGCATTGGTATAATGAATAAATAATAATACAAAGAAAACAATAAAATATGTTCATAATTTAACGCAAGGCATACTAAAATTTGTAAAATAAGTATTTTTGAAATTAAATTTTTATGGATTTAATTTTTAATCTTATCATTTATTATCCTGGATTTGATGACCGCGAAACGATAAATTCAATTTATATGCTTTTTTCAGGAAATACGCCAATCACTGAATAATGAAATTCCATTTCAAGCGCGCATTTAATTTTTATA
This sequence comes from Ctenocephalides felis, assembly GCF_003426905.1. Taxonomy (NCBI): domain Eukaryota; kingdom Metazoa; phylum Arthropoda; class Insecta; order Siphonaptera; family Pulicidae; genus Ctenocephalides; species Ctenocephalides felis. Next base: position 50,748,477 of record NW_020537758.1, read on the forward strand.
AATGAAATTGAATGGCATCACATATACAAATCACGTAGTTTATTAAGTGATAATTTATATTTTACGCACGAATTCTATATCAAAATCTGCTGAAAAAAGTGGCCTTTAACAATTGACAATTTAAATAAACATTTACGGCATTGTTACGTGATGTTTTAATAAATTATGACAACATGAAAAGCTTTTTATTAAGCAATCTAAATTCTATTCAATAGTAACATATATAACGCAGTCAAGTGTTCCAAGGGGAATGTTAGCATTCAAATTTATTGTTTGTTTAGCGAATAAAATTTGTCTTTTAGGAATAAATGATAGCTGTGGACTGTTGCGAATTTTTAACATATAATTTAAAAGGGCGCGCCCGTAAGTAGGTGGTTAGAGCGGTGGGGTTTGATTCAGTGAACTCGTGTTTGATACCTGCTTCGAGCAGTCTGATGTCAAGTAGTGACATCTTGGAAATATAGATAGAAATATTTTATCCGGTATTGCTGCATCTAATAAAAGAACATCAGTTTTAGATTTATTTTAATATAACATGTGTACATAGAAAATACAACAATCTTTACGTTGCATTCTAACAAGTCATGTCAATTAAGAAGCCTTTATAAAGCTAGCTTTTAGTACTAACATAGCTCCGATTGCTGTTAAGAAAAATTTTATTCTAAATTCCAACTAAACTATTACTTTATTATAATCTATTAGAGTCAAATATATTAAGGATTAAGTAAGATATCTTTATTGCTGTCGTTTTGCGTTACAAGAAATAATATACATTATATTATTATTTACTTTTTATATCAATAATATTTTTATGGCCTTTATGAATGAGTAATCTATGATGAAATTTCTTGACCCATATAATACCATAATAAAATTGTATATATAAATTTGTATATGTGTAAAAGTAAATAGTCGCGCTTTTTGCACAAAAATCGACTTAATTTATAAAAATGAAAAAGTACCGAAGTTTATTTTTTATTATTTCTAGATATTATTTGAAGTAGGTTTGCAAGCTTAATAAATTTTAGAATATAAAAATGTCTATATTGCAGCAACAAATATAAATTCAACTAGTGGTTTATGGCCTCGTGCCTTAAGGCAAATTGCTGGAACTTCTCGTACCAGAAATAAATATTTGAGGGAAAAAATCAGTAATCAATAAATATTGATCAATGATTAAGAACAATTGTTTTAAGAACTTTATCAAATACATAATTATATGAACTATACATTTTATCGTTCATGAAATATACAGTGACGATCTTATTGCTCAAAAGAAACTTGAAATTCATTAGCAGGATGTGCCGAATAAATCCATCTGAGGACATATTCCTTACGATTAGAATAACGCATTTGAAAAATATACATTTTCAAACTGATTTTGAAAGCTTTTGATAGTTTTTAGACCTATTTTAGTTGGTACCATTTCATATGAAAAAAATAGATTAATTATTGGTAGAAGAAACATTTATTGCAGCAACTATTTAAGGTTTTAATACGGTTATTTATATTATCAATATCTAATAATTATAATTTCTTAGTTTATTCAATAAAATTTCACCACATTTCTTTTACCCTATGGAAAGAAACCTGCCTACCTGTATTATTGAATGGAGATCAGCTGCCACAAAATGACACAGTTAGGCATGCACTTATTCAGAATGACATGGAAACATCATATAAAAACTAAAATACAACAAATTAAACTAAAAATTAAAGATTTATTTTGGCTAATAAGATTTTAATATATAAAACCATTATTAAGTCAATTTGGACCTATGGCATGGGGATATGCCAGTAAATCTAATATTATGATGCAAAGAATTCAGTCCAAGACTCTTCGTGAAATGTGTAATGCTCCATGGTATGTTTCAAACCACACCATTCACAATGATCTGAACATACCATATATTAAAGATGTTATCAAGGACAAAAGCATCACTCATAACCACAAAATTGAAAACCACCTTAACAAACTATTGCAATCGCTTCTACATGCGCCAACAAGAAGAATACTTGAAAGAAACTGGCCCATAGGCCCATTTTTATATTTATTATTATTATTATTATTATTATTATTATTATTATTATTATTATTATTATTATTATTATTATTACTATTATCATTCTCATGATTTTCTTATTATTAATACTGTTATCATTATCATTATCATTATTATTTTTATTATTATTACATTTATTATATATATATATATAAAATTTTATGTAATTTTGATTGCTGATTATTAATTGATAAAAAAAAAGTTTATTCAATGAATCTACAGAAACCCAGCATTAATTTTTTGATTTTCAACAAAAATATCTTTGGTATAAAATTTTCCGTTACATTCATTAATTCAATTGGCATTTACGACAAACCATATACATTCCGTTCTTGGTTCATTTAAATGAGAGATGAATCTTGAGAGTTCGTGCTCATGCATTCGTAATATCGAATCGCGCCCACGTCTCAAAACGGAGGTGTATTTCCGGGAGTGACTTCCTCTGTGACGGCCCGGAACATCTGTCCCGAAAGAAAAGATCTCAATGGAAGATAGCGACATTTCGAGCTGTCTCCCTGCTCATATTTTTGACACTTGTCGCATGGGACACTCTCTCACGAGGGAAAAACCAGCGTTTCACGAGGGGTTTTGTGGAAACTGCTTGCATTCGTGATTTTGTACGATTGTACAAAACACTGTATTTAATTGCAACACTGTAGTTTGTATGTCAGTTCTTACTATTTTACTTCGTATTATGTGTTTGATCTTCTCTCATTTTACAACTACTACTATGACTAGAGGAAAATAGCCATGTGCAACTATATTCTATAATTCATGTATTTGATGAAGGATTGTCAAGAATATAATTATTGATATATGATATATTACCAATCGATCGTTTGTTGCTTATAGAGTATTGGCACCGCATATAACTAAGTATATGGATTACTATAAAACAGTGATTCCAAACTTGCTTGTGCCAAGCTCCTCATTGATATTTTCAAATATACTCGCATATATAAATGTTCGCTCAAACACTGTTTCATTAACAGTACAGCAACAAGTACAATTTCAAAAAGAGTTTACTTGATGGCTCTAATTGAGATATGACCAAATTTAATTTAATATTTCTTACATTATTTATTATAAAATTTGTTACCGATATTTGGAGTAAATTGACCCTTTGCCGGGTGTGGACCCATATTGGAGAACAATGCTTACATTATCTAATACACTTTTCTTGAGGAAAAACCTCATACTTTTGGAGACTTTCTTTAGTAAAAAGTGCTTGTATTTTAATTTTTTTTATAATGTGTTCAGTCAGTTAAATTGTTACTCATGAATAAGGGGATCATGCTTCCCGGTTTGGCCGGATTTTCATCTAGTGTTCCGGATTTAGATTTTTTATCCTGAATTGTCTCAGGTTTCGGAAAGTACAGGCTTGAATAGAATCTTTGCAATTACAATGAATTTACAATTACCGATCATAATTGAAAATGACATATACAACGAGTTTGCTTATATTATTCGGATCTTTTCGTTTTATTATATTGGCCATGAAGGTGACAAACTTCAGGGCATTAAGCTTTACTCGGAATGGTTGCTACCCCTTGTAGAGGGGGTACCGGAGTGTTTTAATTGAACTGGTTGTTCACTTCTAAAAGTAAAGTCCGCTTAACAACATGTAAATAGCCAATAAAAATAAGTATATCTTCTTTCATTATAACTTAGTAACAAATCAGTGATTGCAATTAGAACTGCAACAAATACATAATATACAAACAAATCAGTGTTTAATACAGTCCACAGCTACAAGGGTTAAATTATAAGCCAACAACCTGAATTATCGAAGGAGAGTTTTAATAAATTCTATAACTAAGTAACACAAAAGTACATATATGGAACAATATTTTATGAATAAGAAAATTACAGAATTCAAAATTCCAAAGGCAAGTTAAAATAACCTCTCACATTAACAACTTAGAATTTTCAATTTTAGTTTCACGAAATTAAATGAACAGTTACTCCAATAGCTGATGAATATTTCTGATGAATTTTCTTCTAGTGAAATTACAATAATCCATCATATTTGGAAATGACATATACAACAAGTTTGCTTATATGGAACAATATGTATGAATAAGAAAATTACCGAATTTGAAATTTCAAAGACGGGTTAAAATAACCTATCACATTTACAATTCTGACCTTTTGGTTTTAGTTGCACGAAATTCAATAAATAGTTATTCCAATAGCTGATGAAGATTTCTGACGAAATACCAGATCTAGGTTGTAAAGCTAGTGTTATCTTTGTAAAAATATCTCATTAAATTTATATTTGCATTAATTGAATAATGTAGCTATTATTTCCTAAAACCCATTTAAAATTAAAAGTTAGGCACTGGACCTTTTTGCATCCCGGCCGTCCCATTTTACATCACCTAAGGAATAAAAAGAACTAAATGGCAATTTTTGGAAAACAGTAATTTAAACACACTTCTGTACTGATGAATTGGCTGAGAGTTTTATTGAACATAGTCAATAGTCATAGTCATATTTGTTTATTTGATATGCATTATTATTTGTTGTAATATAATTGGTTTGGTTTTCACAATATATTTGCTCAAAGTCAAATTGGACTTTTTTGTCCCGACATACCCTGTTGGATTATTTTGTGAAGTAGAGACATTCTGCAGCAAATGCATAAATCGTTTCAAACAAATTATAACTTTATTTATCCAATCATAGACTATATTCGCGCTTCTACTGTACTAGTTTATCAGGTTATTGTCATATATATTGATATATGTTTTTTTTTTTCTTTTTTAAAATAAATAGAGAATAATTTTAAAATAATTATTAAAATCAAACTAGTGAACAATATATAAAAAATAATAAAACACAATAATAAAAAACTGTACGATAATAAATCACTTTTGAATGAAACTTTCAGAAAATTAAAAACTTTTATGATCGATAGTTAAAAATATGTGAAACCTCCCCTGTTGTTAACGGATGCTGGTAAGATATAAAACTGTTATCGTGTTCTCGAGATCGTATTTCTTCAGAATCCCAGAGGTGCCGCCGTTATCGGAACTCCGCGGGGGCTTCGTGTACCGAACTATATTTCACTTTTAAAAATCTTCGCACGACCGCCGGCATCCTTATTGTTGCACTAAAAGATTTTATTCCTTTAAGCCGCATTTCTGCCTTTCATATGTGATACATAAGGCAAATGATATGTTTTGGGAAATATGCTGGTGGTCCGAGGATTAAAATAGAATTATCGGTTTATATTTCTGTGAAAAAGGACGCAAACGTTTGATAGATATGGAATGGATTTATTGTAAATATTTGTTTGGTGGTCAAGCATAATGGAAAAGTTCATTTGTTATACTCGAAAGCAAGCCCTTAAGTTAAATTACAATTCGATTCAGGAAATGTGCCCAACAAAAAATAATTTATATAAACTATTCATTAGTAAAATTGACATAATCTAGAATTATTTGAAGAGTAATCAGAACTTAAGGGTTGTAATGATATTACTTAAGTAAGTACGTCTGTTTGTTGTAAATAGCAACCAAACCTATGCATCTATGTTGTTCTAACTCTATGTGATAAATTTATTATAATTTATTTAGCAGTGATAAATTTGTACTGTTGCAAAAATGCCAGATATGGGCTATTTTTACTTGAAATCGAATTGCTATCAATATTTTCAAGTGTAAACCGTCACTACTTGAAATCAGGCTGCCCGAAACTGGGACCTCAGATTGAAATCGCATAGGTCTACTCTAATCCCTAATTCGTTAGAAAGCCCAATATAAAAATATAAAATATAAATGCATCTTCCTTTAAAAGACCGTTTTCTCTGTTTTATTCACATATTAAAGAAGTAGCAATTAAATATATATGTAACATATTCATATATTTCGCAATGTATGTAATATCCAGTAAGTATGTTCTTTCGCCATATATAAAACAAATTAAATGTTTCCACATGTAATGTATTATTTATGATCAATTGTATGGCTTTATTCTGTGATTGAAGTATATATTCAATAAAAACACACGAGTCAGATACGAGTATTTTCAGTGATTCAAAAGTCGTTATAAATTGCATTTTTGCGTTTGGTTTTTTAATATTCTGGTTCTTATTTTGCGTATTAATATTGTCATCATTTTAATGAAAAAATATCTTACGAAATTTATGACAATATAATATCTATAACTAAATAAATACATCAACACATTTTTTTAACTTCCCGTAGGGTAAGTTATAGTAATCGCAAAAAAATCGAAAATGAAAATTTTTCTATATCTTTACGTTTCAAAGGTTTCTGAACATTTTGGCATACCTTAGAAAAAATGGATGTATGTGTGTGTGTGTGTGTGTATGTGTGTGTGTATGTATGTATGTGTGTGTATGTATGTGCGGATACAAATTTTCGTCGACGATTTCGGGAACACGGATCAACCGATTTGAATAATTCAAAAAACATTCGATTCGTATTGATAAGGAGACGTGCTGATTAGTTTTTGGCGAAGGCAGGTCTAGCCGTTCCGAAGATACGGGGCAAAAAGTGCCGAAAACGGTAACTCAGTTTTTAAGAGAACGGAGCGTACGATTTGAATAATTCAAAAAACGTTTCACTTGTATTGGCAAGATGAAGAATCGATAAAATTTTCATGAAGGTAGGTCTAGCGGTTTCGGAGATATGGAGGAAAAAGTAAAAAAATGAGCCATTTGGCGGTCAAAAATGATCATTAGACATATGCACATCAAATTATCAGATATTTTATAGAGATTTTAACAATAAGTATACATTTTGTTAACATTCCTATGGGTTCCGTACCAATGCTTATGCGTTAGACAGCGACGCGGCACTTACGCGCTTTATATTTTGTCCCTATGCAGTTAAAACAGTACGATTGCTTTGAAAAAAGTTCAGATCTTCCACAATATGTCAAAATAAAGAAAAAATTTTTTTTTCAAAAAAAAAAAAAAAAAAAAATTAAAAAAAAATTTTTTTTTAAAAAAATTTTTTTTTCAAAAAAAAGTAATTTTTTGGCCAATTTATAGTTTCTCAAAAATCTTATTTTTTCAAAGTAATTTTTTTTTCAAAAATGTTTTTAAAAAAATAATAATTTTTGGTACGGGAAGTTCCAGCAATTTGCCTTAAGGCACGATGCCTTAATTGCCTTAAGACAGAATTCCACTTACAGCTAGTTTATAATTTTATTTGAACAGCGATCAGAACTTATGGGTTCTATGAGCTGTTGTGATTAAGATCTTACAAACTACGTTTGTTTTATTACAGATGGCAACCCAAACAGTTGTCACATCTCTGTATGATAAATTTTTATTACAATCTCTGTAATAGGGCAAGTATGGTGCAACAATGCGGGATGAGGGCTATTTTCACTTGGAAACATATTGCTATCTATATTTCCAAGTGAAAATCGTTGTCAATGTTGCCTGACAACAGGCTGCTCGAAGTGGGTATCGAACCCGGGACCTCTGAAACAAGTTCCATCGCTCTTAACCGCTACGGGCGAGCCCACATCAACACATAAAGATATTTTAATACATTTTAAGACATATCTATTGATCTTTAACACTGTTTATTTTTTTGTTTGCTGAATTTAATTTTGCTTAATTTGGTGAATGATGCCTTGATTCTAATTTTAGGAGCAATTAAAATAATCTCGCTAACGTTCATTAATTATTTTTTGTATTTTTCTTGATTATAAAAAGAAGTAGAAAAATCCAAGCTACATTCGTTGATATGTTTAAATTACTTTTAAAATTGTATAAAATAATTAAATAATTTAATTAAAAAGCTGAATGAAAAAAGTCTAGTTTAAATTAGTTCGGTGTTGCAGTATAAAAGTGAATTACGCTCAACATAGGTGAGCTTTGAAAACTTTTATGTCCATTTCTTTTTAAATTCTTTGGAAATGTTTTCACCACTATAATAAATGTGTTTTCCCACTGAATCAGTAAAAGTAAAGAAAATATCATTCAGTTGAAGGGTTGAAGCCAAATAATACTTGTGACTAAAATTATAAATAAATTTTGGTTATCGTCCAAATCAATAATGGATATCCATCACTACGATCTATTTTATTCTTAAATTTTAAAAATTATTTCCATTAAAATTTTAGTTTTAGTTAAATTAACTTAATTCCCATGAAAATCCTTGTTTTTATTTTAGTAACTCCTGACTTTGTTGTTAATTGGCAAGATTATTAATATTTTATATAGCATTCGATAATTTCACAAAGCACAAAGTGATGTAGTTTTAGAGAAATTGTATTTCTTGATACAATTACTAGCTTATTGTAAGTAAATAACAATACATCGTTATCAGCAATTGATGTTAAAGAAATTTCATCGCGTAAATTACTATTTTGATATTTTGAAAAATTATTATAAAAAGTAAATGAAACTTTTTGCTTTTACGATTTTTACATATACGATTGGAAATGTTGTTTTTTCATTCATAAATTTATACTCCCATTTGATTTATTTTGAATCATTCTTGTTTAAAAATCGCAATTTATTTTATTGCATTACAATCCTGACATGTTACAGTTTATATAATCTATATTCAAATGTCATATGCAAATTTAAGCTCTGGCCATTCATAGCCTATGATGAATTTGGTGTAAAATGCTCTATAATATAGAGTCTATATAGCAGTAAAATATAGAATGAAGTGTAAATGCATTTACCGATGTGATTATAGAAGTATTGTTGAAAAAATTACAAATTACAAAGCATATTTTTGATAAAGTTGACTAATCATAAATCTCACTGGTTGTTGCTGACCGATTTGCTCCAATTCAATCAGCCTTTGCAGTTCATTTTCGACATCTGAATTCATACGAACATGTATTTTCCATCTAATTTATTTATGGTCCATACAGCATTTCCACTTTCCTTAAGTAACAAAGTTATTTATTCATTTATGAAATATTTTTCTCAATAGTGGATACTTTAACGGTCGTTTCTTCAATACAGTTGACACCAAACATAACTACATTATGACAAATTTCTAGATACATACAAGAACATATAAAATTGGTCTTCCATTACCAAATTACTATATCAAATTAGTGTGTTGTACATAAATCAAATACTAGGTACTATTCTGTTATGAGTGTCAGTAATTTTACAAAATAAATACACCCCGGAGAAATTTATTATTAATTGGATACTCTCGAAGGCTTAAAAGTTTTGCAAAATCCAGAAATCTGAGATCAATAGCAGAGTTGTACTCTATGATACTTTTAAAATTTTTGCCATTAATTTGCTTTATACTTCTTTTATAGTTTGATATATAATTATTTTAATTTATATTCTGTTTACATTTTTTTATTTCAATATAAGTACTATCTGCCTTGTAAGGCCTTCAATAACTTTGGTGACAAATGTGTAAATTGTGTATAATCATTTTAGGTGTGAAAATGATGTTTATACGTAATCATCAAATATTCATCACAGTGCGGTATGCTTTTATAAAATAATAAAAGATTGATTCATCGGTCCAAAATTGAATGCATAGTTTAATAGAATTCGATGCAAAATAAAATTTAAGTCAAACAACTGCGAGTTAATTGATCTTATTAATATGCATGGAATATTCGATAGAGAATTTAAATTGCTGCAGTTTTTGTCAAATATTCAATTTATATGTAAATATATATATATATATATATATATATATATATATATAAATTTCACAGAAGAAATTAAAACTATTAATAGTTGCAAATTCAATTTGACGCCGCAGACTTCTGAAAATAATTTCTGTGTTAAAACTCACAAATATTATGTATCTTCTATATTCAAAAACAATTTTTGTCGGAAGGTGTTAGGTATTTTATTTTCTATTTTTAATAATAAGAATTTAATTTTGTTTTTTTTTCATGAATTATATAATCGTTTGGGCATAACTTACGCTCGAGTGTAATTTCTAACAAAGTCAATATAATTTTTCCAGCTTGATTGAATGTTTCTCAATGATATAGATTCAAAAGAGTTTTGTAATACAGTATCAACTCACATAATAAAGTCCTTAAAAGAAACTTGAATGTAGTATTAAACATTAATGTTATTTGCGCTAACTTAGTAATACAAAACTTGTACTATTAAGTTAGCGCAAATAACATTAATTTTTATTACTACATTCAAGTCCCTTTTGAGGATTTCAATATGTGAGTTGATACTGTAAAAAAATTTGAAACTACAGGTTTCTAAAGTTTATTTTTTAAATCTTAATAAAGTAATAAAAAGATCAAAAAATTTCTTCTTAAAAAATGATTTTTTGTGTACCTTTTAATTTTTTTTTGTTTTGTTTTATTACCTAAACCTATCGTATGTATTTTGCTAATGGTCATACTACAATTTTTTATTAAATGATTATAACACTAGCCACCAATTTTCTCATTATTCTATACTCTATACTTAGTATAGAGTAATGAGTAAAGTATCTCTATACTTTATATCCCCTGCATAACTTTCACATAAAATATCTATTTATAAACTTTCGAAATATTATTTTTGATCTTGAATGGCAACTGCATAACCAGCAGTAAACTGTTTTCTTCCTATTAAATCGAGCGCCAAACGCTTGTTGGCATTTAAACTTATGACGACTTGTAACAACTCTCTACGGTTGGTTTGATTCAGAATTTATAACACACCCATTACAAATATATATATATATATATATATATATATATATATATATGTATGTATGTATATAATATAAGCTGGAGAGAAAGACCATTTTCTTTGAGTATCTCCTAAGAAAACATATTTTTATATTCAAAGAAAAACTTTGTTTAATAATGGTTATTCTATGTTTTAATTCAAACATTCGGACTATACAATTATTAAAAACTAATATATTTCTGCTAAAAATTTACTAGTTGGAATTGGTATTTAGCCTTGAGGCAAGTTACATGAACTTTCCGATATGTATAAATAATTGACTTAATCAATAATAATCATATTAATTTATGAGTGATTAGAAGTATTCCAAGTAAATTTATTACACAAAATTGAAAACGAACGAACACGTTAACTCGGAGTAAGCAAATTTTTAATTTTTATATTTGAACCAGTTTCCGTAGGACTTTAATGGTATATTAATACCAAGTACTCTAACGTTATACCAAGTAAATCGTCTAATTTTAATTTTAACAAACGTCAACAAAACTACTCATTTTCTCAAACTTTGATGATTTTTTAAAATTAAACTATTTGTCGTAAGGCCGTAATATTTTAGTAAGTTATATAAGACCATGATATATATTGTCAAAAAAAGTATGAGCTTAAATGTGGACGAAAGGTTTAACACTTTTTTCTAAATTACAAAGAAACGACTCGGCCGATCGTCGCACAAAACTGAGAAACGATAATCCTCATCGAGATACATCAAATGATATTTAAAGATATTTAAAAAGATCTGAAATCGGTTCAGGCGTTTTTGAGCAAACGTCGATGAAAGTTCTAATTTTGACAAATGCCAAAAAGACCATACTAATTTTTTGCAAACTTTGACGAATTTTTAAAGCTAAACCAGTTGTCGCAGGGCCGCAATATTTTAGTATGATCTAGAAAACTATGGTATCTACCGTCAAAAAAATAAGCATAAAAATCGTCGATTTTTTTTAAAACTTTATTACAAGAAAACGGCCCGGCCGATCTCTACCAAAAACTAATCAGCACGATTTCCAACCAATATCTTTCGAACGGTTTTTGAATTTTCAAAATCGATTCAGAATTGCGGGCTAAAACGTAGACGAAAAATTTGTCACTTTTATGCGTTTTATAAAAAAACGGCTTGGCCGAGCACAAAATTGACAAACAATCATGGAGATATATCGTGGCTTTTATATTTTTGAAATCGATCCAGCCGTTTTCGAGAAAACGTCGATTTACGGCAAAAAATCTGTTCACATACACGCACACACACACATAATTTTTCCAAATTTGGTCTCATTCGATTCAGAATGGCTTGAAACGTCGAGAAAACATAAAATTAGCAATTCGGATTTTTTGATGAAAACATAAACTTCTCCTTCGGGAAGTTAAAAATGTTAGTTTTATATGTTAGGATAATTTTGGAATTATATACTATTCCAAATTATTATTTATAAATATAGTAATAAATATAAATATACATTTTTATTTATAATTTATTAATTGAAAGTTTGATTTTTTATTAAGTAAGCACTTTGTAGTATCTTTATTAAAAAAGTTCTCTATCAAATGAACCATGCAGTAATTTTCGTAAAATTATTAATAGAACTTTAGTTCCTTCATTCTGCCTGTACATTAACTCAATAATTCATACCACGATTTATGGACCTCTTATTGTTCCACTTTCTCATATATTAATTGTATATAGGATGCTTCTATATTCATATAATTTATATGTGTTATTTCTGTTCCAGTTCTGGTTCAGGCTGGCGAAGCAGATCTGGTCCTACTAGGGGAACGGAGCCGTCTGCCACTCAGAATGTCCTGGCGAGCCCTCAAAATCCGCACACGGCGCCAGTCACGGTGAGTCGCACATTCTCGTAATTACCCATATCACTTAAAACGATTGTACTAATTTGGCTACGAACTTTATGTGTAATTTACGTTTATTTTTAAACGAGTTTTTGATCAGATTTCTAAAATGTTTTTATGTTGATCATAATGGTACGGGAGCTATTAACATTTTCGAGAAAGAACTTTAGGCAGACTGTTTTTTGGAAGTGGTTTTGTTTATTAGCGCACAGCCAACTTGTACAGTGCGATTTCAAAATTTTGACAGCATTTTAGTCAATTAAATATATAGTCAGTCCAATTTTCATCTTTCTGACTTTGAATAGGTTCACCAGACTCCCATTTTTTGTTGCCAGATATTTTTGGCACTGCTAAATATGTGACATATGCCAAATTAAGTATTAATATTTTTAAAAATTCTAATCATTTTAGTGTGTCTGCAATTTTAATATTATGTTCATTAAGGGCGAAAAAACATAAAATTAAATTGACAGACGTTTCTGTGGTTTTTAAGCATGTCGGACAATTGAAAAAGTCTGGCAGTATGATACTAATAGACAGAGTGAGACAATTCCCTATTATACTCGTAAGAGCACATTTACATGTACTATGCAATAATTTAATATTTATAGGCCAATTCTACAGTAAAATAGACTAAACGCTGTCAAAATGCTATGTATTTGTTATGCGATTAGGCGTTTTGCACATAAAATGCAACTTCACTCATGATATTATGCCACATCACAAAGATGCAGTTATAATAACGTTGTTTCTTCGACATTTATTAGTTTTTCTAAATTTTCTATCTAAAACGCTTGACTGCACAACAACAACATAGCATTTTGACAGTTTTTAGTATCATTTTATATGAAAAACACAGCGTAACATAGCCTTGTCATAACATTGGTCTATTTTATGGCAGAATTGACCGGTTCATGTTGAATTTAACATTGTTTTATAGTACAGAAATAAAAGTTCTTTCTAGTTATTTAGCTATAGAGTTGTAAAATATGTATAACTGTTGTATTACTGTTTATAAAAATGTTGACACTGCTGCTTATAAGTTAAAAAGTTACGCATTACGTTAAAATTAGATCATTTTCAATATGCAAAATGATTTTTTTTTCTTATTATCAAAACGCTAATTATCATCACATAGCAGATTCTTCAACAAGTTTCTATAATAAAAGACAGCCTTCCATAAAAAAAATGCATATGGACATGTACCGACTAAATCCTTCAATACTTTAATATAGATACAAAATAGACACTAGATAAAATCTAATTACCATTACCTTAATTGTCTTTTCTAACGCTTATATTATTTTGTAATACGATACGAGCTTTTTGTTCAAGTTAGTATATGTACCTACTTAATTCGAAAGAATTTAATTTTTAAGTATGAACTTAAATTGATAGACATTAAATAGAATTATATATAGCCATGCTTAAGTTGGAATTTTATATCTTCTAATATTGTAATTAAATCTTGTTAGAAATTAAGGAAGAAAAACTTAGACAAGAAAGCTAATTATCAATCGGATTGATATTGCTAATCTTGCTTTAGAGCCATACATGTATTTCTACGTCAGGTTAAATAAATTGTACAAAGGATTAACTGATAAAACTTTATAAGTATTAATTATATATTGTACGATTAAACTATCTCGTTTGAACAAAAGTGTTTTATATTTATTTTAGCACTTGAGCTTTAAAGCAAAAACTAATTAAAAGTTTCTGAAGTTGCGTTTATCAATTTATGAGGCTTGAAGTGTCTCCCATTAATCTATCTATGGGTCGATTTATTATTAGCGGGATAATCTTATTTCTATATCAAATTTGAGGTCTTTTGAGAATAGAATTTTTAGTAAATAATTACTATATGATAAGTATTTTTTATCTTCTGAATTAACTTTATATTTATATCTTGATATACTTTTAATTTAATTTTACCACTTAATTTATTTTATATATGATTATCCTTGCAAAATAATATTATCTCGTAAAGTTTATTTACGTTCGTTTATTCAGTATTGCGATAAACAGCAATTACTTCACAAATAACTAATTTATATACTGTTCAATTATCTAATGAAAATACATTTTATATTAGTAATAATTTAAACAAGTAAATAAATACGATTCGTTTCAAGACAAAATATGATACATTCGATAGATATTAATAAATATTTTTAAATAAAAATATGTTCTAAGTCAAATGCATCTAATAATACTGTTCTTTTATATTAATAATGAACAAACTGAAACAGTCGTTTCGTCAATTTATTCTAACAATGATAATATTTCATTTATTTATCGTCTCGTCACTACGTCAATCAACAATGTTTATCAAAGTAAATGCACAAACTGAAATGCAATTTCTTGCCACGCGATATGAGTTGAAAAAGATATCTTGAAGGTATTTTAATAATAAAATAGCAATCATATGACATTTTTTCAATTTGCACTTTCAATAAAACACGACATTCGAATACTGCGACTTATGATAATGTCAACTTCGAACGTCGTACTGGCTTTTATATTGGCGTAGCTCACATGAAAACTTGAAAAGGTTGCTTATAATATATTCATGTTTAAAATTTAAATTCACCTGGCGAGATTTCTTCTCTATTGGTTGTTTGATGCAAAGTCATGCACACTATTGGTTAAAAAATTGAGTTTTTTATGTTGTTTTTCTTTGTATAATTTTAATTCAGATAAATAATATGAACATTGCATATTATTAAATTTTTTTATTATTAACTTTCTGAAGAAGACGTTTATGTTTCCGCTATAAAATAGTATCATCTAGTTTTACAAATTCTTGAGGTTTCAAGTCATTCTAAAGCAAGTGAGATCAATTTGAGATCACTTGGAAAAAAAGCATCTCGGAAAGGGCTGGGCAATTTCAAAAATTTAAAAGCCATTCCATGTTTTTCAATAAGAACTCGTGATTAGGTTTTTGCACAATAATCGATAACTTCATTGGATGTGAAATTGTGATGTGATGTGATAGGTCACAATTTGAATTTCAACAACTTTTTCTTAAAAATGGTTGAATATATTTCGCATAGTATTGCGGCTCTGTTTAATTAATATCTACTTCTTATGTAATGTGATACCAGTGTTAACTCTTTTACACTTATTAGCATGTTTATCATTTCTCATATAAAGAAGCATGAAATAATACTGCATTTCTGTCCGTTTTGTTCTTTACGACATATACATTGCATCTGAAATAAAACCATTCCGTACTGCGAAATTGCGCTTAAATTCAGATTACAAAGCGGGAATTCGACTTAACCGCGACTAGCTCTTTAGTCAGTCAGAGAGAGAACTCTAAACCATTTTATAAAACACGAAGCATTAGCTAACAATTCAATTGTCAAAGGAACGGGCCAAAAGTCCTGTACATATTACCCGGGAATTAAATTCTCCATAAGTTCGTAAAGCAGTTTGGCTGGCTGTCGGTGTTTTATTCATGAAATTCCGACCAGCGTAGTTTCGGGTACGCGACGCGGAAGCGACTCCGCGTTATTTCAATGAAACAATAATAAGCCTTTCGCTGTGACATATTTGCCATTAGGAATTGGGCCGAAGGCCCGAAGCGTGATTCGTGGATATATATCTGGCTAATATCGAATTATTGTTTGGTTTTGTTGGTAAACATAAAACGCTGGCATTAAACGCTGAAGCTTGCGCACTATTGTACAAAAATAAATGCACATTTTATTACCTCCTTTCGTAATTAGTTTACTTACTTCGTAATTGGCAGTGGGTTTTGATGAAATTTACTATTATAATTATTATTATTCCGTATCAAAATATGATCCCCGATTTTTTTTATTTTTACATTTATATTTTACAAGTTGTACCCGTAATTTCGTTCACGTAGAATTTTACATTAAAGATAAAGCATATCTAAAAGATGTATATTAATAATAAAAAATAATGACTAAAAATTATTTATTTAACCCTCCATCGGTCGGAGTGGTCTGGCCAGACATTTTTCGACTTCAATTTAAATAAACATACTTTTAGTAATCCTATCTTGAAATTTATGGACTTTTCCTAAAATTTCATTAGCTGTCGATCAATGAAAAAATTAGGCTGAAAAAATGTGTGGTCCAGCCAGACCACTCCGACCGTTCGAAGGTAAATAAATATCCGACCGACGGAGGGTTAAAGGAAAATAACTTTATACTTTACTAACTAACTAAAATAATTTATAAATTACTCAAATGTATTTATTTAAAATGATTAATAATTGCTACTTAAAGGTAGAACTGTAGCAAAAATGCAACTGCAGTTAGATGAAGTAAGATGATAAGATTATTCTTTTTAGAAACACACAGACCGACAAAATTTTAAAAAAAGTATATGTACACTGTTTATTTTTATATGCATGTATTAAAAAAGTGCCAATTTTATTTATATGTATAGATTTTAGGATTTCGACATATGTTTGTCAGGATTCAATTAATAGAAGATTATATTTATTAAATTGAGTATGCTTGAAGTTTTAATTTAAAATTCTTCAAATTGCAATTTTTATTAAAATCAATATCAAAGGAATGCATTTTTTACAGAAAAATATGAAACAATAATTGTTTCTGACACCATAAATAATTATATAATTATTGTTTTATATAAAATAAAACCTGTAGTTGTGTTCATAAGATAAGAGATTTAATACGCCTGTTCTATTTCTAGTTAATATAGATTGATTGATGCATTAAAATTTCAAATACTGTTAATTCGTTTCAATTTGAAAATTTTTGCACATTCTACTATGTAAAATCACTTTAACTACTAGATAGTTTGTACTTTTAACCCTTTTGCTACGGGAGTGCTTACCTCAGGAATGCCGCAGCTGTACGGAATAGTGTGCCGCACAGTTACACTACAGAACGGACAGACACAACTATATATTTTAAAATATTTTTATCATTATCAATAAAAATGTGTTAAAAAATTAAAAATTACGCTTCTGATGATCTAGAAATAACAACAAAAGACTGGTTCTCAATACTTCTACTCAATTGTGGTAAATCTTGAAGCAAAAGCAAACACAACATGTCGTCCAGGGACGACATCTATACACACGGCACGTCAAGTGGATGACAGGACATAGTTTTACATAGTTTTGAACAAATGAAATTTCTTAAACAATATTATATGTTAAAATAGAAACAAAAAATGAAATAAATTGAAACCAAGTCGGACATGTTTCTAAAGCTTTTTTAAAATCATTACATATTTTCTAAATCACGTATGAAAGATTTTCAAAATTTTAGAAAGTAAAATACCTCTAAAATAAAGACCTTATTTTGTCATGACTATATGATGATAATATATGATAATAAAAACTATTAACAATTAACTAGAAAGCCTGCTCAAAAATAATATATTTCCCATAGCAGGAAAAAAATATTGTTTAATAAAATAATTTTTAATATAGGCATGTAGTAAATTGTAATTACCTAAAATAAAATTTGTACAATTAATGTGAGTAATATCATGTGTTCACGCACTAATTATTATCCATCACCACCGCAGCCCCGATGTAACGACTCTACATCCGAGCCAACATTCCGACAAGTTTCATGTTCGCGAACCGAAACCTAATTTTGACGCTAAAAACATCCAAAACGCTTGACGTGCACCATCCATCAAAATACTATGAAATTAATATTTCCTCTCTACGTATACTACGCAGTATTTGCAACTGTTTTGTTATAATTCCGATCGGCTGCTAATACTTTAGGATAATGAATAATGAATGGAAATGTCATGCAATTCGTGATATGAATTGTCGCTGAAATATAGGATATTATATTTATTGCTCATAGTGATAAATGTAATTGACAGGTGTATAGATACTTCGTACAAAATGGTATTTTGTGTAGGCAGATGATAACGCTAATTGATTGTATGTACGATTACTACAATTGCATCGTATGTCTCTATTACTGGTCCTATTGTTAGAATAAATTCATCTATCTTTTCATGCTTTTGATAAATTTATAAAAGCAATATTTACAAAATTTTCATACACTTTATTAGAAGAAAAATATTAAGTTTTATTCAGTTTAGTTATTTGAAAATATCATTTTTTGTTTGAACAGCAATTAGAACTATGAACTCTATGAACTGTCATGATTAGATACTTTAGTCTAGTGCGGCTCTTAGATTGTTCGGACGTATTTTTGTTTATGTGCAATAAATAATAAATAAACGTATCTTCTTTCATTATAACTTAGTGACAAATCAGTGATTGTAATAAGAACTGCAACGAATACATATAAATACAAAACCAAATCAGTGTTTATTACAGTCTACAGCTACAAGGGTTGTTAAATTATAATTCAACAACCTGAGTTATCGAAGGAGAGTTTTAATAAGTTTCATAACTACGTGAAGCACATACATAGATAGTTTAAATTGAATTTTTAGGTTTACTGACGTCGTACAAATATAAAATAATAGTTCTTACTTTTTGATAGTAGGCAATTGAGCTGTAAATATAAAAGTGCAGTTCGATTGCGCAGTTTTCGTTTGGCGTTAATTGAAAGAGGGAAAATCAAATCGATTTTTTTGTTATATTTTTCTTTTTTATTTCTGCAAAGATAAAATCGTATCTTAAT
This sequence comes from Ctenocephalides felis, assembly GCF_003426905.1. Classification (NCBI taxonomy): domain Eukaryota; kingdom Metazoa; phylum Arthropoda; class Insecta; order Siphonaptera; family Pulicidae; genus Ctenocephalides; species Ctenocephalides felis. Next base: position 50,767,694 of record NW_020537758.1, read on the forward strand.
CTCACAAATGTTATAATGTAAGTTGTTTATGGTGACGAATCCTTAAAACAGCAGTATCAAAATTGGTTTGCCAAAATTTGTTCTGGTGTATTTTTACTCAAAGATGAAAAACGCTCTGGTCGTCCAGTTGAAGTTGGTTGCAAAGAAATTGTTTATTTTTTATTTTACCATCCAAACGAACAATCAATTTTCATATCTACCTTGAACAACTAACTAAATTAAACAACGCAGTTGAAGAAAAATGGCCTAAAATTTGAAATAGAAGCGGTTATTTATTTCACGATTGACTTCACACAATTTTGGCCACTCGAAAAAAGTTATTGGAGTTTAGTTGAGATGTTTTGCTGAATTCAGTATATAGTCCTGATCTTCCACCTACTGATTATTTCTTGTTCTAACTGTACAAAACTCCTCGATTGATATAGAATTCAATTATTATGTCAAATGGTGCCAAATAGTACCTGATTCAGATTTGTGCTAATAAAAACCAGAAGTTTTATGAAAGTGGAAAAGATGAGAAAACGTCATTGCACAAATGGAAAATGAATTACAGAAAAAATTATTTAGTTATATGAAAAAAATATATTTGAATTTATAACAAAAATCCTCCCAGCCATCTGTCCATGTTTGCCCAGATTTGATGAGATTTTTGACCAAACTTATGGGAGCAAACTTATGGGATATCTGTTGCATCAACGTCCATGGAAAGCTCTTTTTACTTGTTATTTAATTGAACATTTATAAACTCTAAAATATGCAATAAATGTCACATCATTTTTTTAAAAAAAAAGTTGGAAGAATATTTATAATTATTCCACATAGCACAGATATTCATGTCACATAAATAATTATAATTGCAAAATAACTCAACTGTTCAATAAGCTTAAGACCTGGCCTAGATGGTTGTTGATCCTTAAATTTATTTACATATTCCGAGCATAGCTGTATATATGGCAAGATAATATTTGGATATTATACTTAATTAGTACTATCTTACAAAGGATTCTCATTCAATCAATCAATTACATTTAACAAAACGAGTAAGACATTTGAAATAGTCGATTAATTACCTCATCAACGATCACAAGGCAGCATTAATTGATGCAGTCGAACACACATAGTACTAGCAAATAGTACGCATTTCCCACATTTCATTCTGCAGGACTACTCTCATTTGTGTACATAGGAAGTCTGAGTGTATGTTTATTCGGCGATTCTCTACTTGACTAAATTGAAAACGAACCACTCTTGTGGACCCAGCTGCTGCATATCATAGGAGATGAATGGCATTTGCAAATAAGCGGAACTGCATGGGCATTTGTCTTTGCGAGAGTATTGGAGTGCACTTCCCGCTGATAAGAGAAGCTCAGAGAAATTTACCGTGCGGTAATAATACATATTTATCTGATGCATCTGAGTTTCGTCGTAATAGGGAAAGAATAGATTGGAAAATTGAAATCAATCCGAGACAAATATTGCAATTGAAAGATTGAAAATTAGTTCGTGAATGACGGAGTGTTTCTACGTGAGATGCACTTTAATTAGTGAAAACAGGATGCTACCACCGATTTTTTTTACTGGAAACCGATTTGCATGAAATTTAGGAATTAGGCTTATCTTATCTTTCCCTTAAAAGTGAAAATGAACAACCCACCCACCCTAGGAATGTGCACTTTTTTGTGAAAAACTTATTTTGACCTTTAATGAAGTTAATATAAGGCATGATTATCTTCTATTATATAAAAATAAGTCTGGTTTTCCTTCCTGACGATATAACTCCAGAACGCACGAACTGATTTCGACGATTTTGTATTCGTTGGAAAGGTCTCGGGCTCCGTGAGGTTTATAGCAAAGAAAATTGAAGAAAAGTTTCAACAGAAAAGCGGAAAAATCTTTTTTTACTTTTTCTTGTGCTGGTAGATACATTGTTTGACAGCTACTCATTTCCTTTTCAAATATAAAACAGAAAAAAAATCATCTTTCTCACGAAACCATCTGGTTTTTCGAATAATTAAAAATTGAAAATTCGGATTTTTTCACGTATGAAAAGTCGTCGTTTTTTTGCAATATCTGCAGAAATATGATAGTTTTAACGAAAATTTAATCATGAATAAAATTGTGGCAGATGCTATTCTAAATGTAATAATATGCCACATTTTAAAGAACAAAGTCGTTTTTTATTCTGTTTTAAATTTAATTGAATATCCAATGTTCCAGATACATTTATGCATTTACAGTATATGAGGTAAAATAAGCTTTAAAATGAGAACTGTTAAAAATCTATTGCATGTAAAAATAAGTAAGCTGTAATGCAAATAAGAGAAACATCTAATGATTCTTTCTTTTAAAATCAATCGATTTCATGCTATGCCATTTCCACCAAAATTAAAATTCATCATCGATTGATAGATTCTAGCAGCTCACCTGCTTTAGAACAAATATTTTTCAAAAAAATCACGATTTCAAAAAATATATATTTTACAAATTATATCACAAAAGCCATCTTTTTTCATATCTTATAAAATTTTTCATAACATCTTATGAAAGATACGTATAAAGGTATGTATGAGGATGAAAAAATATGCCAGAAAAACACATACATTTTTTATCATTATTTCAATAAACAGTGAGATTTATAAAGGGATTTGACTAGTATTATTTAAATGCCAGATATCAGTAACAAAGTTAATAACCAACAACATTATTTCGAATTTCAGATATTATTGCATTTTCATACATATTTCTTCCTGAAATCTCTCATTTATGTTTGTTTCTCAAACGTTAAAACGCATGTATGAATAATAATAATAGGTTAGGCTTAAAAAATTAGAAACTCTGGGTTAAGTCTAGCACTATTTTTCTAAATAAAATTGTTAATTTGTTTTAATAAAAATTGTCATCCCAGAAAGGGTTAAGATTATTGGCCCAGAGATTTAGAGATATACAGAGTTTGATCAAATTTTTTTTCTCGAAAATCATTTTTGTAAGCATTTTATTATTGGAATTAATAATAAATAAACTTGTTATCTTATAAACAATTATAAGAAAATCTTGATTAACATGATGTATACTACATATAGTCAAATATTACTCTCTACTCTAATCTCAGCTCTAATTGATAAATTTTTATTTAGTTAATAATATAAGCTTACATTTACTTACATGTATGTTTTTTTAATTGGAATTGCTAATTATATCTTTTGAATGTTTTGTAGTATTATTTAACGATTTATTTATTAAATAATACATAAATGATAAATGAGAGTAACATGTTAATATTGACTAATCATCGTAATTTGAATGCAATTTTACATGGGTTCAACATTATTAAAAAATGTTCGCATTGTTTTTTTTAATAAGATTTATTTTATCAAATTATAGAGAAACAAAATACTATTTGTATTTTACTATCTTCACACTAATTTCAGAAAACGTAATTGATTTTGCTTTTCTCGTAAACTTTTGCGAAGCAATTCAAAAGTTGTTTTTGTGATCTTGGAGAATGTTAAATGAGTTTTGAATAATTGCATTATCTATTTGCTCTTTGCATGTAAATTGCTTTCTCAGCATCTTTCAGTTTAGTTTTTTTTTAATAAAATGTCGGGAAATTAAATAGCAAGAGTAAAAGAAATACAATTGTTAAATGTTTAATTAGTTTTAAATTTTTCTAACAACAAAGTTTAAGACGTATCTGATATTGTTTCAATTATTGAACTACAACTTTAAAACGTTACTCAATAATTCTTTTCTGTCTCTTATTGTCGATTGAATTAAATAACTTCAATAAAACAATCAGTTTAATACATATATTAAAATATGATTTTTAAAATGTAATTTCCTAAGCATTATTTGCTAAACATCTAGTAATCCACATCTTCAGGGACAATTGTGACCGGCATAAAGATAGATACGAATACTAAAATGGTTTATAACGATTTTTATTGTCATTAACAAGTAACACAACACAACATAAATAATTTAAATAAAGCTTATGAATGAAATATCACAATATATTGCAAAACATACTTTATTTAAACAAAGTTAATAATAATTCTTTTTTTTTCTTATATTGATTTTTACTTTCTTTTACTTCTTTCGTTTTTGACTTAGATAAGTTAGATTAGGTTTATTTAATCTTCATCCGTAAAGGACGAAGAATACATGTCACAACCGTACCCAAAAAATTTGTCACTACCACCGCACACTTTTGAAAACAAATCATCATTATGATTGAGCTAAATTATCTAAATGAAAAGTAATTGCTGATAAACAAATACTAACGTTAAACTTACAGCAAAATAACAAACAAAATGACCTATCTGTATACAATTAACAGTTAGAGTTATGATTAAGTCAAAAATGAAAACTTACTTTGACTTTTTAAAAGCAATGCGGACTACAGATCGTGTTAATGTAAAGCCAACTCCAACAATCATACTTCATCTTTTTCCCTTTGGACCCTATCTCAAAATCAGTATAGATGACTTATATGATTTATATAATATATAAAAATTACTTCAAAATGCATGTATAAATGAAAGTGCAATGCATTCTTTGAATACCGTCAGTAACATGTCATTAATGCAAAAAAGTATGTTCATTTTTTTAATGAAAAACGGACAATTAATTACGAAAAATTTGGCTTATCAGCATTTGTGATACTGACGGTGCTTTAGACTTTTACACATGCATTTACTTGAAAAATAATAAATAAATAAGTATAATAAATAGTTGACGGAATTCACTTCGATTCTAACTGTTTCTTGTTTTTGCTTTTATTTTGTTCTGACAAGTGTAACTTAATTAGCAAGTTTTTTGAAAAGCGTTATAGGCTACAAAATATATATCTATTGCAAAAGTACCAAGAATTAGAAATGCATGACACGCAATAACAGCAACACATGCATTGAATGTATATGAAGATAAAATCTGATATTCGAGAATTCTGAATATGTTCAATACTGTTATTTTTGCGTGTGACTAGTGAAAATTTTATATTATACATGTAAATATATAAAATTATAAGTGTTCTTCTATAATTCATATTTATATTATTGTCATTAACTATTATTATTATTTTCAGCATTATTTTTTTATATATTATAAATTTCATATATTAATTTTTGTATGTTTTTTAATTTTTTCTTACTTTTTTTATTATACCATAATATTCTTAGAATAATACTCAAACTTACTTAAAAAATATAGATAAAAAAACTAAAATTTGATAAAAAATGTATCGATAATTACAACACCGTATTCAAACTTAATAACGTGTGACAAAAATCATACTCTATTAATGGCAATTTTCTATAAGCATTTTTTATTATTTCCTTGGCCTTGTATATTGGTATTTTATTATTAGTATTATCAACATTATTCTTAATATGTTAGTTTTTTTATTAGTTTTTTTTCACATTTTTTTATATATTACTTCTTATATTATTTTAATTTGTACTATTTATTTTTTGTTAAATGGCTTATTTTGGCTTCATTTATAATGTTTTATATTCGAATTCATTTATATTCTTAAAATGTAGATAATTTCATTAACCATAGACAAATCTGGTAATGTGTGATAAATCTCTGCCAATATTGTCATTGGTCAGAACATTATTTTACTTAATTTCATGAACTTGATTTTATTTTGATATAGAAATTAATCCGATGATCAATTAGCATTACTTATCTAATTGTGTTACATTATATTGTACAAAATATACAGTATTTTATTTCTCATTGAACGTACCTCATATTGTATAATATAAATTAATTAAATCAGTACCCTCCACTTAATTTCTATACTTGCTATATCAATGAGTCTCTACTTTTATCCTACAATTAGTAAATAAATGAGGAAAAAAATGTTTCCATTCCTCTCAATCATGTAACATGGTATTTTGAAATATGTACATAATGTTAAAAATGATAATGTCAAATTGATCAAAGAGAAATGAGTTTTAATAAATTGAAAAAGTGATTAAAATGAAAATATCAAAATTTATGGTTTTTCAGTGCTTTTTATACTGCAGTATTTCAATTTAGTGTTTTCCTCATGATTTATTACTCATTTTTGTTTATCCAGACGTGTTCAAACAAAGTTCGTTTGGTTCGACGACCTTTTTGGATGTGGGTTTTACACAATCCACCGTCAAATATAAAATCAAACATAAATATATTGTATCTTTACATCTGGTGCTTTATTTGTTTTGTGAATAGCAATGGTGGACAACAAATTATATATTAGTCAGCATTTTTAAATGTTCATCAATGCACTTACTTCAGTATATAAAGGAACTACTTTCCATATGTTTTTTTGAAGACTATTCATACAGTTATACATTAAGTATAGAAAAGGCATGGAAAATATAAGAAGGTCATATGACATGCTGCTAAAACTTCTGATTATAATAATGATAGATCCATTGACAATTATTATTGATAATATTTAAATTAGAACTGTAATGGATGGTAAACGAAAATCTTCAGATGTTTTGCCATTAGGATTGTGCAAAACTAGTTGTAAACTCAAATAACTTACCTATAACCGTGTTACTCTAAAGGTGTTGTAGATATGCATGCTAACGTATAAGGTTGAGACAAAAGTTACGTTTTCAAATTCAAGTAATAATTGGAATATTGATACTCGTAAATCTACAAAAAAAGTCTAATCAATTTTAATGATTCGTCAATTTTATATCTTGCATGCCAATGAGAAATTTTTATTATTCTTCTTATTGGTGTGTGCTTTCTTTAATTATATTTTAAATACAAATTCTAAAATATTTACACGAATGCACTATTATATGTAATTTGTGTGTGTATTAATGTTTCTGCTGAATGTACTAATAATTATATTGGCTTTCTTTGGTAGATTTCACAAGTAATTAATTGAAAGTTTTATTAACATTGATGATGTTTAATGCATGAGATTTGCGTGATGAAGACATCTGTAAACTTAATAATAAAATTTAAAAAAAAAATCTGCATGACAAATCGTGAATCGTTCAATATATTCTTCACTACAAACCACAGTAGCTTTAAATATATATATATATATATATATATATATATATATATATTTAATTTGAGTTTAATAATCGGGCGTAACATCAATAAAAATAGTATGAGTTTTTTTAAAAATTTATTTATTTAAAATCCATACGTTTCGGCTAGCATCTTAGCCATCATTCAGTGGTAATCAAGTTAACTATAAAAATTGAAACTAAATAAATTATATGAAAGGAAATTTTGTGGAAAAACAATAATAATAATAATAGTAATAAAACACTTACAATTTGTATCCTAATATAGCATATGAAACCATTATTAATCCATGGTATGAGTATGTGCACATTGATAAGATATATATTTTTTAACACAAACATCACAAATGGTAAAACACACTAATAATCATGATAACTTAACAAGTTGTCGAAACTATGTATTTACTCTTTGGAGTTTAGGATAGAAATGTCACATTTTCTCAAAGCAGTTTTTAGCATGTGTTGATATTTTTTGGAAAATTTAAAAGGCGATGGGATTTTGTTATTTTTTAAGGAATTTTGACACGCTATTAAGAAACCACGTGTTCGTTTCGATAAGGGCCGTATTGTCATTGCGTTTATTTATGACTCTGTCGTTATGTAATTGTAAAAACAACCCCTCAGCGAATCTTCTTTTAATTGTATTCTCTTCAAAATGTAAAATTTTAGGGTTAAAAAAATCGATATTATGATTTAAATTTTTAATATGCTCAGTTAACATTGTTTTAAATTGCTTAGGATTTTTTGAATTATTTTTGTGTTGATTAAGGCGTTTACTCAGGTTTTGGCTAGTTTCTCCAATATAAAAGAGTTCGCAATTAGAGCAATTAATTTGATATACTAAATTCCTGAGGCGGTCAAAATTGAACTTAGATTTCATTTGTGTAAAAATTGAACTAAGGGTTGCATCACAATTACATACCAACAGAATGCCACATTGTTGAAATAGTTTTTTCCACGAGAAATATAAATCTTTTACGTCCGGTAGGCAAATGACACCAGTATATGATTCTAAGTCTAAGCGGTTTTTATGGTCTGTGAGGTCTTTTTGTTTGTTAAAAATAGACATCTAAGTTAAAATAGACATCTAGACATCAGACTCATACGTACAAATGACCACCGACTAATTACTAACTGGTACCAGAAACCAACTAGCTCCGGACGATACATAAATTACCACTCATACCACCCTCTAAAATGAAAATTGCGACAATAATAAATTTAACAGGACCACGCCATATTACTATCTGACAAAACTTCTGGGACACGAACATTGACTGGTTATAAACACACTGAAAAACAACTCATATCCTACGA
>NW_020537758.1:50777056-50809955 GCF_003426905.1 Ctenocephalides felis
TACAATTTTTTATTAAATGATTACAACACTAGCCACCAATTTTCTCATATTCTATACTCTATACTTAGTATAGAGTAATGAGTAAAGTATCTCTATACTTTATATCCCCTGCATAACTTTCACATAAAAATCTATTTATAAACTTTCGAAATATTATTTTGATCTTGAATGGCAACTGCATGGCAACTGCATAACCAGCAGTAAACTGTTTTCTTCCTATTAAATCGAGCGCCAAACGCTTGTTGGCATTTAAACTTATGACGACTTGTAACAACTCTCTACGGTTGGTTGATTCAGAATTTATAACACACCCATTACAAAATTATATATATATATATATATATATATATATATATGTATGTATGTATTTATATAATATAAGCTGGAGAGAAAGACCATTTTCTTTGAGTATCTCCTAAGAAAAACATATTTTATATTCAAAGAAAAACTTTGTTTAATAATGGTATTCTATGTTTTAATTCATACATTCGGACTATACAATTATTTAAACTAATATATTTCTGCTAAAAATTTACTAGTTGGAATTGGTATTTAGCCTTGAGCCAAGTTACATGAACTTTCCGATATGTATAAATAATCGACTTAATCAATAATAATCATATTAATTTATGAGTGATTAGAAGTATTCCAAGTAAATTATTACACAAAATTGAAAACGAAAGAACACGTTAACTCGGAGTAAGCAAATTTTTAATTTTTATATTTGAACCAGTTTCCGTAGGACTTTAATGGTATATTAATACCAAGTACTCTAACGTTATACCAAGTAAATCGTCTAATTTTAATTTTAACAAACGTCAACAAAACTACTCATTTTCTCAAACTTTGATGATTTTTTAAAATTAAACTATTTGTCGTAAGGCCGTAATATTTTGTAAGTTATATAAGACCATGATATATATTGTCAAAAAAAGTATGAGCTTAAATGTGGACGAAAGGTTTAACACTTTTTTCTAAATTACAAAGAAACGGCTCGGCCGATCGTCGCACAAAACTGAGAAACGATAATCCTCATCGAGATACATCAAAGATATTTAAAGATATTTAAAGAATCTGAAATCGGTTCAGGCGTTTTTGAGCAAACGTCGATGAAAGTTCTAATTTTGACAAATGCTAAAAAAGACCATACTAATTTTTGCAAACTTTGACGAATTTTTAAAGCTAAACCAGTTGTCGCAGGGCCGCATATATTTAGTATGATCTAGAAAACTATGGTATCTACCGTCAAAAAAATAAGCATAAAAATCGTCGATTTTTTTAAAACTTTATTACAAGAAAACGGCCCGGCCGATCTCTACCAAAAACTAATCAGCACGATTTCCAACCAATATCTTTCGAACGGTTTTTGAATTTTCAAAATCGATTCAGAATTGCGGCTAAAACGTAGACGAAAAATTTGTCACTTTTATGCGTTTTATAAAAAAACGGCTTGGCCGAGCACAAAATTGACAAACAATCATGGAGATATATCGTGGCTTTTATATTTTTGAAATCGATCCAGCCGTTTTCGAGAAAACGTCGATTTACGGCAAAAAATCTGTTCACATACACGCACACACACACATAATTTTTCCAAATTTGGTCTCATTCGATTCAGAATGGCTTGAAACGTCGAGAAAACATAAAATTAGCAATTCGGATTTTTTGATGAAAACATAAACTTCTCCTTCGGGAAGTTAAAAATGTTAGTTTTATATGTTAGGATAATTTTGGAATTATATACTATTCCAAATTATTTTATAAATATAGTAATAAATATAAATATACATTTTTATTTATAATTTATTAATTGAAAGTTTGATTTTTTATTAAGTAAGCACTTTGTAGTATCTTTATTAAAAAAGTTCTCTATCAAATGAACCATGCAGTAATTTTCGTAAAATTATTAATAGAACTTTAGTTCCTTCATTCTGCCTGTACATTAACTCAATAATTCATACCACGATTTATGGACCTCTTATTGTTCCACTTTCTCATATATTAATTGTATATAGGATGCTTCTATATTCATATAATTATATGTGTTATTTCTGTTCCAGTTCTGGTTCAGGCTGGCGAAGCAGATCTGGTCCTACTAGGGGAACGGAGCCGTCTGCCACTCAGAATGTCCTGGCGAGCCCTCAAAATCCGCACACGGCGCCAGTCACGGTGAGTCGCACATTCTCGTAATTACCCATATCACTTAAAACGATTGTACTAATTTGGCTACGAACTTTATGTGTAATTTACGTTTATTTTTAAACGAGTTTTTGATCAGATTTCTAAAATGTTTTTATGTTGATCATAATGGTACGGGAGCTATTAACATTTTCGAGAAAGAACTTTAGGCAGACTGTTTTTTGGAAGTGGTTTTGTTTATTAGCGCACAGCCAACTTGTACAATTTGTGCGATTTCAAAATTTTGACAGCATTTTAGTCAATTAAATATATAGTCACTCCAATTTTCATTTTTTTGACTTTGAATAGGTTCACAGACTCGCATTTTTTGTTCCCAGATATTTTTGGTGCTGCTAAATATGTGACACATGCCAAATTAAGTATTAATATTTTTAAAAATTCTAATCATTTTAGTGTGTCTGTAATTTTAATATTATGTTCATTTGGGGTGAACATTAATTTGACAGACGTTTCTGTGGTTGTTAAGCATGTCTGACAATTTAAAAAGTCTGGCAATATGATACTAAAGACAGAGTGAGACAATTCCCAATACATTGGTGTGAATGAAACAAAAAACTATTATACTCGTAAGAGCACATACCGTGTACTAAGCTATGATTTAATATTTATGGGATAATTTTACAGTAAAATAGACCAAACGCTGCGTTTGTTCATATAAAATGGTACTAAAAGCTGTCAAAATGCTATGTATTTGTTGTGCGATCAGGCGTTTTGCACATAAAGTGAAACTTCACTCACATGATAATATGCCACATCACAAAGATGCAGGATGACGTTGTTTTTTTGTCATTTATCTATATTAGGTTTACTATCTAAAATGCCTGACTGCACAGCAACGACATAGCATTTTGACAGTTTTTAGTACCATTTTATATGAAACACGCATCGTAACATAGTCTTGTTCTAACATTAGTCTATTTTATGGCAAAATTATAGTTCATTCAAATTGAAGTTAACATTGTTTTATAGTATAGAAATAGAAGTTAATTAGTTGTTATTTAGCTATAGAGTTGTATAAAACGTATAACTTGTATTACTGTTTATAAAAATGTTGAAACTACTGATTATAAGTTAAAAAGTTACGCATTACGTTAAAATTAGATCATTTTCAATATGCAAAATGAATATTTTGCCATCACATAGCAGATTCTGTAACATGTTTTTATAATAAAAGTCAAACTTCCATAAAAAAAATGCATATGGACATGTACCGACTAAATCCGAATATGAATACTTGCATACTTTAATATAGATACTAAATAGAGACACTAGATAAAATCTAATTACCATTACCTAAATTGTCTTTTCTAACGCAGATATTTTTTTGTAATACGATACGAACTTTTTGTTCAAGTTAGTATAAGTACCTACTTAATTCGAAAGAATTTAATTTTTAAGTATGAACTTAAATTGATAGTCATTAAATAGAATTATATATAGTCATGCTTAAGTTGGAATTTTACCTATATCTTCTAAGATTGTAATTAAATCTTGCTGGAAATTAAGGAAGAAAAATTTAGACAAGAAAGCTAATTATCCATCGCATTGATATTGCTAATATTGCTTCAGAGTCATACATGTATTTCTACGTCAGGTTAAATAAATTGTACAAAGGATTAACTGATAAAACAACTTTATAAGTATTAATTATATATTGTACGATTAAACTATCTCGTTTGAACAAAAGTGTTTTATATTTATTTTAGCACTTGAGCTTTAAAGCAAAAACTAATTAAAAGTTCCTAAAGTTAAGTTTATCAATTTATGAGGCTTGAAGTGTCTCCCATTTATCTATCTATGGGTTGATTTATTATTAGCGGGATAATCTTATTTCTATATCAAATTCGAGGTCTTTTTTGATGATATTATAATTAGTGAGAAAATAGAATTTTTAGTAAATAATTACTATATGATAAGGATTTTTTACCTTCTGAATTAACTCTATATTTATATCTTGATATACTTTTAATTTAATTTTACCACTTAATTTATTTTATATATGATTATCCTTGCGAAATAATATTATCTCGTAAATTTGATTTACCTTTGTTTATTCAGAATTGCGATAAACAGCAATCTCTTCACAAATAACTAATTTATGTACTATTTAATTATCCAGTGAAAATACATTTTATATTAGTAATAATTTGAACAAGCAAGTAAATACGATTTTTTTTAAGACAAAATATGATATATTCGATAGATATTAATAAATGTTTTCAAATAAAAATATGATCTAAAGTAACTAATCAGACGCATATATTATTACTGTTCTTTTATAGTAATATATTAGTAGTTGAGCTATTTTCATATATAAAGTACCAAGAACAAACAGAAACAGTTGTTTCATCAATTGATTCAAAGAATGAAAATATTTCATTTATTTATCGTCTCGTCACTATGTCAATCAACAATGTTTATCAAAGTAAATGCACAAACTGAAATGCAATTTCTCGCCATGCGACATGAGCTATAAAAAGATATCATGAAGGCATTTTTATAATAAATAGCAATCGTATGACGTTTTTTCAATTTGCACTTTCAATAAAATATGACATTCGAATACTGCGACTTATGATAATGCCAACTTCGAACGTCGTACTGGCTTTTATATTAGCGTAGCTCACATGAAAACTTGAAAAGGTTGCTTATAATATATTCATGTTTAAAATTTAAATTCACCTGGCGAGATTTCTTCTCTATTTGTTGTTTGATGCAAAGTCATGCACACTATACCATTGGTTAAAAAATTGAGTTTTTTATGTTGTTTTTCTTTGTATAATTTTAATTCAGATAAATAATATGAACATTGCATATTATTAATTTTTTTTATTAACTTTCCGAAGAAGACTTTTATGTTTTTGCCAGAATATACTATCATCTAATTTTACAAATTCTTAAGGTTTGCAGTCATTCTAAAGCAATTGAGATCAAAGTTGGAAAAAAGCATGTGTGTGTTAGGCGAAATTTCGTGCACGTTTTCTCGGAAAGGGCTGGACCAATTTCAAAAATTTAAAAGCCATTCCATGTATTTCAGTAAAAACTCGTGATTAGGTTTTTGCACAATAATCGATAACTTTGAAAATTCATTGTGATGTGATGTGATAGGTCACAATTTGAATTTCATCAATTTCTTCTTAAAAATGGTTGAATATATTTGCATAGTATTGCGGCTCTGTTTAATTAATATCTACTTCTTATGTAATGTGATACCAGTATTAACTCTTTTACACTTATTAGCATGTTTATCATTTCTCATATAAAGAAGCATGAAATAATACTGCATTTCTGTCCATTTTGTTCTTTACGACATATACATTGCATCTGAAATAAAACCATTCCGTACTGCGAAATTGCGCTTAAATTCAGATTACAAAGCGGGAATTCGACTTAACCGCGACTAGCTCTTTAGTCAGTCAGAGAGAGAACTCTAAACCATTTTATAAAACACGAAACATTAGCTAACAATTCAATTGTCAAAGGAACGGGCCAAAAGTCCTGTACATATTACCCGGGAATTAAATTCTCCATAAGTTCGTAAAGCAGTTTGGCTGGCTGTCGGTGTTTTATTCATGAAATTCCGACCAGCGTAGTTTCGGGTACGCGACGCGGAAGCGACTCCGCGTTATTTCAATGAAACAATAATAAGCCTTTCGCTGTGACATATTTGCCATTAGGAATTGGGCCGAAGGCCCGGAGCGTGGGCCGCCGATATATAATATCTGGATAATATCGAATTATTGTTTGGTTTTGTTGGTAAACATAAACGCTGGCATTAAACGCTGAAGCTTACGCACTATTGTACAAAAATAAATGCACATTTTATTACATCCTTTGGTAATTAGTTTATTTAAATGCAATGGGTTTTGATGTATTTATTAATATTATTCAGTATTATGAGTTCCAATATTTTTATTTATACATTAATATCTGACAAGTTGTACCCCCAACTTCGTTCGCATGGAATTTAACATAAAATTTAAAGCATATTCATATGTATTAGAGATGAGTAACTCACTCCAGAGTTATCACTCTTTCCTAAATCTGTTACTGCGTTTTTGCTTTGGGAAGGAAGCTGTCGCTTTCTCGTTTTACTGGCGGTTTTGTGACCTTTTAGGTATACGCTTTTTTCCAGAAAATACAAAAATATTACTTCAAAGATACAGAACAATGAAATTGTGATCAAGTGTGAATAGCTCCAATGTATAATTTATTGAATAGTAAGGGGTCAAATTTCTAAACACGACAATCTTTGGTCGTGCATGACGGCAATCAGGAATGTACATACCGAGAAATTCACGAAACAAAATACATTTAATCTGGTTTTTCCATAGCTTGAAATAACAATACTTTAGAGTTTTGATTTTCAAGTTTTGCGTTTTTACTTTCGTCAACACTGTTAAAACAACTCGTCATTTATTTGTGATTTGACAAATCCTTGGATGCATAAACAACGCACTATAGAACACATTTGTGTCGAGTATTTCGGTTTCAAAGTTGTCGGAGTCGTGGAGTTGTTAACCGGATATAACTACTCCCTAAAGCGGAGTCAACTCCGAGTCGATCCGGCTTCGGATATGATAAGCCCATCTCTAATATGTATGTATTAAAAATGAAAAATAATGACTAAAAATTATTTATCTTAACTTAACTATACTTTCTACGTCACGAACTAACTAAAATAATTTATAAATTACTCAAATGTATTTAATTAAAATGATTAATGATTGCTACTTAAAGGTAGAACTGCAGCAAAAATGCAACTGCAGATAGATGAAGTAAGATGATAAGATTATTCTTTTTAGAAAATTAAACCAAACAACACACAGACCGACAAAATTTTAAAAAAAGTATATGTATACTGTTTATTTTTATAAGCATGCATTAAAAAAACGGCTATTTTAAATAGTGCAAACAGAATTCACGCCAATTTTATTTATATGTATAGATTTTAGGACTTCGACATATGTTTGTCAGGATTCAATTAATAGAAGATTATATTAATTAAATTGAGTATGCTTGAAGTTTTAATTTAAAATTCTTCAAATTGCAATTTTTATTAAAATCAATATCAAAGGAATGCATTTTTTACAGAAAAATATGAAACAATAATTTTTTTTCTGACACCATAAATAATTATATATATTTAGTTTTATATAAAATAAAACCGTATGTAGTAATTGTGTTCATAAGATAAGAGATTTAATACGCCTGTTCTATTTCTAGTTAATATAGATTGATTGATGCATTAAAATTTCAAATACTGTTAATTCGTTTCAATTTGAAAATTTTTGCACATTCTACTATGTAAAATCACTTTAACTACTAGATAGTTTGTACTTTTAACCCTTTTGCTACGGGAGTGCTTACCTCAGGAATGCCGCAGCTGTACGGAATAGTGTGCCGCACAGTTACACTACAGAACGGACAGACACAACTATATATTTTAAAATATTTTTATCATTATCAATAAAAATGTGTTAAAAAATTAAAAATTACGCTTCTGATGATCTAGAAATAACAACAAAAGACTGGTTCTCAATACTTCTACTCAATTGTGGTAAATCTTGAAGCAAAAGCAAACACAACATGTCGTCCAGGGACGACATCTATACACACGGCACGTCAAGTGGATGACAGGACATAGTTTTACATAGTTTTGAACAAATGAAATTTCTTAAACAATATTATATGTTAAAATAGAAACAAAAAATGAAATAAATTGAAACCAAGTCGGACATGTTTCTAAAGCTTTTTTAAAATCATTACATATTTTCTAAATCACGTATGAAAGATTTTCAAAATTTTAGAAAGTAAAATACCTCTAAAATAAAGACCTTATTTTGTCATGACTATATGATGATAATATATGATAATAAAAACTATTAACAATTAACTAGAAAGCCTGCTCAAAAATAATATATTTCCCATAGCAGGAAAAAAATATTGTTTAATAAAATAATTTTTAATATAGGCATGTAGTAAATTGTAATTACCTAAAATAAAATTTGTACAATTAATGTGAGTAATATCATGTGTTCACGCACTAATTATTATCCATCACCACCGCAGCCCCGATGTAACGACTCTACATCCGAGCCAACATTCCGACAAGTTTCATGTTCGCGAACCGAAACCTAATTTTGACGCTAAAAACATCCAAAACGCTTGACGTGCACCATCCATCAAAATACTATGAAATTAATATTTCCTCTCTACGTATACTACGCAGTATTTGCAACTGTTTTGTTATAATTCCGATCGGCTGCTAATACTTTAGGATAATGAATAATGAATGGAAACGTCATGCAATTCGTGATATGAATTGTCGCTGAAATATAGGATATTATATTTGTTGCTCATAGTGATAAATGTAATTGACAGGTGTATAGATACTTTGTACAAAATGGCATTTTGTGTAGGCAGATGATAACGCTAATTGATTGTATGTACGATTACTACAATTGCATCGTATGTCTCTATTACTGGTCCTATTGTTAGAATAAATTTATCTATCTTTTCATGCTTTTGACAAATTTATAAAAGCAATATTTACATTTGCACTTTTACACGCTTTATTAAAAGAAAAATATTAAGTTCTATTCAGTTTAGTTAGTTGAAAATATTATTTTTTGTTTGAACAGCAATTAGAACTATGAACTCTATGAACTGTCATGATTAGATACTTTAATCTAGTGCGGCTCTTAGATTGTTCGGACGTATTTTTGTTTTATTATATTGGCCATGAAGGTGACAACCTTCATGGCATTGAGCTTTTACAGGGGATGATTGCTACCCCTAGTAGAGAGGGCAACGGAGAGTTTAATGGGACTAATTGACCACTTCTAAACCAAAAGTTCGCGAAACAACATGTGCAATAAATAATAAATAAATGTATCTTCTTTCATTATAACTTAGTGACAAATCAGTGACTGTAATAAGAACTGAAACAAATGCATCCAAATACAAAACCAAATCAGTGTTTATTACAGTCCACAGCTACAAGGGTTAAATTATAAATCGACAACCTGAGTTATCGAAGGAGAGTTTTAATAAATTTCATAAGTACGTAAAGCACATACATAGATAGTTCCAATTGAATTTTTAGGTTTACTGAATGCAGTACAAATATAAAATACTTCTTGCTATTTGATAGTAGGCAATTCAGCTGTCAATATAAAAGAGTTAGATCGCGCAGTTTTTGTTTGGCGTTAGTTGAAAGAGAGAAGAATCAAATCGAAATTTTTGTTATATTTTTATTTTTTATTTGTGCAAAGATAAAATGGCATCTTAAGCGCAAAATGTTATGAGCTCTTTATGGCGATGAAGCTTTAAAAAAGCAGTGTCAAAATTGGTTTGCAAAATTTTGTTCTGGTGATTTTTTTACTCAAAGATGAAAAATGCTCTGGTCGTCCAGTTGAAATTGGTTACAAAGAAAAATCATTTCTTTCACTGTTACCACTCAACCGAACAATCAATTCTGACGTCTACCTTGAACAACTAACAAAATTAAACAACGCAGTGAAAAAATTTCAAATCGAAGCGGTTATTTTGGCCACTCGGCAAAAATTATTGGATTTTAGTTGAGATGTTTTGCTGAATTCAGTATATAGTCCTTATCTTGCATATGCTGTTTTTTTCAGTCTTTTTTGAATGGTAAAGAATTCAATTATTATGATGAGGTGTCAAATAGTACATACCGAATTCAGATTTGTGCTAATAAGAACCAGAAGTTTCATGAAAGTGAGAAAATTATGGTGCTTGAAAAATGAAAAAAGGCATTGATCAAAATGGACAATGCAATACAAAATAAAGTTATTTAGATCTATAAAATGAATGTTTAATTTAATGAAATTTTTTATCAAATACTGGTGAGAGATCTATTGCAGCAGTGTTTACGAAATGATCTTCTCACTTGTTATTTCATTGTACATTTATAAAGTAAAAAATATGCAATAAACATCTATATTCAACGATTCTAAATCATGTCGCTAATTCTAGAGCTTCTGCGATGTTTTCATTCTAACTACATATATTTATGATTTGAAATATTTATTATATACTTTACTTATTTGATTTCATCACATAATTACTAAAGAAAATTTTTGGAAGAATATTTAACATAACGTAGAAATTTATGTAAATAATTTTAAACCCAAAATATCAGTGAGCTCAAGATATAAAAGGTTGTTAAGTTTTAAATTCCTTTACATATTACGACTGTATTTCTATCTCGTTCATTGTGGGCATATAATAGTGCAAAAATATGATTCCATTATCTCAATGCATAGCAAATTCAAATATCCCAATATAAGGTGAGATAATATTATATGTATAATTTATATTCAATTAAAGAATTATACTTAGTTAGTAAAATCTTACAGCATATTTTCAATCAATCAATTACATTTAACAAAACGAGTAAGACATTTGAAATAGTCGATTAATTACCTCATCAACGATCACAAGGCAGCATTAATTGATGCAGTCGAACACACATAGTACTAGCAAATAGTACGCATTTCCCACATTTCATTCTGCAGGACTACTCTCATTTGTGTACATAGGAAGCCTGAGTGTATGTTTATTCGGCGATTCTCTACTTGACTAAATTGAAAACGAACCACTCTTGTGGACCCAGCTGCTGCACATCATAGGAGATGAATGGCATTTGCAAATAAGCGGAACTGCATGGGCATTTGTCTTTGAGTATTGGAGTGCACTTCCCGCTGATAAGAGAAGCTCAGAGAAATTTACCTAAGTGCGGTAATAATACATATTTATCTGATGCATCTGGGTTTCGTGGTAATAGGGAAAGAATAGATTGGAAAATTGCAATCAATCCGAGACAAATATTGCAATTGAAAGATTGAAAATTAGTTCGTGAATGACGGAGTGTGTCTTCGTGAGATTCACTTTAATTAGTGAAAACAGGATGCTACCACCGGTTTTTTTTCACTGGAAACCGATTTGCATGAAATTTTGGAATTAGGCTCATCTTAACTTTACCTTAAAAGTAAAAATGAACACCCCACCCACCCTAGGAAAGGTGTAATTTTTTTTCGAAAAACTTATTTTGACCTTTAATGAAGTTAATATAAGGCATGATTATCTTCTATTATATAAAAATAAGTCAGGTTTTTCCTTCCTGACGGTATAACTCCAGAACGCACGAACCGATTTCGACGATTTTGCATTCGTTGGAAAGGTCTCGGGCTCCGTGAGGTTTATAGCAAAGAAAATTGAAGAAAAATTTCAACAGAAAAGCGGAAAAATCTTTTTTCTCATAGAATGCCGAGACAAATATTGCAATTGAAAGATTGAAAATTAGTTCGTGAATGACGGAGTGTGTCTACGTGAGATGCACTTTAATTAGAGAAAAGAGGATGCTACCACCCAATTTTTTTCACTGGAAACCGATTTGCATGAAGGATTATTTGAATGAGGAATTTGGATTATCTTATCTTTCCCTTAATAGTGAAAATGAACACCCCACCCACCATAGGGAAGGTGTAAATTTTTTTCGAAAAACTTATTTTGACCTTTAATGAAGTTAATATATGGCATGATTATCTTCTGTCACTTGAGTGTGTCTACGTGAGATGCACTTTAATTAGAGAAAGGAGGATGCTACCACCCAATTTTTTTCACTGGAAACCGATTTGCATGAAGGATTATTTGAATGAGGAATTTGGATTATCTTATCTTTCCCTTAATAGTAAAAATGAACACTCCACCCACCCTAGGAAAGGTGTAAATTTTTTTCGAAAAACTTATTTTGACCTTTAATGAAGTTAATATAAGGCATGATTATTTTCTATTATATGAAAATAAGTCAGGTTGTCCTTCCTGACGATATAACTCCAGAACGCACGAACCGATTTCAACGATTTTGCTTTCGTTGGAAAGGTCTCGGGCTCCGTGAGGTTTATAGCAAAGAAAATTGAAGAAAAATTTCAACAGAAAAGCGGAAAAATCTTTTTTCTCATAGAATGCCGAGACAAATATTGCAATTGAAAGATTGAAAATTAGTTCGTGAATGACGGAGTGTGTCTACGTGAGATGCACTTTAATTAGAGAAAAGAGGATGCTACCACCCAATTTTTTTCACTGGAAACCGATTTGCATGAAGGATTATTTGAATGAGGAATTAGGATTATCTTATCTTTCCTTTAATAGTGAGAATGAACACCCCACCCACCATAGGGAAGGTGTAAATTTTTTTCGAAAAACTTATTTTGACCTTTAATGAAGTTAATATAAGGCATGATTATCTTCTGTCACTTGAGTGTGGCTACGTGAGATGCACTTTAATTAGAGAAAGGAGGATGCTACCACCCAATTTTTTTCACTGGAAACCGATTTGCATGAAGGATTATTTGAATGAGGAATTAGGATTATCTTATCTTTCCCTTAATAGTAAAAATGAACACTCCACCCACCCTAGGAAAGGTGTAAATTTTTTTCGAAAAACTTATTTTGACCTTTAATGAAGTTAATATAAGGCATGATTATTTTCTATTATATGAAAATAAGTCAGGTTGTCCTTCCTGACGATATAACTCCAGAACGCACGAACCGATTTCAACGATTTTGCTTTCGTTGGAAAGGTCTCGGGCTCCGTGAGGTTTATAGCAAAGAAAATTGAAGAAATATTTCAACAGAAAAGCGGAATAATCTTTTTTCTCATAGAGCGTAATGTCTGATACTTACCATGTATTTTAACCATACTTACAAACCAATATTTTAAGTAGATGTTGCTGGTTTGTTTGCTTTGGATTGTTTGCCAAAAAAAATTCATTTTTCTCACGAAACCATCTGGTTTTTCGAATAATTAAAAATTGAAAATTCGGATTACTTTCACGTATGAAAAGTCGTCGTTTTTTTGCAATATCTGCAGAAATATGATAGTTTTAACGAAAATTTAATGATGAATAAAATTGTGGCAGGTGCTATTCTAAATGTAATATTAGGCTGCATTTTAAATAACAAAATCGTTTTTTATTTTGTTTGAAATTTAATCGAATATTCAATGTTCCATATCCATTTCCAGATACATTTATGGATTTACAGTAGATGGAGTAAAATAAGCTTTAAAATGAGAGCTGTTAAAAGTCCTTTTGCACGTAAAAATAAGTAAGCTGTAATGCAAAAAAGAGAAATATCTAATAATTCTTTCTTTTAAAATTAATCGATTTCATGCCATTTCCACCAAAATTAAAATTTATCATCACCAGAATGAACTTTAACACAGAGAGTGTGATAGATTCTAGCAGCTTACTTGCTTTAAAACAATTATTTTTCAAAAAATCACGATTACAAAAAATATATATAATTTACAAATTATTTCACAAAAGCCATTTTTTTTTCGTGATATCTCATGAAATTTTTCACAATATCTTATGAAAGATACGTATAAAAGTATGTATAAGAATGAAAAAATATGCCAGAAAAACACAGACATTTTTTATCATTATCTCACTAAAGGAGATTTAAAAGGGATTTGACTAATGTTATTTAAATGCCAGATATCAGTATCAAAGTTATTAAAGAACATTATTTTGAATTTCAGATCTTACTGCATTTTTAAAATGTACCACTTTTATACATATATCTTTCTGAAACCTGTCATTTATTTTGATTAACATTTCTCAAACATTAAAGCGCATGTATGAATAATAAATTATTGTTAAATATTCAAGAGGCTTAAAAAAATGAGAAACTCTGGGTTAAGTCCAGCACTATTTTTCTAAGATTTTTTAAAATGTATTTTAATAAAAATTGTCATCCCCGAAAAGGTTAAGATCTTTCGCCAAGAGACTTAGAGATATAAAGATTTTAATCAAAAAAAAATTTTTGCGAAAATTATTTTTGTCAGCATTTTATTATTGGCATTGATATTAAATAGACTTGTTTCCTAACAAACAATCATAAGGAAATCTTGATTAACATGATGTACTACATATAGTCAAATATTACTCTAATCGGTAAATTTTTATTTAGTTAATAATATGTGCTTACATTTACTTACATGTATGTTTTTTTATTTGGATTTGCTAATTATATCTTTTGAATATTTTGTAGTATTACTTAACGATTTATTCATTAAAATAAATGATAAATGAGAGTAACATGTTAATATTGACTAATCATCGTAATTTGAATGCAATTTTACATGGGTTCAACATTATTAAAAAATGTTTGCATTGTTTTTTTTTAATAAGATTTATTTTATCAAATTATAGAGAAACAAAATACTATTTGTATTTTACTATCTTCACACTAATTTGAGAAAACGTAATTGATTTTGCTTTTCTCGTAAACTTTTGCGAAGCAATTGAAAAGTTGTTTTTGTGATCTTGGAGAATGTTAAATGAGTTTTGAATAATTGCGTTATCTATTTGCTCTTTGCATGTAAATTGCTTTCCCGGCATCTTTCAGTTTAGTTTTTTTTAATAAAATGTCGGGAAATTAAATAGCAAGAGTAAAAGAAAATACAATTGTTAAATATTTAATTAGTTTTAAATTTTTCTAATAACAAAGTTTAAGACGTTTCTGATATTGTTTCAATTATTCAACTACAACTTTAAAACGTTACTCAATAATTCATTTCTTTTTCTTATTGTTGATTGAATTAAATAACTTCAATAAAGCAATTAGTTTAATACATATATTAAAATATGATTTTTAAAATGTAATTTCCTAAGCATTATTTGCTGAACATCTAGTAATCCACATCTCCAGGGACAGTTGTGACCGGCATAAAGATAGATACAAATATCAAAATGGTTTATAACGATTTTTATTGTCATTAATAACTAACACAACACAACATAAATAATTTAAATAAAGCTTATGAATGAAATATCACAATATATTGCAAAACATACTTTATTTAAACAAAGTTAACAATAATTCTTTTTTTTCTTATATTGATTTTTTTTTTACTTCTTTCGTTTTTGACTTAGATAAGTTAGATTAGGTTTATTTAATCTTCATCCGTAAAGGACGAAGAATACATGTCACAACCGTACCCAAAAAATTTGTCACTACCACCGCACACTTTTGAAAACAAATCATTATGATTGAGCTAAATTATCTAAATGAAAAGTAATTGCTGATAAACAAATATACAGCAAAACTAATGTTAAACTTACAGCAAAATAACAAAGTAATCTATCTGTATACAATTAACATTTAGAGTTATGATTAAAAGAAGTCAAACATGAAAACTTACTTTGACTTTTTAAAAGCAATGAGATCTACAAATCGTGTTAATATAATGTAAAGCACTGACTGTAAAGCACATCTTTCTCCCTTTGGACCTTATCTCAAAATCAGTATAGTTTAGCTGTTATGACAACTGTCACTACCGTACCCTGGCACAACCGTACCCAGCCTCTCCTGTATATTATATGATATGACACTTTATATTATATTATATTAGAAAAATTACATCAAAACGCATGTATAAATGAAAGTGGAATGCATTTGTTGAGTACAGTCGTTGACATTTCACATATGAAAAAATAATTAAGGAGAATTGAACATTCTATAAATGGATAATTTATGAAATCTTCATAAAGATACGTGCTTTAGATTTTCACACATGCATTTACTTGAAAAATAATAAATAAGTAAGAGTAATAAATAGATGACGAATTCACTTCGATTCTGGCTGTTTTTTACGTTTATTTCGTTCAGGCAAGTGTAACTTAATTAGCAAGTTTTTTGAAAAGCGTTAGGCTACAAAATATATATCTATTGCAAAAGTATCAAGAATTAGAAATGCATGACACGCAATAACAGCAACACGTGCATTGAATGTATACGAAGATAAAATCTGATACTCGAGAATTCTGAATATGTTCAATACTGTTAGTTTTGCGTGTAACTAGTGAAAATTTTATATTATACATGTAAATAAATAAAATTATAAATGTTCTTTAATTCATATTTATATTATTGTTATTAACTATTATTATTATTTTCAGCATTATTTTTTGAGATATTTATTTTTATATATAAATTTTCGTATGTTTTTTTTTTAATTTTTACTTTTTTGTTATATGGCTAATCATTATATTCCTAGAAAGATACTTAATTTTACTTAAAAAGTACAGATAAAAAAACTAAAATTTTATGAAAAATGTATCGATAATTACAACACCGTATTCAAACTTAATAACGTGTGACAAAAATCATACTCTAATAATGGCAATTTTCTATAAACATTTTTTATTATTTTCTTGGCCTTGTATATTGGTATTTTATTATTAGTATTATCAACATTATTCTTAATATGTTAGTTTTTTTTATTAGTCTTTTTTCACATTTTTTTATATATTACTTTATATATTATTTTAATTTTTACTACTCTTTATTTTTTGTTAAATGGCTTATTTTAGCTTCATTTATAATGTTTTATATCCAAATTCATTTATATTCTTAAAATGTAGATAATTTCATTAACTATAGACAAATCTGGTAATGTGTGATAAATCTCTACCAATATTGTCATTGGTCAGAACATTATTTTACTTAATTTCATGAACTTGATTTTATTTTGATATAGAAATTAATCCGGTGATCAATTAGCATTACTTATCTAATTGTGTTACATTATATTGTACCAAATATACAGCATTTTATTTCTCATTGAACGTACCTCATATTGTATAATATAAATTAATTAAATCAGTACCCTCCACTTAATTTCTATACTTGCTATATCAATGAGTCTCTACTTTTATCCTACGATTAGTAAATAAATGAGGAAAAAAATGTTTCCATTCCTCTCAATCATGTAACATGGTATTTTGAAATATGAACTTAATGCTAAAATGATAATATCAAATTGATCAAAGAGAAATGAGTTTTAATAAATTGAAAAAGTGATTAAAATGAAAATATCAAAATGTATGGTTTTTCAATGCTTTTTATACTGCAGTATTTCAATTTAGTGTTTTCCTCATGATTTATTACTCATTTTTGTTTATCCAGACGTGTTCAAACAAAGTTCGTTTGGTTCGACGACCTTTTTGGATGTGGGTTTTACACAATCCACCGTCAAATATAAAATCAAACATAAATATATTGTATCTTTACATCTGGTGCTTTATTTGTTTTGTGAAGAGCAATGGTGGACAACAAATTATATATTAGTCATCATTTTTAAATGTTCATCAATGCACTTACTTCAGTATATAAAGGACTCTCCATATGTTTTTTTGAAAACTATTCATACAGTTATACATTAAATATAGAAAAGGCATGGAAAATATAAGAAGGTCATATGACATGCTGCTAAAACTTCTGATAATAATAATGTTAGATCCAATGACTATTATTAATGATAATATTTAAATTAGAAATGTAATGGATGCTAGACGAGAATTTTCAGATGTTTTGCCATTAGGATTGTGCAAAACTAGTTGTAAACTCAAATAACCTACCTATAATCGTGATACTCTAAAGTTGTTGTAGATATGCATGCTAACTTATAAGGTTGAGGCAAAAGTTACGTTTTCAAATTCAAGTAATAATTGGAATATTGATACTCGTAAATCTACAAAAAAAGTCTAATCAATTTTAATGATTCGTCAGTTTTATATCTTGCATGCCAATGAGAAATTTTTATTATTCTTCTTATTGGTGTGTGCTCTTTTTAGTTATATTTTAAATACAAATTTTAAAATATTTACACGAATGTATTATTATATGTAATTCGTGTGTGTATTAATGTTTCTGCTGAATGTACTAATAATTATATTGGCTTTCTTTGGTAGATTTCACAAGTAATTAATTGAAAGTTTTATTAACATTGATGATGTTTAATGCATGAGATTTGCGTGATGAAGACATCTGTAAACTTAGTAATAAATTTAAAAAAAAAATCTGTATGACAAATCATGAATCGTTCAATATATTCTTTACTACAAACCACATGTTACTAAGCTTATATATATATATATATATATATATATATATATATATATATATATATATGTGTGTATACATGTATATATATATATATATAAATTGAAAAAATAGTAATCAATATAGTTACATACCCATTCCATGATGTTGTTTATAGAATTTACTAACCATCAGTCTCGTATTATTTGTCTTGCCAGGGTTATAAAAGCCAGTTTATTTATTTCGTGCAATACACAGGAATATCTAATAATTAAAAAAGTTGCTTTTAGTCAAACAAATTCATTATTTAATATTTAACTAACTTCTACACATTTTTTATTAAAAGCACTACTGGGAAACTATGATATGTGTAGCCATGTAATTAAAATTGGCGAACGACATTTTTAATTATATTCACGTCAGCAAATTTATCACATAATCATTACTTAAATTAAAAATATCTAGTTAAGATAGGTTCCGTAATTTTGGAAATTATTGCACTGAAATTTTGTATTGGAAATTGGAATCATGTCATGAATCATTTCATTGTTAATCATTGAATTTACTTAAAATTTGGATCATGGCGAAAAAACTATCGAAATTGTAGGCTATGCTATAGAAAATTTCAAATCGTAATATAAATCAGCATATTGTTTTTTTTTTTTCAAAAATTCTAATTTTTGTAAATCTTGCGAACTGCGACACATATCTCGACTATATTATTTTTTATGGTTTCTGGATGTCATATTACTCACTGATTATACAGAAATACAAATTATAATTTATAGAGTTTGTAATCGCAATTATTAGTTTCTATGCATTTTCTTTTTAACATAGGTTAATATTAGTATAATATATTTTAAATGGAAATGTAAAAAATGTGGCTGTTTATATTATTCACATTTATTAAATATTATTTCAAAGTGTTCTCATATGGTAATTAGTTCTTGGCAAAGGCAAGTCTATCCATTTTGAATATACCGAGCTAAGTGTACAAAAAATGGCAGTTTTTGAGAGAAATAAGCATTTGATTTGAATCTTTCAGAAAACTTTTTGCTTGTTTTGACGAAACAAGCTTTTGGAAAAAAAAAATTTTTGATTTTTTTTTTATTTTGTATATCGAAAATAATTCGGATTTCAATTTTGATTCTGGTTAAAGTTCTAAAGCTCACTTATATATTTTAAGTGAATAATTTTAACTTTGTAATTCAGTTTATATAATTCTTGTAAATATTGGACAATGTTACAGTATTTATAATAATCTATTTAAAAACATTTAATATTCCTCGAACATTTCGTTAAGGCCCGCATCATGTGCCCCACTAGTTTCTATTTATTTTCTGAACAATCTATGTCGAATATTAGTTAGGGTCGAAATAAAATTGGTAGTGTAACAAAAAAATTTCAGACACTACAAAACAGGTATGAGGAAAATGACAATTTTTCTTGTTACTTTCTAATTTGCTTCCTCTTAAATTCTGAAATTCATGATAATTTTTCTGACATTTCATCCTTTCTTTCTATAACTGCGTACAATATTGTAATAATTTTATATTAACAACCGATACGTATTCAAGTATAACTTAAAGTATATATTTAGTTATAATCTTTCAATTAAATATATTTTTATATTTAGACGGGTGTACTTTTTCTAATTAAAATGAGAAGTTCGCAGGATAAAAATTGTAGGTTATTTCGTATATAGGATAAAAATCTTAATTTTTTGTTATATATTTTCAATGAAATCTTTATAATACATTGGAAATCAAAATGTACTCATTCACTACATTTATTTTATTCATATAAGTATAGTAGCAATAAAACTCAGAAATATAGTTTTTTTAGCAATAAGTAGGTTTAGCAACCAGTAATCAACTTGTGAACCCGGACTGAATTTCTTTTTCCATGATGCATAAGGATTACAAACCTCTGCATAAAATTTTTTCAATGTTGCATTTTTCTCCGTAACTGCTGTACTTATATATTATATATTTTTATTTCTTACATATTTTTCATCTCTCAAGCAATGTGAGAAATTGTTTTTGAATCAAACCACTATACTTTGTGAAGGTCAATCCAATTATTCTTTCCTCTTCGAAAAATAACTAATGTTAGCACGCACCGCACGTCTTGCATTATCCTCTTGAAGTTTAATTCAAACAGACCAATATTGCCAATTAGTTCAATAAACACTTTGGGCAAATTGGTAGAAACGTGAGACTTTACCTTTGTTTGCTCAAAATTGATTCTAATTGAACCAATCGTATTATAATAAAATTCTATTCCAAAACAATTATTGCAGCCTTCAGACAATCGTAAATATATTTTTTACCAGTAATCAGAATTTAACGAATCACATAAGTTGTTGCAATAATTAAAACGACACCCCAAATGGTTGTTTTATATATAATGTATGCGATGGTTTTAAAAAAGCATTCGATTTGTTGATAAGGAGACGTGCTGATTAGTTTTCAACAAAGGCAAGTCCATTCGTTCTAAAGATACGGGGCAAAAAGAGCCAAAAATGATATTCCAGTTTTTGAGAGAACGAAGCTTTTGAATTGAATGATTTAAAACCTTTTTCTTGTGCTTACAAAACGATTGTTATATTTTTTTTTAATTCAAAATTCAAAAAAAATGTTTTTTTATATTAGAAATAATTTGGATTTCAATTCTAATTCTACCTAATGTACTTAAATCATTTTATCTTTGCAATTCAGTTTATACAATTCTTAGTAGACAAGGTTCTTCATTCTAACTCCGCTTCGTATAAACATCATCGTCTAATTTATAAGCTCTTATATTTTGTCTATAAAATACGAATAATGAAAGATACAGTTACACAATAATATATTTGAAAACATTTAATATTCTTTATGTATTTTATTACAGTTTGTGAATTTCCAGCAATTTATTTTCCTTAAGGCACATTGCCATACACTTCGAGTTTTTTTATTTTTTGCGATTACTATAACTTACCATACGGGAAGTTAATAAAAAAAATACGAAATTTTAACTTTATTAGCAATCTCAATTTCAAATTATAGTGTTTAATCACTGTCTCTATTATTATAACTAATATATGAAAAATATATTGTTTACCAAAATTGATCAAGAATCTGAATCCAGGAGAAACAAATTAGCATTATATTTCATTATTTTTCCCAATATTTTTATTGTGAAACAAAACTTTTGTAATTTCTTATTATTTTATTTGATTTGTTAAAAGTTAAATATGATCATATGAAACTATTTCTTATAATTGATATCAGAATTTTGTGAAATATACTATTAAAGGGACATCCATTAATTACGTGAGCGAGTTTTTGAGAATTTTTGGACCCCCCTCTCCATTGGTGATATATGGCGATATTCAAAATTACCCCCATCCACCACATACATTACGTATATTTTTAGTTACGCGAAAATGTTTGAACTTTTTTAAAAAAAATAGTTAAAAAATAAATTCACGTGATATCTTATTACTATACCCCTCCTTTCCCCAAGTGATATTTTGTGATTTTTTGCCAAACCCCCCCCCCTCCCTCTAAAGACCTCACGTGATTAATGGACGCCCCCTAATTTGTGGAAACAATATTCTACATATTATTTAATCGAATTGTCTTTTGAATTTGAATATCATTTTTTATAATTTTAAATGACATTTTTTTATTTAATTTTTCTTGTTTTTCATTAGTCTATTGACTTTTTATAGGAATTTATTTTGCTTATCTTCATCTAATATTGGTAACACCTTTTGCAATATTTGTAATTTTAGTAACTATCTTTTATCCTTTGTAAACATTAATAACATAGTTATGAATATTTTGAAAAGTTACAATTTTGCGTATCGTATAACTGGTATTTGAATTTTAGTATTCATATTTATTGAAATGTTTTGCATTATAACGTATGGAACTCTCCCTACAAAAACTTATCAAAATTGCAGTTTGTATGTATCAACTTCGTGGCAAAAATTGTCTGCTTTAAATTATGTATTATAAGTATCTTCGGCTCCAGTAATTGATTTACTTGCACCCTTTGGGCAAACTTAAATATGTTTTTCGATCTTCGCAGAATATTCGCAAATTGAATTATTGAATTAAGGTCACTGGTTGTGTGTAAGTCTCGTAAATAAATATTATCGTATAGGACCTTACCGAATCGCTTCCAAGTTGCTTCTCCCACACAGCACTTGATTCATTGATTGATCAGGAAGTTGCACGTGCAATCCCGAAATCTTGTTAATAATTGATTCTGATCCAACCTGTGTTCCGCATTACGAATTCTGATCGGGTCTGCTTGCTAATGAAAGATTTCTAAGCTCGCCTTTATCATGTTAAACCTGGCAAATTCTGAATCTTGTTTTTAATTGATCATATTAATGGATTACCATGTAGTCGACGAATCTTGGCCTAATTCATTCAATTTAAATATGTAGGATTATGCTACATAAGTCATCCATATAATCATCTATTTCTTATTCTATATTTGAATAATCTTATTGAATGGTTTATAACTGATTCATTACTAAAAACCTTTATTAATTTTTTATCTTACTTATTTTTAAATTATTTATTTGCCTGAATCATATACACCTACATATTGTTTTTCAATTTGCAAATATGCTTACAGAATTAAATTGCAATGGAGTTAAGCAATTATAAGATATTAATCAGATTTGTAGTTCATGTATTGATTTTTTTTCACATTTTATTTCTCAAATAATTTTGTCCTTTTTTAGTGTTTATTTTAGTTTTTATTCTGAATCTTCTCTCCTTAAAAGATATTAGAAAATTTCTTATTTAATAAGCTTTGAAAACTTTCTTATTTGATAGCTACTTTTAGTAAGGCACAATTCGTTCAAAAATTGTATTTAAAAATCGTTTTCAACACGTATGGTATGTATATTTTTGTTAAACATTTTTGCTTTTTATTCATTAAGTCGATTATTTTCTCGTATTGGAAGTTCATGGAACTTATCTTAAGCCTTGCCTTAATATTTATCATCATAAAACATATTAAAATAGTCAAGAAATGTAAATTAAAGAAAAAAAATACAGTTAAACCATAAAT
This sequence comes from Ctenocephalides felis, assembly GCF_003426905.1. Lineage (NCBI taxonomy): Eukaryota > Metazoa > Arthropoda > Insecta > Siphonaptera > Pulicidae > Ctenocephalides > Ctenocephalides felis. The sequence continues at coordinate 50,800,250 of NW_020537758.1, forward strand.
CTATTTAGAAATTAGAAATTAGGTTTTTCTTTCTTGAATTTGTTAAGACATAAACTTTTAGTTTTTACATTTATGTCTTAACAAATTCAAGAAGGAAAAATTTCAAGGTTTAACTGTAATTTTTTTCTTTAATTTACATTTCTTGACTATTTTAATATATTTTATGATGATAAATATTAAGGTAAGGCTTAAGATAAGTTCCATGAACTTCGCAATACGAGAAAATAATTGACTTAATGAATGAGATTGATTTAGCTAATTAGATAAAATATTCAACTGTTAGCTGAAGTTTTCAAAGTTTTTGCAAACTAAACTAGTTCACGTGATCTTCAAACTATGTCTATAAAAAAAATAATATCTGTAATTAATAATATAATGTCTTACACGTGCTTATATGTTCTAACGTTATTAATTGATATCTTTAATTATTTGTATACCACTTTTTGTAGAACCATAATATTTTTAGATGTAAGAAATATATCATAAAAAAAAGTTTCATTAAAAACGTTTCAACCAAAATGTTCATCATTTAATTACAAAGAATTGACTTGGTCGATCATCATCAAATTTATAAAAAAAAACTAATCAAGACGGTTTCCAAATGATATCTTTCTAACGGTATTTTCAAAATCGGACCAGGATTTTTTTTTCTAAAACGTGAGGGACAAATTTTGCACTTTTCTACTAATTATAAAGAATCGGCTTGGCCGATTGTCGCTCAAAAATAATCAATTAGGCTCCTCTATTGAATTACATCGTTTGACTTTTAAATTTTTGATATCGTCGCTACCGTTTTTGACAAAATGTTCACGAAAGGTCAGACGTACACGTCCTTTTTTCAAATTTGGTCCCAAAACAATAAAGTTCTACTTCGGAAAGTTAATAAATTTTAAAAGAAAGAAAATTGATTTTAATTGCATTCTTAATTTTGTCAATGGTATCAATGTTATTGGAAAATTTGGTGTTAAATATTTAGGATCCATAAAAAATATTATAGCCTAAGACAAATCCGTAGATTTAGCTTTTCGTCACAATACTAAAAACATCTCTTTCTTTCTACGTCGAATTGCCTTAATGGACTTTTATATACGATACACTTGCTCTAACCAATTTGTGATTGACCATTCAGTATCGACAGAATGCGTGAATAATGAAATCTGTGTGTCGGTCTTCGCATTTATTCATGCGGGTCATAAAAACCTGATCTTCCAGACTCAATAGTATATTAGATCTACGTTTTATTGATTTATAAAACATATTAAGTAGCATTGTAGCTCTCAAGAGAGAGAACAAAACAATTTACCAGTGGTTTTCAACTATTCCTTTGCATTTACAGATTTCGTGACGTTACATAGTAGTAGAGTTAAAAATTATAAGTGCAATATGAATATTTGACTAAATATATGATATTTTGATAAGATCGTAACTGAATTTTATTCAAATTTGCTTTAAATATTATTATGAATTATATTAAAATTGATCGCATCGTGTTAGATTTCATTTATTAGGCAACTATAGTGGAGCCTGATATTGGCCTAATATTTCCGGAAATTATGTCCGTTTGTGGACAATTTTTTTTTTTCGGCAATGAATTTTATTGCCATTATTACTAATGATTTTTTGACAGCATGCAGGACAGTTATTCGATTTTTGAAAAATGTTTCATCTTTAGATGCAAAAAATTGAACCAATGCTTGTTTGCCATCTTCTCTAATTTTGCACTTTTTGTTCAAGGAAATAAAATTTCAAGGACAAAAACAAATGATAGTTAGTGGTTTTAAGTAATCCAATTTTTATTCTCAGTTATAATCCAGTCCAAAAAGGGATCAATTTTATTCCGAGCATGCAAAGATGAGAATATGACAGCTCAATCATCTAAGTTTTTTTGACCTTTGCATGTGGCACGCACCTTAAATACTTCCACGAAAATCCTACCTTTCGAAAATGATCTGAAAGGATTTGTTGAGCTGAATTAAAGCTTTTCTGCGATCTCCGATGTGGTCAGAAAAAGATCTTGCTCCAACATTACCTTAACAACATTGTCGTCAATCAAAGATACTTGCCAAAAATTTTTGTATTATTTTTTGCATATCCTTTTAGAAATAGGATGTATCTTCACCAAACACTTCCAATAAATTTTCACCTGATTTTGTAGTATCCTAATTAGAAATTTAATCGTAGATTAAAAATTCAGCCCGAATCGAATATTTTATTTTCGTTTTATTTTTTCAGTCTAATTCGTGTTGTTAAATATGTATAAAAAATTGTTTTTGATTCAAAAGTCCAATTTGGCTTGTGGGGTGTGAAATAGACCTGTCACACTAAATTTTTCTATATAGTGTTAAAGTGGGACTATGTTCAGAGACCTTCCTTCTGGCAGAATGCCTACTAAACAGATTTATAGTGTGAGCTATATATAGCCTAAACAGATTTATAGTATAAGCTTAAGGTACAACTATCTTTTTATTCATGATCTATGAAATATATATATAGAAAGAAATCTTTTAAAATGTTGTGAGCCACTGAATTCTGAAAGTAATACGACGAAGATCGTCTCTGAAATCAATGAATGCAATCTTCTTTCAACCTCGCCGACGATATAATATAACACAGACGCTTATATATTGTCCCGATAAAAAGCATGAAGATGCGAATGTTCTTCTATTTGCAATACCAAGATGTAATAACTTCGTGAAAATAATATTTTTATGACACAAAAACTAGCCAAGTGATAGGATGATGTGATATGAGAACGAATAAATGATGTCCATGATTTTTTTACCGTTTTATTTTACACCTGAGCTATATATTTGCTGTGAGTGGTTTGTTTGAGATAGTTTTATGTTGATGTAGTGAAATTAAATTGAAAGAGTTTTGATAATTTTGAAGAAAAGAAATAAGAAATGATCAAACTATTCTTTAATCGAGTGAAACTAATTTATATCAATAATATAAATGGAATTAGAAAAAAAAAGTTTTGGTTTATGTACTTTGTAAAGTCTACTACTGGATACCTTTGTAAGAATATTGGACTTTATCATCTCAATTACTAAATGTTTTTATAAGACTACATCAAATTTATTATATTAAAAAATCAATTATTATCAGTTCTCAATTATCTTCTCATAAAAATTTGAAATTTTTTACAGTTTTCGTATTCAATAACATTCTAACTAAATTCAGTTCATAGAGTTTGAAGATCATGTAATTTTAAAGTAGCTGGTTTCATTTTTAAGTCAATAATTAAGATTGATAAAACATTATTGAATTTTCTGAACATATAAGAGATGTAAGTTGGCCCTATCGCACTTACTCTTTTCTTAATATTTAATTGTTGTGTTATTAAAATTATGAAAAATTGTTATAAATACAGCAGTTATTATGTTAATATTATATTTTTTATATTATTTTTCTTAAAAACAATCAGAACTTAGAAACCCTATAGGATTTTGTGCAAATTTGACTTAATACTATATTTAATACTAGTCGGTTCTACAGATGGCAACCTAAATAGTTGACCTATATCTGAGTGATGAATTATTATTACAATTTCTGTAATAGGGCGAATATTTATTGATGCAGCAATGCCGGATCAGGGCCATTTTCACTTGGAAACATATTGTTATCTATATTTTCAAGTAAAAAGTGTTGTCAATACTGACAGATACTATTACATATTGTAGTGCATTTATATAAGCTCAAAACATGGATTGTTTTTCCAGTTTTTATTATCACAGCAGACAAGTACTCGTTTTTATGCAATATTTAAGACAATATTTTCACACATTTACATATGTGTTCATAAATATTGTTATTATTTGTGTCCAAGAGCACGTTATGTTAACCAAGATTCTGATATATAAGACAACTCGTACTTTAATTAGATCATTCCGCTTGTTTTGTAATTCAAAGCAAGATGACAAACGCATCTAAAATTATCCGCATACGTCTACATATATCAGGGATTCAAAATCTGGAAAATCTTCAATTTCGACTTGATTACATTACCCTGCCCTAATATTCTAAAATAAAAAATGGTTCACATTATTATCTGAACGCTCCCGCATGTATTTCAACCTTTGTGCGTGCATCAATGATAATTTCCGTGAAGCTACCGAAACCTTCTCAGGAATGATAACGGTTTTCTTTGTGTGATGAATTCTGATGAATCGAGATGTTGTGTAATCTTCTGTAAATGCGTTTTTAACTAGTGCAGCTCAAAACGGGATATTTGTGACTAAATTTTCCGTATCTGGATGGAATATTTAGAATTCGGATCTGCATGCATAATTATTTAAATTTTAGTTTGGATATATGTGTAATAGTTGATACTAGACCATTAAAATTATTCGAAAACTAAACAAACCATTTTTTATAGCATAAAAGTGTTTTTGTATCATAAACATGCTTTTTTATAAATATCTAGATGGCTTCTGAAGCATACAATTTGGGTGCATGTGCTTCTGATGGATTGATTGATTGGTTTTATTTACTTATTTAGTTGACTAAATATTCATAAAAAGAATATACCTAAAAATTTAGATTTTGATGAAATATGATCAGTGGCACGCTAAATGTCTTGATAAAAATATTTTCTTCTACACATTATTGTTCACCTATAAAAAATGTAAAATAAAAATTTGGACTATTGGAATTTTCAATTATTAACTACCCCATTCGTCTTAAATTAATATTGAGAAATAAGTTGGTTAAACATTATCGAAAGCCTTTATACAAATGTAATATATTCTAATTGACTTTCCCAAAATGAAATCACCAATAGTGAACTTTATTATACATAGAATACAAAAAATGATCATGCGACTAGAGACAACAAAAATAACTACAGAGCCTTTGTAAATTTTACATAAAAATGCGCATTATCTTTATGTTTCAATTTATATTTTTATTTTAATTCTGAGAAGCGATTTTAAAAAACTGTTTTTATATGTTACTTGACAATAAATCATACTATTCAGAAACATACATAGATTGGAATTGACTAACATATTGAGCTCTCCTCAAATGATAATATTAAGCTAATGAGCAATTAAATTACGTATCTTCGTTTAAAAGCTTTTTATTATAAATCACGACAAAATGTAGTTAAATTTTGCAGTATCTTCGTTTAAAAGCTTTTTATTATAAGTCACGACAAAATGTAGTTAAATTTTGCAGCTGTGCATTCCGAGAAAAAATCAATAAACGCAGGTGTTATTTTAATGAAAACATCTTTGTTCCTTCATTATAAATCTAACGAGGTAGATGGCTAAAATTATATTTTAAATAATGATTGTATAACTGATGATAATAATATCATTTAATGATTTGGAAATTAATCTGTGTTGAGTACCACAGTCTTGAATCCTAGTATTTCAATCACAATAATTTTCTCAAAGCTAATGCTTGCTTTTCCATTAATGATCTTTTAATCTTTATTGAGATATTTTAATCGCTTAATGAATACAAATTATATAATGGTATACAATTATATTAATATTATTTCATTTATAATTAGGGTAGGGTTAGGCACAAAGATCCAACTTGCCTTTGAGCAATTATATTGTGAAAGAACTATATTCGGTAATCTCTCAGCTTATTCATCATTGTAGAATTATATTTCTTGGCAGTTTTTAAAAAAAATATTTAAGGTTTAATGCCTTATTTCTAATTTTAAATGAATTGTACTAAACAATAACTACATTATTTAACCAATACAAAATATAAATTCAAAGGTACATTTTTCACAGAGTTAACACAGAATATAACCTTGATCTTGTATTTTGTCAGAAATATTCATCAGCAGAGTTGGATTAACTATCTATTTAATTTATCTCTTGTGAAATTGCTTTGTTTAACTTAACTCAATTCATTCTATTTACTATTTTTTATTGTTTACACCTTTTCCAGGGTAAAGGTCCAGTTTATCATTTTTACCGCACCCAGGTGTAAGATGTTATAGAGCTTGAGTGGTGGAGCTTTTTATCCGCGGATCTTTATGCTTTGCTCTTATATTGTTATAAATTGTATATATACTCATATTATATAATATATAATAGGAATATATATAAAATTTAACTTTCAGTAGGGTAAGTTATAGTAGTCGCAAAAAAATCGATAATGAAAACTTTTATATATCTTTACGTTTTACAGATTTCTGAACATTTTGGCATACCTTAGAAAAAATATTTTGTATCTATGCAGCTAAGGCAGTGCGATTGCTTTGAAAAGAATTTCAAAGTTTCCAAAATATTTCAAAATAAAGAAAAACATTTTTACAATTTTTTCCAAAAAAGACGTTTTTTTTCAAAAATTTAAAATTTCTCAAAAATCTAATTTTTTCACAAAAAAAATTAATTTTTTTTAAAAAATTAAATTTTTGGTACGGGAAGTTCCAGCAATTTGCCTTAAGGCACGATGCCATACACCACTAGATAATATTTTATAATATTATTATATATTATCTAATAATAATTTTATTGTAATAGCAATAGAGATGAAAAAATTGTATCAATCAAATAAGCTTTCACACTTCAGTGATAAATTTTATTTTTTCCATATATCGACTTTATTTGTCATTTTCACTTCACTATGGCCATGTTTGCGTCTCCATCCCAAGGCGGTCGGTCTGCAGGGAACGAATCTCCGTCACGTCTTGTCAGCAACAGTGTTTCACTGATGGATGTATTGACCCGTGAGTCGGAACGTAGTGTTAACCGATGAATAAGAACCGCTCCCGGCCTACTGCGGGTCGGCACATTTCGGTAATTTGAATAATTTGCAATTGAAAGTGAAACATTTTTCTCGTTTTTTATGGAAAAAAACTCTGTATGGATTTATGTAAGTTGTTGTTTCTTACAATTGTTATTCCTTATTCTGCAATATGATGACTCTGCCAGGCATGGCTTTTCAACATTTTGTTGAAAAGAAAGTTTTATTTTTATTACGAATTGGTAAAACATTTAACGTATTAAATTCACGTATACATTCTTGTTTAATTTCACAATTTATTTGATTTAAAAATCTAAGAGGTCAATTGCATTCTCAATCTAAGAGGTCAATATTATCCCCTATGTAACGATGGACAAAATAATTAATTGGCTCGAATGAGAGATAAAGTTAAAGAAGATTTAGTTTATTATGTTGAAGTCAAGTGTTTTCTGTATTTAATATTTGTTTTCCCATTTAATAGTTAATATTTATTGTTGTCAGTGAATTTGACTCTATTTTTTATAGATGACACTGACCATCTTTCTAAAAGATCTGGATATTGTATAAGAATTCTTTAAATAGTATAAACATTATTTATGAATTTCTGCAATGTGTAATTACCGTCAAATCCAAATTTCGCAAATCTAACGATGGAAATCAGAAATTAACGAAATCCTAAATCAAAAATTAACGAAATCGCAAATCTAACTAAACAAAAAATTAACTGGCTCAAATGAGAGATAAAGTTAAAGAATATTTAATTTAGTATATTGAAGTCAAGTATTTTCTGTATTTAATATTTGTTGTCTCAGTCAATTTGAATCTATTTTTTATAGATGACTCTGACCAATTTTTTTCTACCAAGAGATCTGAGTACTGTATTAAAATATTTAAATAGTATAAAATTATTTATAAATTTCTACAATGTGTGATTACCGTCATACCCAAAGTTCGCTAAATATACACATTTCCACAGATTTTTTTTTAATAAAATAGTGTTTTTATATGAAATGCTTTTCATTTAAACTTACAACAAATAAGTTCTATGTAAATAAAAAAAATTTTTGAATTATAATTAATTTCTCATAAATTTTCCATTCTAAGGAAAAGATTATGAATAATACTGAAAAGTCTAAATATGCAAAACTCTTGTGATATTATCCAAGCAATTTTGATTATACATACTGAAATAAAAATAAGAAGATAAAATGAAGATATTGACAATAAACAAAGGTAATTTAATTTTGAAATATAAATATAGATCGAAAATACGTTCTTGTTTTCAATTTTAAATGGCGATTTTAATGAAGAATCATTAAATATTAATTAATTAATTAATTAATATAAATTGTTATCTTGGGTACTAGCTTGTGATGGTCAATGAAAATAGTATTAAATTTACTTCATTTCACTCTATTATTATTATTCATTATATTATATTTATAATATTACTTGAATAAAATCAATCATCAATATAATCTAAATTGTTGCCTATATAAAATCACATTTACTAATGTACAAAACGTTTTGAAACATCTGGTTGTCGGTGTAAATCTTTACATTTACAATATTTTTTAGTAATTTATTCAATTTGTAATTGAAAGTTATCTTTTTAGCAAAATGTTTTATATAATAACGAAAAGGATTAGTTAAATATATAAAGTGAAAATATTTTTTTTATAATATTTTAATAAAAATATTTACATTAAAATAATATATTCTGCCTGAGATTTACTGTAGAGATTACAGATGTATCTTCCTAATTTCGGTAAATTAATGGCGTCTAATCTGTTAATTTAAAGTGTCTAATCTGTTAATTATTTTTTATTAAAATATCAAAACATTTGGGAGTTAATACATTACTTGATAACATGAAAGAGTTTATATTCCAAAATTTATATATTTCAAATTGTTGTTGTACACCACTAATTGAAATATTCTTTTCACAAATTATGAGACATATTTGTAACGATTTTTGCTCATAACGTATAATAATAAGTTTAGCATTCATCAGTGTGTTATTAATTTACATTAACATATTATATATTAATTCATAAATGCTTGGATTTGATTTTCAATAATATAGTTGAATGATATTTTATATTTTTATTTTTACTTCAGTATGTTCAGAATAAGACATTCGAATATCATTACATGTTTAATATGAAAAAAAACAAGATGATAAATGTGAGTTATTATTTGGGATGACCATTTCTCTCGTCGAGGTAGAATTAATTTTTTATGAGTAATGATGATAGATCGTCATACCCACATCCAAAGTAATTTCTCAACTCGATAATTGAGATTACTATATTTATATATACTATATTACTATATTTTTACGAAAAAAAAAATTGTTACATAACAAATTTCTTCAGTTTCATATTATTACAGCAGAAATAGTCCTATGCCATATGAAAAATGCTTATGATAAAGATTATTCGGATTTCTTATATGGTAAATGGGAAAAAGAAGCAAAAAAGATTTTTTAATGGCAATTTATTCTGCTGTAATATAATTATCGGCAATGATGATGACCTTTGAAAATCAAATCGACAATAAATAATTTTTCCATAAAGAATTAAGCAAAATTTGATTATCTCAAAAACTAATTATCCAAATCTTTCAAATATTCTGTATTTACATACTTACATACTTAATGAGAATGTTCGTAAATCGTTTTGCAATATATAAATACATTTAGGCTTTCGAAATAAATTGGAATTTCTTGTAATCGGATTAAATGATAAATTGAACGTTTGACAAATTGAATTATGTAGAATGTGCAAAGTAATTATTATCTTAACGCCTCTTTCAGAATTTAAGGGAAATAGATGGTGTCGTCGCAGATGGTGTGTCTGATAAATATGTAATGATTAAAGAAATTCAATTATTAAAAGGAAAACGTGTTTACAAAGTTTCATTAATATAAAGCATTTGCAGAATGTGATGACAAATTTTTACGAACTTGAATTTGTTAGTTTCTGGCATATTA